>NW_025091282.1:3981256-4562491 GCF_018340605.1 Aspergillus pseudoviridinutans | reverse complement strand
CAGGCCAGTTGGGATGACCCTCGGCACGCTTCCAGTACTTGAAGCTGGTATCTTCAGACTCAGTGTTGGGCCGCTGGCCTGGCTGGATAGCATTGTTCGCAGGCCATTCCGGGTGGTCAGTTGAGCTACCTTGAACCGCCTCAACGGTTCCGATAGAKTCGGGAACAGGACCTATCTGTAAGTGAGCAGTTTTGAAAACAAGTATCAGTCTTGTGATACTCACTGGCGACCGTCAGGGTGAATAGCCACAAGGCAGATGTGGTCAGCAGAGCAGCGACCTTCATATCGGCAAAGAACTGGTTCAAAGATTTGAAAGGGGAAGTACCAAATAAAAAAGGGGTTGGAGGAGTGACAGTGGGGAGATTGCTCCAAGCTATATGAGCCTTGCCTTTTCCGTGTCGTTACGATGAGGACACATAGAGGCAATGGACGAGAAGGTATTTATAATATCTGTTCGACGAGGTTCTGTGCCTTGGAAGGAACTTCTACATCACAACAGACTCCAACACACAACGAATTCAAGAAAAATGGAAATGCTCTACAGCGCAACCCTAAAGTACAGTGCGCCCCTTACGTTCGCATTGCTAAAGTCTCTTCATTCCGTCCCCAACTTCATCGAGATAAATGCCGCTGATTTCTCTGGCCGTATCTGGGTGTAATTTGTCGGTAACGGGCTTAATCTCAAACTTGGAGATGACTCTCCTTACTTGGCACTGGGGAATGCTGGAAAAATGCATGTCATAACTGGCAATGATTCTCGAATCTTCACGTCGGTGTCTGTTTTACTGCATCTCACACTTGGCATTGGGATCACATGGTCTCCTGGGCCTGCAACTATGACGAAGAAACATGCTTACCACTAAGTGCTCCCCTGTGCAAGGTTACTTCATATGCGCGCTTTATAGGTAACGTTCACATTCTGGCTTTCACTACAGTAACACTGCGTTGAGGCTTTTTACGTCTTCATCTGATGAACTGACGATTTCAACGAATAATAGCACCGACCAGTCCCGAACCACTACCCTGTCGGCAACCATGTCAGGCGCTCAAGGGATGAATATGTATTGACAGTGGGGAGAAAGTCCTCCTGGCTGATGCCATCGCTGTCCAACGAGCACAGTCCCGGGAATTATCGTCTAGCTCAGATGATCAAAGAAGCCATGCATACGGAAAGTTGTTTGATGATGTAGTCTCAGTATGGATTTCGCTTATCTTCATAGTGAATAGTACCGAGATCGACAATCCAACGATTTGATAATGTTTCTCCCTACTCGAGGCATTTGTGTTTCCCTTCGTCTTTCCCTTACATGGAGATGGATGCAAACCATAGCTCAGTTATTAAGCGGTGTAGAACCCAAGGCATCCCCTGCATACTAATGTGTTTGGCGCACTATCTTACACGCCGACAAAGGCTTTGACCACAGATGGCATTGGTGACGAAGTGCTTTGGTGCTTTATGTGATCATATCTGATCTCGCACGCAACGGACTTGGAGCATATCAGTCTTTATATTTAGGTCTCTCTTGAACCTAGTCTTTACGAGAGGAGGAAGATTGCGACCTTTGCTTTACTATATCCTACCCTCTTCTCGGTCTCTTAATCTTCTTAGCTTGAACAAATGGCACCATTCAAGAAGGATGATGAGACCAGGTATTCCCTGTTATTGCCCACAACATTTTCAGTTGAGTAAACATTATTATCCAATCCTCGAGGCCATTGTGGTCTAACGCATTTCTTCTAATCAAGGATACCGAGGAGGAGCCAAAGCAGGTTTTACCATCTGCGCGAAAACACAAGCACTACATATCATGGATATTCCTCCTCCTGAATATTATTATGTTTTCTGTCTCGACTGTTATCACGCTGGCGTACAATTTCCGGGCTACCACTGGGCACCTCACAGCTAATCAAGTCTTCAAAAGCGTCAATGCCTACTGTACGGTCACTTTGGCCTTACCCGATATTGCAAAAAAGCTTCTAACATTGTATTAATCACAGCTCCAATTCTAGAACGGATAGAGCTGCCCCTACATAACTATACTGTGGATGGCTATCTGTTTGACGTGACTCATTCCCTTCTGCGAGCTGAACCTTCTCCCGAATCTAATGCAGAATGGGACCGGATATCACAGCTGGGTCCCATGATAATGAGTAGAGAAGAGGTCGTCAAAATGGGCAAGGACCCCGAAAAAGTCGTCAAGCTTCCTCCATCATGGGGTAGGCGCCGCTTGATCTGGCATGTTCGTTTCAGCGCACAGCTAACGCCGTCCCAGGTTACGGTCCCGATGCTTATATTTGGCAAACTGAAATGCAGCACAATATCCACTGCTTGAACTTCGTGCGCAAGTATGCCTACTTTGACTATTTTTACGGTCCGCAGTACAACCGGTTCGAAGACACGCCAAAATTAGACCGCATCCATCTATCTCATTGCCTCTACGTGCTTGTACAGGACCTCCGCTGCCAGCCTTCATTTAATGCACTTACTTTCAATTGGATGGATGGCTGGAATACGCCAGCTACGGACTTTACGCCGCAACGGCAATGTATTGACCACGAACAATGGCTTCGTTGGCAGCTTGAGAACAGGGTTGCTACAGAAGGACAAACCCTTCCACGGCCAACAGACCCAAATCAGTTCATGCATGGTCCCCTTGGAATGGAACAGTTGTGGGAAGAAAGACAATAAATAGGAAGCCTATGCCGCTAGACAGTTTGTTAGAATGGCCCAAAATTAGCATGCGTTTCCTATGATTTCTTCCAGTTTTAGCTTCCCGCTGCCGTCCCCTTCTATTTTCGGACCTTCAGTATGGGATGGCTTTACTCTGGATATTCCAGGCACGGCAGGATTTGCGCTAATGCTCGAGGATAAGAGCGTCCTCATCCGAAGTTTGAAAAAGATTGCCGCTGGGGATTGTTGGGCTGCTTGACTACTTAGTGGTGTATGCCTCCCTGTCTTTAAGTCCATACCAACCTCTCTATCTTTGCTCTTATAAAATGCGCTACAAGTGGCGCAATGGCCTAGTTACAAAATTTATATTGATATTGCCTATGAAAGAGCAATATCACGTCGTCCTTCCCTATTGAGTTTCCTGGCAATTCTCAACATGTTGTCCCTGTCGCATAACAAAGACCTGGCCATGAGCTAGGCAGCTCCCGCCATAATTTTCCATGTCGACACAACAAGTGCCGAGAACGACCGCCCCATGCTGTGTGAATAGACTTCGCGAGGTTGTCCTTGCAACTCCATAAATAGCGAAACCCGCACGCCTGGCGATATCGCCGCGGTGAGCAGCCAATCGGCCTCCCAGTCCCATACGTTGATAAGCTGGATGGACTACCAAGCCTCGCCATTCTGTAGGATAGCCAAAAATTAGCTGCGAAAATGCGGCGAGAAATACTCCATGCTCATAAATGCGCCACGCTCGTGCTTAGAGCAGCTCCTTAGTTGTCATATTCTTGGCTTTGGAAGTCCCACATACCGCCATGTTCTTTTGGATTATACCCGTACTTTTCGAGGGGAGGCGACAACGCCTCGAAAAAGTCCTTTGCCGCCGTTTTGTCAACACCATTCGGCAGTGTTATCTCTGTCTGCCGTTCCACACTTTCGTCCGAGATATACTCGTGGCTCGGGAGCTTCAGTCCAGTCCATGCAACAATCCGCCTAGCATACATGGCCTCAAAGGTCAGCCGCCCGCTACTTCTCGTGCAAGACTGGAAGACAGTAGCTGGCCTCACTCACAAATCTGCATCAATAATGACCGTATATGAGAAAGTACCACTTGATCCCAAACGTTGACGGAGTGTCTTCTCCACAAAGTCAATCTGATCGGGAACCGGTACACAGTGCATCATCCGTTTCCATATTGGATGATCTTGGTAAGCGGCTACCATGACCTGTGCCATTGCACTAGCATCTTCTAAGTGCGCTTCCCGTAGCACGAGGGACATTGCGTGTGCTTGACTTCGTTGTATGAACTCAGCAGCGGAGCTCCAAAATATCTTTATGGAGATACCAGGTATGCAGCCAACATTACCGAGCGAGAGATAGAGAAAAATTGCTGCAGACTGCGTTCTAATGATCGTTTATACCGTGGATGAAAATTAAGCTGAACTGCGGAAGCTGAGCTGCGCCATCTGACTCACGCTTCATACCTTCCCACGGAGCCTAATTCATATAGGATCAGCATATAGCCTGTTCCAGGTGGCTATGAAGGCGCGAGTTTTCTCCAGTACTTGAGACAAGGGTTTACCTTTGTTCTCGGACCATGTTGATGTTCAGCAGTAGGGAGAGCATATGACCACGCCTTCTGCGTCGTCGTTCCCTTACTTGTCCTTCCTCTCAATGATGGCCAATCGCAAAATTGAAACACCGAGCCCCGGTGCGATAGAGACTGATAGTGTTTTAGTAAACCTTTTTAAAATTAGAGCTTAGCAAATGTTCCACAGAGTACTACTCATAGTTCAGTACAAATTGCAAGTCATCAGAGAAAGTATGCTAGTACTATGTCATGATTGAGGTCTCCCCAGGCTCGCCTAAGCCAGATACTGCATCATGAAGTCGGCAACCTCCCTTACAGCGGGTTCAACATACGCCTCGTTATCATAAAAGTCCATATGCGCTCCGTTGGGAACAATGACCTTCTTCTTTGCGCCGCCAATCAACTTATCCAAACGCTCAGTATGCCACAAGGATCCAGCCTTGTCCCCTGCAATCAGAAGAACTGGCTGAGTCAGAAACACGTCAGCCAGAAGGAAAGCATCAAACGTGAGCACCCGTGGGAAGCTCAGATAGAGCATCTTGTTCGCGGCACGGGAATGCTGCGCCCGAGGAGTGAGATAGTAGTCACTGGCCTCCCGCATGTCTCGCGGGGTCTTGTCGTCAGGCTGTGGCGGGACATAGGGTGCGGCAGCGCGCTCGGCGCCCCTTGCTTCAGCAGTAATCTGGGCAGCTGCTTGTTCCAGCACCGCGACTTGTTTCGAAGGGTCATCGTCACCATCCCAGCCCTTGCGAGCGGAGTCTCCGATGTTTACCATGCTGACGGTTGCAACCGCCTTGAGTCGGTGGTCTCCCTTGGCTGCGGCCACGGCATAGCCACCTCCGGCGCAGATTCCCAAAACACCAATCTTTTCTGGGTCCACATAGTCCAGGTTCTGGAGGTAGTCGATCACTGCGTAGACGTCGCTCACACGCTCGTTCGGGTCTTCGAGGAAGTGCGGTTCCCCGCCACTGGCTCCTTGGTAGGACGCGTCGTAGGCGATGGTTGTGAAGCCAGCTGTGGCCAATCTCGATGCATATGTCTTGGCTGTCTGCTCCTTGACGCCACCGCCGGGATGGACAATCACCAATCCAGGAATCTTGCTGCCCTGGGTGGGAGGTTTGAAAAGGAGGCCTGCCAGCGTGATGGGGCCTTTTTTGATCGAAATCTCCGACATGCTGAACGGTTCAGGAATGTAAGGGATCTAGATACTGGAGAATGAGGATATTGTGTTCTTGAAGTCAACTGGTTGTGATCTGTATTTGTTGGAGACCCCACAATCCCACCTTTCTCTTATATCCCAGTTCTCTGTAATCTCTGGGACATCCAATGCCGAATATTATCGACATCTCGAATGTCCTTCGGAGCGGAAAGCATTTACGTCATGAATGAGGATCAGATGTTTGTTGTATCTTGGGTATTCCGAAAATCATCGGGGTTGTGAAACTCTATCGGACCCATCGCCCATCGAACCATGGCCCTCGCTCGTAGATATTTGTCTGCGTTTACCCACGGATTGAAAACTCTCCGCGTCTAGGAACCGGATTGATATGTTCCATACAGATGATTCATCTGTCAGTCAGTCTCATAGTATGAGAGAGCTCGGGAATGCAAGAGTACCGAGAAGCTCTCACTTTTCAGAGCAATGAACTACATGTACAGCCTACGATTCCATGTCAAACGGTTGTCTGGCTTATTAAACGGGCTGATTTATTTTATAAAGTCGTGAATCATAACAGTGGCTTTTACAGCGAGGGTCTACTCCGCTGTCTACTCTGGCTTCTTCGAGAGAGAACCACAGAGTTATTTAGATTTGCATCTTGATCTTGATGTTACTGTCTTAGAACACCCGACCAACAACTGTCTTGATAATAAGCCCCTCTAATTCGGCAACGATAGTACAGTTGTAGGGCAAGGAGTCTTTCCACCACGACTATCAATAACAAGTATTGCGAACTACATGATATAACAGGGCAAACCGCAGACTAAGCATTCGTCACAGAGAGCGCGTCGAAGTTACCCCCCAAAACCCCTTTTTCCAGAATGACTGAATACATTGGAACAGACGGGCTGTCACGTTCTGTCAGAAAATGACGGCAGTTCAGCCAGGTCCTATCCCAGAGTAATAACCACCTTTCCCACGGCTTGCCCAGAATAAAGATAGTCAAATGCCGCAGGAGATTCTTCGAACGGGAAAGGCTTGCCAATTATAGGGTTCAAATCAATCTTTTTCTCCTCCAGGAACCGGCATAAATTTTGTTGATCAACTTTGGAACAAACTTGAATTGCTCTAGCGCACCAGTCAGTGTCTATCCAAGTCCCTGTCCGATCACTGGTTACGGTCAGAATGAGAAAGAACTTACTTCAGAGTTCCAACCTTCAGGAAGAGGTGGCCCAAAGCTTCCGAGAACCCGTCCAGTTCCAACCAACCCAGGATATAACACCTCGCTTGGCCAGCGACGAGATACTCTTCTTGATGCTGGTGCCTCCCACTGTTTCCAGCACAATGTCAACGCCCCTTCCATTGGTCCGTCGGAGAACTTCTTTCTCCCAGTCAGGATGGCTCCTATAGTTGATAACATCAATAGCCCCGTCGGGAGCAAGGGCTGCGATATCCTGAAGCTTTTTGTCTGACGAAGATGTAATGATAGGTCGGATACCCGCACCCAGGCAAATAAGTAACGCAAACATGCTTACGCCCCCAGTTCCTAAAGGCCGGTTCCCCGCGTCAGTCCTTGACGATTCCCGGATACGATCTCTGCATAACTGTCGACTTACCGAGCATCAACGCAGTGAGTTTGCGGCCCTGGTCAATTGGCATCGTCAGGGAGTTCCACGCCGTGGTGCCGGCACAAGTGATGCATGCAGCCTTGAAATTGAAGAAGGAAATGACTTAGTCAACACACCCAGAATGGAATCTCAGCAACCATTGGAATATCATATCATACCTCCTCCCAGGACAGGTGTTGTGGGGTGTGAACGAGCACGTTCTCGTCGAACACTGCGTATTGCTGCAAAACCCCATCAATGTTGCCCCCAAGTTGGGCGACTTCATTTTGCGGATCCGTGTCTTTGAGATATTTCATGTCGAAGACAGGTGACACACGGTCTCCAACGGAGACCTTTTCGACGGCTGATCCCACAGCCACCACCTCCCCGGCACAGTCGGACGCTGGGATACCCTGGTCCTTAACGGAGACGGGGTACTTGCCATGCAGCATTCCGACATCTCTGTAGTTCAGGGAAACCGCGTGGACTTTAATCAGGACCTCGTTGGGCTGTAGCGAAGGAGTCTTCTCGACCGCCGGGACGACAGTTTTGGCCTTCCTCCTGGGGCACGCCGGAACGCTTGGTAGGACGCGGGGATGGACATTATTTCGACAGAGAGATATTCGAGAATTGATCAACGCTGCCCAAAGTCCAAAGACTACTTAATAATGAGGGTTGATCGTTGCTTCACCGATCATTTCTTGCGAATTTAAAACCGGACATGGCCACTAACATGAGCGGAGCCTTAATCATCCGGTGTATTATCAATTAATTGGGGATCTTTTAAGACGCTTGGTAATTCTGCAACTAAATTTGGATCTAGCATTTGGTATCACGCTGGGAAAGTTGCCGGGGACGCCGTACCACGGCCCGGATTTAGTTTGGAATTAGCTTAAGCATGGCGTCAGCTAACTCCGTCGAGGTAATACTTTGTGGAAGTCCGAATATTTTCGGGGATCCAGAGATAGCCGAAAGTTAGTTAAGTCGTATACCCCAGAACGGATTTAGCGGTAACAACAACCATTTTCTGAAGATAAAGATGAACCGTAGATCTAACTCCGTGGAGTCGACGTAATACAGTCCGAACATTATCGGAATCCAGAGAAAGCTGGAAAACAATGAAACCGTATACCAGTTTTCTGAAGATATAAAATCAATCGTAGATCCTTCAACATCCTCAGTCGGCCTAGTTAATCATCTATCCTTGGTCAATCAATTCTCATCACAACGGACACCATGGCTACTCGCTACGAATCTGTACACCAGAACCTCAACGGACCCGGCGATGCTCGTCCCACAGCACTTCAGATTATCGAAGATGAAAACCTCAAGGGGAAGTGGTCCGACAAGACGGTCTTGATTACCGGCTGCTCCTCAGGAATTGGAGTCGAAACAGCTAAAGCACTTTACGAAACCGGTGCTACAATTTATGCCACCGCGCGGGACCTGAACAAGGCCAAGTCAGCCCTCGGCGCTATTCTTGATAGCGGCCGTGTCCACTTGTTTGAACTTGATCTCCAATCTCTGGCTAGCGTTCGCAAGTGTGCAGAGACATTCCTCGCGAAATCCAACCGTCTGAACGTCCTTATCAACAACGCTGGTGTCATGGCTACCCCCGAAGGTCGGACTGCCGACGGATTCGAAACCCAATTCGGCACTAATCATCTCGCTCACTTTCTGCTGATCCAACTACTCCTTCCTGTCCTCGAGAGATCATCGACCGCAGAGTTTCAATCACGTGTTATTATCCTCTCGTCCGTCGCTCACTGCGATGGCGAGGTGAACTTCAAGAACCTCAACTTCGAGGGCGAATATGATCCATGGAAGGCTTATGCCCAGAGCAAGACCGCCAATCTCTGGACCTCCAACGAGCTCGAACGTCGCTTTGGGCCAAAGGGTGTGCACTCATTCAGCGTGCATCCTGGTGCAATCATGACCGGGCTTCTGCAACACTTCTCGGACGAGCAAGTGAAAGGCTTGGGCGCTGATCCTCATTTGGCGAAGATGTTCAAGAGCCCAGAGCAGGGTGCAGCCACAACAGTGTGGGCTGCCACCGCAAAGGTATTCAAAGGTCAAGGAGGCAAGTACCTTGAAGATTGCCAGATTGCGAAGCCCCGGCCTCCCAATGTCGGTCAGTACGACCCAGGGTATGCATCCTGGGCATATGATGAGAAGAAGGCAGCGCTGTTGTGGGATAAGTCTCTGGAGCTTGTAAAACCATTTGTTTCGTGAGAAAGCAACAATGCAGATGAGGGGCGAGAACATGCAGCGGATGGCCCACAAGTTATGGTTTCTTGAGTTGGCCTGTCCGTGAAGCTAGTAAGAAAGTAACTAGTTTTATATCTTAATGAAGAGCCTCTGCGAAATCCTCAGTGTTTGCTTTAAGGTACCGTGCTATAGGATAAATTGAATATACTACCATTATCATAAACCATCTAATAAGCCCTTTCCCAGGAAGGCTGGATGAAAAAGAAATATTAGTAAAAAGTGAAAGAACAGAACCCTTAGCTATGAGATATCTATCAACATATATTATCCAAGTGTCACTCATATCATTCGGTTTTTGTTGATGAGTCTGGGAGTGATAAGCGGGTAGGTCTGACGGGAGTATACCTGAATATCCTAATACTGGAAAAGGGTGCGTATGACTGCTCAGATGGTGGAGGGATGATGCGTTAGCCGATAAGGAAACCGCCCCGAAGGGATAGTAGAAACCCGAAAGAATGAATTGACTGCGCACTTATTGCCTGATCATGGCCTGGTGGCCAGACGGGCTCCTTATATACATGACAAGACTAACTAAGCATGATGAACTGTCCACATGCATAACGTTGGGGACAATGAGTTCGATAGAAACTGGGGGGGAGGGGGTACCCGATTTCTGTAGCACCAATCAAAATGACGATTTCGACCTGTTTGCCAAGCGCATGGCAAGAGGACCAGAAAATAAATCGGTGGTCCGCCAAAGCCTGGAATTGGTCTTGCCGATGAGGCTCATCTGCTCCAGTAACTGATGTTAAGTGGGCTTTGACATTTTTGTTCAGTAACCGTTCCACGTGGGTGTATGCCTCTATGCTTACAACGACACCCCCCAGTGCAGGACAATATGCTGGGTAATTTCCCATTTCGTAGAGATATCACATGGACCTTCATCTTAAGGTACTTTTCAATGGCTCACAGCCTCGCAGCCCCATTGAAGTGGGGTTCCACCAATGATACGCTCGAGTCAGCCTTACTGGACAACACCTGAGTGTTTGCTGATTTTATCTCTTAAGGAAGGGCAGGACCTATGATGTGAACTTTTTTCTTCAAAGTCGTTGCTAACATGGGTTGCGGTCCCTCGATACCAGCGCCACCTTCGAGACCGGCGCCGCCAACGACATTCTCTTATTCAAATCTAAATTCAAACGAGTTTCGAGTTGTCACTCTTGCAAAAGGATCTTCATCGGATCCAATTATATGCCATCTGGCCCATATACAACTGGGATCCGCGAAGACTTACGAAGCCTTGTCCTATGAATGGGGATCGCCTGATAACCCCAAAATAATCTTCCTCAATGGGCACAGATTCCGCGTGAGAAGGAACCTTTACAACGCTCTCTATTATCTTCGCTTGGCAAAATATGGCCGAGTTCTATGGATTGATCAATTATGTAGCAACCAGATGAACCTAAACGAGCTTGGACATCAGGTTCGGAAAATGAGTCAGATATACAAGTCAGCCCGACAGGTGATTGTATGGGTTGGTATTCTTTCTGCTAGTGCCGACCGCATTGCAAAGGACCTGGCAGCCCAGGGCGATGCTCTTGGGGCTGATAAATCTTTATCAGGCCACCCGTTCCCTACCAGCGCCTTGACAGAGCTATACAAGTGCACCTACTGGTACCGTGTCTGGATATGGCAAGAGCTATTCTTTGCACGCAGCTTTATAATTCAAATCGGCGAACAGACCCTATCAGACCGAGCATTTATTGATTACTATCAGCGATGCCTTGGATCCTCACGAATACTCCCGCAATTATCAGAACCCAGCGTACTGGACTTTGTTGTTCGGCAACGCCCTGATTATCCCAAACACCGCAAAGACCGTTATACACTGTTGGACTGTTTGGGTATTCCCCAAGAGAACAAGTTACAATGCACTCGTGCTCATGACTTCATATATGCATTCATGGGCATTGCTTCGGACCGTCCAATGTCTCACATAGAAGTAAACTATGAAAAGCCTTTGGACCAGCTATACGAGGAGACGCTTTTGTTTTGTATCCAACCTTTACATTGGCCGAGTTCAAGGAAAGTCAACTTTTCCACGAGGTTGGCTAAAAGGCTCGGGCTTGCTATGGACAAAAATACTATAGCAGGCCGAATTGTTTACTCTTCTTTTTCCGACAAGCCGATGTCTCGAATTTTTATGCGTCCTACCTCACAAGAGTTGGTCAGGGCTGATGTTCGACGACGACGGCGAGGCCATGATGGGAAGCCTCCCCGATCCTAGTACAGAGCCCCTGCTTGAACAATCTATTGCCAGTGTGAGGAGCAATTGAATGAACAGACATTTTTTAAGTCTACCGCGAAAATCACGTCTCGAACTAGAGCCACTGGGCGGTTGCAGGCGGTTAATATCATGCTTACCCGTTATTTAAAGGCTCCTTTACCGGATTTCATACTTAAAATACCCCCGACATCGTTTTATGATGCAGGATAAAAGATTAAAATTAGAGGTTATAAAAGTTGGTATTTTCGGCGACAGCTAAACCTCTTTAAGAATAGCTTCGATCTAACCAGATTTAATAAAGCTTATCCCCCTTTTCTATCCGCCCCTGTTCTGCATGTGGATCTAACTGTTGATCATTCGAGATGGCGAGAAATCAAGAAAAGGCTTGGATGAGGGGTTGATGGAAGGTGAAAGCTGCGATGAGAGCTCGGAACACAGAATCTGAAATATATTGTAGAGTAACTAGTTACCTTGGGGCCTGACGGCACACGTGCCGTGTTGTTTGTATTTCCCGCTTGGGACACGAGTACAGATGGATGTTGCTTGTTTACATACATTAGTACCAACCCTGATAACCTTACTCTCAACTAGAGATACTACTAGCACTCTTGTCTTGTGTAGGATTTTTTTATAAACATACTACTATTCTATAAATACAGTATCGCCTGTGTGAGTAATCACCGCAATAATGAAAGGCATAACACTCTTAGTGTTAATTCTATTTAGAAAGCAGATCACCGTGGTCTGGTTCATGATGGACTCAGAATCAAGAGGGATCTCCAAGGCCCTCCCATATCTTAAACTGGTTGATGAAAAGAGAAACTACCTATCAAATCTTCCATATCCAAGCTAACCGCACAGATGCAAGGTGTCCCAGCACAGCCAGCGCCAGAAAAACACGTTCTAGCCCATCGAAGCCCGCCCTTTCTTCCGTTTCAGCGAGCAGAATAGGTACTACAGCCGTACTCGCATTGAGTAAGCTGGTCATGATCCCAAACCCAAGCGTCATGATGGCCTTTTCATGGTCTTCATGGATACTGTCTGCAAGGTCAGACGATTCCCCTTGCGTGTCTTCGCTGTCGGTCGACGATCGAATAGATTCGTACCCACCCTCACGAGCAAACTCTCGCGAGCTATCGCTATTGTTTGAATTCTGACTCGGCCATGACTGGACGGCGAACACAAGGGACTGTGCGACCGCGGCCCAGAAAGCGACGCCGTAGAGCGCAAAGGCGATGCCAAGCAGACACAGTGGCATGATCGGCATGACCCGCGAAATGAACTGGAGGTGGGCTAGTGCCAGCAGGAAGTTGGAGGCGATCAAGGCGCGGGGACAGCTTCGGAACCACGGCAAGTCCAGTAAGAGGCCGAATACGGGGACGAGCACTCCTGAAAGGGCGTATGGGATACTGAATGCAGATCCCGGGTCAGTTTTGGGGATTTCTTTTATCACAAGGTACGTTGATTACCTGGTCGCGAGCCCCGCCGCTCGTTGATCACCGTGATAGAACCATGCTGCCAGAAAACGCTGCGCGGAATTGGTGAAGGTGTTGATGCCTCCGTATCCCAGGACGCAGATGAGACTCAGATGCCAGTATATGCGAGGAAGCTGGCGCAGGGGAACCACAGAGGAGCCGGTATCTGGAGCGGTTGTCTGTCCGGATACGGCATTCGTGAGGGCGTGAAGACTGGCGACACTGATAGCAATGGCGCCTAGTGATAATAGCGTTCCGATCCAAGTTGCTGATACTACACTGGAACTCTCGATTATCATAGGGATGAAGGCCGAGCCAGCGACACTCCCTAGTCGGGATACGCCTAGATTCAAACCTAGAGCCAAGGATAACTGCTTATCCCTGTGGAAACGAACGGAGAGAATCGACAGAAACTTAGCACAGAGGTCAACAAATAATGACCGTGAGGGAGGCAAATGTACTTGAACCAGCGGGTGATGATTTCGCTTGCCAACACGCCAATGACCTCTCCGCCCAACCCGATCAAGACACGTCCAAGGATCAGCCCCAGCGGAGACCGGATCTGGACTGCAAGAGCAAAGAGCAATTGTCCGGCAATCACACTAGTGACAGTGATTAGAAGAACTGCCCTCTCTCCATACCGCTGCACGGCCGGTCCCGAGAAGAAAGGCAGAATGCAATTCGGGACCGCATAGACGGTATAGAGGGTTGACAGCAGGTAAGCGTAGTGGGGTCCGGAAAGCGAAAGATGCTTTGACAGCGCGACGGACAAAGATGCGGGCAGATCATAGACCACATGGTTCACTTGTATTAGCACGAGAAGAGCCCAGCCAGCCTGCTTGGGTTTACCATACTGAAGTAGACACCCCACATCATGGTGCAGACAACTGCCAGGACACGCCAATGTGGTCCGTTGACGGATCTCGTCGCTGGGTCAGCCATGTTGGTTTATCACGCCGTCTTCACTGTGCTTGCTGAGGTCGGAATTTGCGAGGCAGATATAAAACGCACGGGGACAGGGACATGCTCACATGCGCTGACAAACTGGAAGCCAAGAGCAAATCGCTTGCGTGGCTCGGGCCGCTCACACTAGAACGTGCTGCAGAAGTTAACGCCCTTACTGCAGAGTACTAACTCCATACGATACTAAATACAAGGATTCTAGAGGCAATCTCGTGAGAAACATAAGAACATCATTGGTGGCTCGAACTTGACAAAGGAGGGGTAGAGGGGTACTGTAGATGAGCTGCATTAGATACTCGCACACAGAGCCCATGTATGAACTAATACGGAAAATCTACCAATTATCGGTCGTGATGATATGCACCTGCAGCTGGTGAGGTATTTTCTGCATTCCGATCTCCTTGGCTACAGAGATCACCGATTTTTCCACTTATGAGACGCAGACGGACAAGCAGGAGATATTTAATGATGTGATGGCTACTGCCACTTTATCCAACCGCGACTGTTTTAAACCTTCCAAACACTACTGTACACAAAAGGACAAATCGCAACATGAGCACTCCCATCCAGCTTGGTCGGGTCAGCTCCTTATTTGCCCACATTAAGGAGGACTGGTGGAAAGACTCTCATGATGAGACCTATCTCTGGTCTAATGGAGACTGCGTCGAAGTCCCTGCCATAACCGAAGCCGAATGTGATTCTTTGGTTTGCATCGCGAAGATCTGGGAGCTCCTCCAAGGCTCAACCTCCACGTCTTCTACAAAAGTCCTGGACCTCTGCTGTGGACAGGGCCGGCATAGCATCTGCCTCGCGAAACGATTCCCGTCAGTCCAGTTCCACGGAATCGACCAAAGCAGATATCTTGTCAACATAGCCCAGCAACGGGCGAAAGCAGAAAAAGTCGACAGCAACACCAAGTTTGAGCTGGGGGACGCCCGCAGTATCCCTACTTCAAACGACGGCTTCGACGTCGTGCTCATAATGGGGAACTCCTTCGGTTATGGTCGCAGTGAGGATAATCAGCATATTCTAAACGAGGTTCATCGCGTCTTAAAACCTGGAGGGATTTTCGTGATGGACTACGTGGATGGGGAGTGGATGAGGTCTAACTTCTCTCCAAGCGGGTGGGAATGGCTTGATGGTGGTCCGGTATCACCAACCACTGCCCATAAAAAGCTGGTGGCGCTCCGCGAACCAGAGCTGTCTCCGGATAACAAACATCTAGCCAGTCGAGAGATCATCATTGACCTTGCAGGCCCCACTGTGCATCAGGATCTCTTTTACTCCGTCCAGCTATACAGCCTAGCCGAGATGGAAGAGCTTCTTGCGACGGCAGGGTTGTCCATGCAGGACCAGGATTGTGCGGTCATCACTGGCACAAAGCGTGAAGGGCCCGCGGACCTTGGCATGATGGAGCACAGACAGTTGGTGATTGCACAGAAGCCGCAGCTGCTACCGAATGAGACCCTCGATCCTCAGGATGCAGACACTTTCATCCATCCTCATCTGTTTCCGAGCTTTGATCCGCACAAAGGTAGGATTTTGCGAGTGTCTGCGCCTGTTCCAGCAGGCACGATAGTTTTTGCAGATGCGCCGTACGCCCTGGTACCCGCCATCGACCCTGCGAGCAAGGACGCCCTGCTGTGCAGTAATCTAATGTGCCGCCGGCGAGTTCCACAGGATACCCAGTATGTCAGTTGCCCAAACAGTTGCATCCGAGAGGTTGTCTGGTGCAATCCGAATTGCCGCAGCAGGGACCAGGCACGTCATGATTTCGAGTGCGCATGGTTAAAAGAGCACGGAGCAGTGCTTCGTCAAAAAGAAGGCGAATATGACTTTACTATGCTTTGGATCGTCGTGCGGTTGCTTGCCGGGCGGCAGTTGGAGGTGGACTCCAGTTGCAAGCCTCGCCAACGGTATCCCTGGGACGATCGGTTCAAGCGTGGATGGCAAGCAATCGATGATCTTTGCTCGAATCGCGATTTATGGCCAGACTCTAAAATTCAGCACTGGAAGTACTTGATCCGAGCCTACTTCAACCACCAGCCAGCTTTTCCGCCGGCTGACGAGCTGCTGACTCTGATTTGCAAAGAAGAGCTTAACTTCTTTGGCCTTCACCCGGGAGTGACGGGGGCTATACCCCCTAGTCCCCAGGTACGGCGTGGCCCTCATTACGGACTTGGCGGTTATCCCAGAGCGGCAATCGTCAGCCATTCCTGTATTCCAAATGTAAGTACTCCTGCAGCCGCAGAAAACCCAAGATGCTTAAAGAAGCTAGCTCAAACGTGTGGTGGATGATCACGGACGAATCATTGCTATTGCGAACCGGGATATTGCTGCCAACGAGGAGTGCTCGATTGCTTACTTCGATCTAGCAGAACATGTTGATCTTGAAGATAGGCAGAGGTTGACTCGTAATCTTTTTAGATTTTCTTGTAACTGCGAGCGTTGCCTGCGGGAAGCCAAGGATATGGGAGTTTCGCTTCACCAATAACTAGGCTGAAGAGGAGTGGGATAGACGGCTTACGGTGATGGTTGATTACCAAGCAGAGAAGGTCAATATCCAATAAACTTTCAGTTTAGAGAGGTTGGTTGGTTAGATGAATTCATACGCTGACCCCTTGCCTTCTATCAGTAATATGCAGGCTACCTTGATCCTACCCTTTTGCCTTAGACTACTTGTACTACGTCATAAGGATAAATTTTAGCCTCATCATAGCCTGTACATCCACGTTGCTATTCTTGGAGGTGTTGATTTCATGGTATTTAGTCTAGTGGTGATGGTTTGGGCACATTATCTGAGTGGGGAGCATGAGCCTAAGTCCATGTGACTGAACCCAGGGTGTAGGAACAGGTATGTTGTATACCATAATAAGAATATATATACCTTGATAAAGTCTCACAAGCTGCAGTTGCTTGATCTATGGCAGTTTGAGCATTGTGTCCACCCATAACTAATAAGGAATCTGCAATATCAGAGTTTAGTACTGTTTAGCTAAATAATTTGAGCAATCTACGTATTTTCTTTATTATTCCTACCGGTGCTCAATCTGTATTCTTTATAGCTAACGTAGTAGATGGGTATCAAGACGACTGGTAAACCCATAGGACAGAATGAATAAACACTACTGGGATCTAAATTGATATTCACGACTTAGTCACATTGCGGGTCAATCTACCTTTGAGATATTATACAGCTACCAATCATCACAAACAGGGTACACTGCAGTCCTCGTGCGTGACCCAAAACATCTTAGAGACCAGGGGAACAAGCATGATGCGGTCCAACTTACCAACGCTGTTCTGCCCGGCAATCCCCAGGAAATTTTCTCTGCCCTTGCTCGCTATATCCTGAGTGCTGCTCTCAGCGCATGAGGCATTACCAAACTCAGGCTTCACAGTCATAGGCGCCCGGTCTCAGTGCTAGTAGTAAAGTGCTAACTAATCTCAATAACATCCAGCGTTGCTTAATGAATCAGTGAAGAGCCATACATTCATTAACTACAGTTGGACTAGAGAAGATTTGGAAATACGCACGAAGATAACTATTTACGTGTGTTTGCCAATCGAGGTTGAGATCGCCACGTCAGACAAGCATCTGCACGGCCATCACACCATACAGAGCACCTTTTACTAAGGGATTGCTAGAAGCAAACCGGTACTAGACAGCCATTACAGCTGCTGGCATTTCCACATGTCTTGTGACATAAGTAGAGATAACACGAAATCCCAAATACATGCCCCCGCTGATCCTAATATTTTATCTCTGATTAATCTACTTTTCCGCAGTGAAGGGCTCTCGAGGTTCCAATGGCAGGAAAGAAGAAAGGAAAGCCGGCTTATTCAAGACTATCTGCTAATCAAACCGTTGCAGCTATTGATCCAGCTATTGATCCAGCTATTGATCCAGCTATTGATCCAGCTATTGATCCAGCTATTGATCCAGCTATTGATCCAGCTATTGATCCAGCTATTGATCCAGCTATTGATCCAGCTATTGATCCAGCTATTGATCCAGCTGTTGAGCCCGTTGATACGGTTGTTGCAGGCGAGGAGATTACTGCAAAAATGAAAGAGCTTGTCCTCAGGTGTGTGAGCTAAATGGCCTTTCAACGTTTCTGTAATGAGTTGCTGACTCCTGTCTTAGCCAATTCCTCAATCCGAAGTATAGCGATTTATGTGTCATATGTGGTGATGAAGTCTTCCCAGCTCACCGGAACATTGTCTGTCCTCAATCAACGTACTTTGAAATCGCCTGTGATGGTCGATTTAAGGTATATACCTAGTTTTTTCCCTACGTTGTATATTATATACCCACTACAACCATTACTGACTGGATGGTGCATTGACAGGAAGGTAACGGAGAGATAAGGCTCGACGATGGAGACCCTATGCTCATCAGGAAGATGCTTGAATTTTTGTACACAGGCGACTACACTTATGAAGCAAGGGGCGACTTGAATTTTCCACAAACGGACCTAGCTACAGATCTCCAGGCAGATGCAGGGACAGAAGTATTCTCACACTCACAAGGGAATACCAGCAGTGCAAACCCACGAATTGGTCAGGCCTTTTTCCACGCCCAAATGTACGCACAAGGTGCCTATTTTCAAATAGACGGGTTGAAAATCAGGGCGAAGGAGTACTTCAAGACGTCCTTCATGAAATTCCCTGACCGAGAGTCATTCAACTCTGCCGTTCGTGAAGTGTACGACTCAACAGGAGGCTCTGACCGAGGACTCAGGGACCTTGTGGTCCAGATGACCACGGATAACCTTCTGCTTCTGCGGGCTAACGAGAATCCCATATTGGACGGCGCCCTTTTGGAAATGGTTCCCAACTTCATGTTAGACATTTGTCTTTCCGCCTTGGACAGGTGCGCTAAGCACCAAAGGGAACATAAGGAATGGTGTTACTACAAGGAGCTTGTAGAGTCTCCTGCATATGAATTCTGATACCGCTCCAGAAATGGATGCAATTGTCCTCACTGGCTATCGTATCCAAAGTGGTGGATTTGGAAGAGTGCATGCGTGTGGAAGAGGGCGTCGAATCAGAAGAGGGCTTGGATTCAGAATCAGATGAGAGCATGGAATCGGAAGAGAGCATGCAATGAAGAAGACTTTTATGCCAGTTCTATTCGCATGCAACAGCCAATACATTGTCCATCTACATCTAAGCGGAGCTTTCACCCTGTCCTCTGCCTGTAGAGTTGCAGAAAATATTTCCGAAGTTGGTTTTATATTGATGTCTTATGGGCAATAATGGCAATAGAATCACACTGTGACTATAACCAGCCGCAACATGCTGAAGGCTTACCTTTTGTGTACTCTACACACCGTCTGGCGTAGCAATTGGTCAGAAGGTTCAGACAGATGTAGTCATTCTATCATCGGCTCCCAACGGCGCTGGCTGTCTAATATGAAGGTTTACGGCCAGCACGCTAGTGGAAACATCTCTTGAATCGCACCATTCATGAAACATGCAGCGGGCCTATATAGAGGCACGGCCGCCTGGTTAGCCGGTGATTCCAGTCGGGGAGATATGTACCTGCTAACTGGGATTGCAGGAGCTGCTTGTGAGAAAATAGGAGATTATTTGGGAGAATTTGCTCACAGTTAGCCTCAATGGGGCCTTTGGGAGTGATTAATTGATAGCTGGTAGGCTTTATTCCTGAGCAATGCTTCTATCAACTGATATTGTAACCCAGCATTGCATTTGGCGTGGAAAAATCGGTTCCGCCAACTATAGAGTCCTTCACAAACATGAATGGCTACTGTGGTGAGAGTCGTCCTTTTGGATATATATGACCAATATGTAGGGAACGAATCATACTTCAGAATCAAGTCCACAGAGATAAAGGCTATAGCTTCATATATTATATGCCATAGGCTCAATGGGTTGCAGAAGTAGGGGAAAGGAGCAAAGGGAAAGGAGGCGTGTATACTCAAGTGATGAACATCCTCTGTCTGCAAGGTCCATTGATTCCTTTCATTTCATGTACCAAGCGAATGAGATCTGTTTACATACATGTGCATTGAAACTGACATATCGACGTAAACGCGATGTCAGAAAAGAGTGACTAACATGTATAAATCCGTGCAGTCCTCTACTTGACACATTCCCCGCACTTCGTCCTTTCGAACATCAATCCCTTTAAGGCAACAATCATCTCGAGCAGAATCGGGGCACACCATTTGTTCTGAGGCCCAGGAACAAGTGGTCGTCAATTACCGTTCATGTCACAACACATCTCGAGAGTAAACTTGGCCATCAGTAAGCTGAGGAGAGTCTAGTTGGACGCCACGCCAGTAGGAAGAGCGACGATGGTCTTGATATAATCCACTTCGGTCTCCTCCAAGGCCAGACCGGGATAGTCGCAATCGGACGACCCGCCGCAGCATCTGCGAAAGTTGGAGAGGTGCTCAGAGATGGATCCCGCCTGGCAATCATTTCCAAAGCGGAAGACGCCGCGGAGCTGGTCACAGCATGAACGGGTACGTCCGTCGTCACGATTGCCGTTCACGTAGCATTTGCAGGCCAGAGAGGGAGCGGCCAGGAGGGCGGCAATGGCAACGGTAACAATTGAGGAGAACTGCATCTTGATGCTGGAATGAGTTGAAGAGCTTCTGGAAGTTTGATTGTGGTTGTTTGGTTTGAATTGATGGGAAGAAGAATCGATATCAGTAGCACCTGAGGGGGTTTTATACTTCACGGTGAGTGGCATGTTGGGCTTCAGTTCGCCTGTCAGTCATGAACTTGCTTGAGCTCGGTGATATTCATCGTCAGATGCAACAATGCGATATCATAGTCCGTCTCTCCGACGGTGAAATCATGAAAGATTCGCTGCAGTCAGCTCTGCATGCTGAATTGATTCGAATCAAGCCCTTGTATACTGTTGGATATACCAGTCATCATTGGTCCCCCCCAGCAAACGCCTTAAATGAGGGGGTTTGTCTATGTATGCATATACATGCAGTCATTCTGCTGGTATGGTCCCTCTCGTGGCCAATATGGCGGTTCTTCAGATCTCTCAGAGCCCCTTCACTCTGGCGTTAACAGGCGAAGACTCGTTCAAACTCATCCGACAGGCAGCTTGTGAGGTTCGCTGTGAGTCGCAACGAAAGCCAGGAAAAGTCTCTTAAACTTCATTTGTACCTCTGTAGAGGATTAGCATTGTTCTCTGCATATCCCATCCACTATGACTGAAGGATCAGGGCCAACAAGAAAGCAATGAATCATTTATCCTATTGGTCAGATAGCCAGCCCATATGAGGAGTCCAGAAATGCATTCACAGGGGTTCTTATCCAAGTCAATAGTGAACTTTCAATGAAATCTTTATGTATATTGCTCTTTGGCCCCGGAGCGCCCGGCTTTCTTCCCTTGGCATCTCGGAGCCCTCAAGGTGCCTTATAAGACACAGATGTACCTATATCAGGCAGTTTCAATGACACATTCTAACAGGCATCACATCTCGACCTCTGTAGATGGTGGTCTGACAGCATTCACTCAGTAACTCGCACTTGTCCACAGAGATCTGACACAGAACATGACTCCGCCGTAATGTCCACAATCTGCAGCTGTTGCCCGTCCGGTGTGGCGCTTTTCCTATGTCTCCTTCTTGTGTAGCCCTGGGTCTTCAGGGTTTATGCCTCTTGCATACAGCAGTTGTCGCGAAGTAGTTGTCTCTGAGAAAGGTCACTCTTCAGCATTGTGTATTTCATTGCGATGGTACACACAGATTTGTTTCACGGAATTCATGTACTCGCATTGTTCCGATCATTGTCCAACCGAGGCTGAGCGGATCAATGACCTATTCTGATATATAGCAGGGATCTCCATTAACATGGCTTGGCATGGCTTGATACTCCATAATCACAGCGGAGGTCTGACTCTAGTCCCTGAGTGCCAAGAGGTAGCATTTACTAGTGTTTCCACGGCGGCGATTGCGAACCAGTCCCTTCGAAAAAGAAAGCACCGGTGTCTCACCTTCCTGAGTATCTCTAACTGCCAGTTGGGTACCTTGACAGGGTCATCAAAGCAGAGATGAGAGATATTTTCTGTGCATCAATCAGAACACCTACTACTCCCTACAGAGGGATGGTCTTAGCCTACACCTCCGTCTCACATCCGACAATGCTGTCGAAAGGATTGTTTCTGCCAGAAGTACCAGTCCATTGCAGGTCGATAGAAGTGATCCCTGTAAGCACCGGTACCTTATGGAAGCCTGATATGAAAAGCTATCCGGCCACCTCCAGCTCCACTCTCAAAGGCCAACCGGAATGATGAACCGATGATTGCCACGGACGCTAACAGGACGGACCGTCAGTGGCTTGAAAGGAACTGGCCATAGCGGCTATAACCGCTTTGGATTGTGAGACAACAAGAGGCCCAAGCAGCTGTTGTTGGACCCTGTTGCGTGGAAATAATGGACCGAGGGTATTCCTTGTCAGCATGCTGGATTATCTCAACCTCAGTGTTTCTCTTGAGTTGTCACGGCTGCTGCCTGTAATGACCATGATGGTCGTAAGTAAGAGCTACGCAACAGCTCTCTAAGACTATGAGGATGTGGAAATCGCCATTTGCGCACATTGATCCTATCACCAAGTTAACAGGTGCCGCGATATCAAGCAGCCTCTTGAAGCAACATTTGTCCACAAAGCAGAGTGAACTCTTGTCCGAGGCTCTTTCTTGGACAATTCTGCCGGCCATCCACCATTATTGGGGAAGTTCAAGGGCTCGCAGCGGCTCAAGGGCAACATTACCAGGACCAGTAGAGCAGACACCTGCATCCGGTGCATCCTTGTGGGCAGTTGCTCTGGCAGTGTCTTCGGCTTCTGTCTATCAAGCAGAGTATGGAATAATTGCTTTCTTTGTAAGTCACTGACCCCTTCCTGAAAGGACGAAGGCTCCGAAACTAACTTCGGATTGATCTTACAGCCAGCATTGAGTCCATTGTTGGCTGCAGTACAAACGTACATCGAACAAGGTGGGATTCAAACGGGGGTGAGATCTGCGTCAGACCAAGACAGAGTCTGGGTCACGGCTTTTATTGCTGTGCTCTGTATAATTGCACTGACCAGCTGGGATCTCCGAGCCAGTGCGCTGTCGGGGATTCCAGTGGTAGGACTGCTGGTCGTTTACCTCGGTTTGACGCGGCCGCCCGAGTCTGGCAAGCGCGCTTCACACCGTAGACCCATTGCTACTGGGCATATCATACGACCGCTGTCATTCCGTGTGGTCGTCACTCAGTTGGTTGTACTCGGCGTGGAAATTGCGGTGTTCGGGCCCCCAAAGACCACCGTTGTGGGCACCATCTCGCTAGGTGTTGCTAAATCGTTGATGTGGTATTTCCTCCTGCAGACAGTATGTTCTCTCACGGCTATTCTATTGCCAATGCTCACTAGTGTCAGGCTGAGCATTGTTCCTGGTCAGTGACTGCGGCCATAGGGACATTTAGCATTGTGGCCAGCAGGAATCCATTCACCTTGACCTCGAATATTCAGGCATTGTCCCATCTTATCGCATCATTATTTGCCCTAGGGCAAATTATCTCCCTTCTACCGGATAAGGCCAAATCCAAATCTGCCCTCTGGATATGCATTGTCGTCTATTTAGTCCCATACCTGATCAACAATTACTCCATCCACGTTGCAAATACCTCCGTGATACAGAGCCCCACGCATTCGATCGGCCTACTCATTCAAGATGCCAAGGCCAATTTCCAAGCCTTGCTGGAAAGACAGTCAAATAGTTATACCGCTGCCTGTGAGGAATATCGCCGCCGCTACGGCATGGAACCACCTCCAGGCTTTGAAAATTGGTATAATTTCGCCAAAGCACATCAATCACCGGTCATCGATGACTTCGACATCATTTATGATAGAATCTCCCCATTCTGGAGTATCAGTGGGACCGAGGTGACTGAAGCCATCGACCGTTTACAACATACGCCGAACAGTGATGTATGGGTTTGTACGTTTTCGGCTGAGGAAGCCAGAACGAATTGCAACCATCCTCACCGCAGCGTCGATAGAAATATCCAAGGATTTCTTAACACGGTACTGGGAGATCTGCGCGGCCTTCTACCGGATGTCAAATTTCTTGTCAATCACCTTGACGAACCCAGGGTTCTATTACCGTCAACCTCTGAGAGGTCTGGATCACTCCACATGACAAGCTATTCCAAGAGGCCTGTCTGGGATACATTGGTCAACTCCTGTCCTTCACAGGGCAGCAAAAAGGCCGACAGGCCGAAGGTTCAAACTTTTGGTCTCCCGTTTGTGACTGACCGTCGCTCGACAATAGACCTTTGCAGCCATCCCGAGTACCGTGTATCACACGGACTCTTGATCAGTCCTACATCATTCCCGTTGGTCGAAGGCCTGGTTCCTATACTGTCCACCGGCTCCCTATCAACCATGGGCGATATTCTGTATCCTAGCCCTGCCTATCTTGAGCCGGAATTTGAATATGTACAGGCCAAGGACATCAGCTGGGACTCCAAACACAACAATCTTTACTGGGCTGGCTCAACCACCGGTGGCTTTGCGGTAAACGATGACTGGCAAAGCTTCCACCGACAGCGATTTGTCAAGCTGACACAGAACCTGGGAAACGGACCCCATGTTTATCTTCGGGAAGGCAAAGGCGTGGTCAGCTTAGTGAAATCATCCTTCCTCAACAGCAGATTATTCGACGTTGCCTTTACCCGAATCTTCCAATGCGAGACACGCTATTGCCGAGACCAACAAGCCCTCTTTCGAACCAAATCATGGGCCGACAAGGACGAAGCCTTGCATTCGCGTCTGGTGTTTGACATTGACGGCAATGGTATCAGTGGCCGGTACTACAAACTCCTTGCATCAAAGTCTGCGCCACTCAAACAGACACTGCTGCGAGAATGGCACGACGACCGTCTGATGCCGTGGGTTCATTACATTCCTGTCAGCCAGAGCATGGAGGAGCTACCTGAAATAGTTATGTATTTCACCTCTGAGGCTGGGCAGAAACGAGCCCGGGAGATTGCGGAGGAGGGGCGGGAATGGTTCTCAAAGGCCTTTCGTAAAGAGGATCTGACTATCTATATGTATCGAGTTTTGCTTGAGCTGGCCAGACTCCAGGATCCGAAGAGGTCTGCAAGGAGAGCTTGATGAGCACTTAGTGGTCAAGTATTCTTCACTGCTTTACTTTCTCTACGGATCTTATTCTGGTCGGGAAGTTTCTATTCAAGTCCTCAACAGTCATCCTGTTCCAACCTTCCAAATAGTATTTGGATCAAACACGCCGCTGATGCTTACGGATAAATTCTGTCGTTTTGGTCACTCTCCCCATTCTGAGCTGTCAAGTGTGGCATTGAGTGGTAGTGCGTGTCCCAAAAGACCCTGGTGAAGCTCCACCTATACAACAAGGAGCACGCGCGAATGTAATATGACAGGCAGCTAGCGTACCCCATAGGGGATCGTGTCTGTCTAATGACCAATGATTTTTCGGCGTTTGCTGAGCTTTAGGCTTAGGTTACATTACTTCCCTTGATTGCCTAATACATCGACCCACCTAATAACTGAATCAGGGACCAGATAACCCTAGTCATTCTCATTTAAAATAAGCATAGCCTCAATTCAGACAGGGATTTTCTACAGGCTAGTGGGGGACTCATTACAGTTGGTTTTTACTGTTCTTCTATAGGAGATGTTCCACCTTGTCAGTATGCTGCCTAGATCTCAGCTGCGGCAGGCTTACCTGGATAGGGCATATACGAACCAGCGAGACTACACCACAGCGTGTTCTCTGGACTTCTCCAAATCGCCTCTTTTCTACGACACGTTTGCGCTACGCGATAACAACGGTGACGAGCATCTGATGCAAACATGGCCGTTCTTTCGCGCCAGGCATCTTCCTGCTACTATGTCACTATTCAAGATTCGGGCGACATGGATACTTTCTAGTCCAATATGCACAGCCTTGACAGGATAATAGCATTGACCATAATATATATCATAAAACAACGGCTCGACATTATACAACTCCCTCATCAGTCAACAGAGAAGATTAAAAGTAAGAATAGCCGCTCTCGAACATCTCCTTGGCATGTTTGGTCCGCTCATCGAGATCCTCCTTAGGCAGTCCAAGCACGGCATTATCCAGCGCCCGACTGCTCTCATAGTCTCCACCCCCATTCGGATAGAAGGCCCGCGCATACATGGCCTGTGCAAAGCCCCTGCGGTCACCCTTTTGCATCCTCTCAATGCCCCGCTGATACCGCTCAGCGCTGGGTTCATACTCAATCGTCCAATCCTCATCCTTGTCCCCCGCAACCCTCTTCCAGCTCTCAAACATATCCTTCTGGCTAACCAGGAAGCTCGAGATAAACAGTGGCTTGTTAGCCCAGCCGCTCACCGTCGGGCTCTTATCATTCTCATCCTCCGGCAACTCCTTGAACTTCAAGAAAGCCGCCACAGCCCGTCCACACTGCTCCCACGTACTCACGTTGATCTTGGTGGTTCCATCATCATAAAACGTAACCTTCTTCTCCTTGAAGTCAAACCCGAACCACTCCGGCCCAGTGACCAAACTAAACTCGTACCAGAAGCTACAAACCAGCGCCACCCAGGCCGAAACACCTGTCGCTTCAATCTCGGCACAAGCCTGCTTCACCGGCTCCCCGGTCAGCGATTCCTTCCGCAGTTTCTCATTGGTGATATCCACGCCGTAGCAGTTTGGCATCACATACGGCACGCCGGCTTTCGCAGCGGCCTGGATAAGCTTGCTCTGGGTGTCCTTTGGCGCAGTGACGCTCATTGTAATAATGAGGAACTGTTGGTTTTGCAGCGCTGCAACCAGAGTAGACTCATCGTCATAGTCGACGATGACGGTGCGGACGCCCGCGGGAAGGGTGTTCTTGCTACCTGCGCGTGTAAGCGCGGTTACGGTGTGTTGGCCTGTCTGGAGAAGTTCTTGGGTAATGTATTTGCCCACGGTGCCGCCGGCCTGGTGTCATTGTTAGTGAGGGCCTTGGAGTGAGGATGAGACAGACTTACGCCCACGATGGCGACGCGTTCGATGCGGTTGGTGAAGCCGGCGGGCTGGTCTTTGGCGTACTTTTGAGTCATGTTGGTCAAGTCACAGCAATGGATGCAATGATTTTAAACAGCTTGTTTTGAGATTTGCTTTTGGTTTCTGGGGATCACCTTGACGGCCGAGCCGTCCAGTTTATATCTTCAGAACGGAGTACAAACGGCGTTCGGGAACCGGTTCGACTCGCGGAGATAATCGAGATGGGAGAATGTAAAGCCGACGGAAGAATATCGAAACCGATAGCTTCAAGAAGTTGTCTGAGTTGGTCCGCACAATAGCTGTTCGTCTGCTACTGCTCGTTTTCTTTCAAAGACCGGCGGAAATAACGGAGTTAGGGCTGGGCTACGCAAACGGCTATGACGATTTTGTCAAGGAGGTCGGAAGTAAGACTCCGACATACCGATCATCATTTTTGCTCATGAAGAGAGTCATTTATCATCACAGTCATTTGCCATCACTTCTGAGCTGAGGCCACTTGGAGTCAATGCTGGTTGGCTCCAACACAACATCGGCGATCGCAGAAGCGATGCCTGAGGCAGGCTCCACTGTTGCAACTATGTTTGTTGCCTTAGGCACCAACACTGTCTGAGCGGCCACAGGGAATAACCGTAAAGGGTAATTCAAGGCTGAGACATTCTCATTCGCTGGGAAATTCAGATAATTAGCATGACTCGGTAGTCGCTAACGTCGATAATGGAGATCCTGCAAAATTAGAGACCATCAAGGTGGATTAGCGGTCAATAAGACCTGCCCGAGACATGGTGCTGGTGCCTGCTCCTTAGTTTGGGGGCCGTTTTCAATGTTTGGACTTAAATGCAGTGTGCTCCGTTTCAATAGAGATCAATAGCCAACAATTGGATAACAAGCCATGCCATCAATCAGTGTGTTCATCCGCTGGCGTCCTCTCTCGCCATCTGAGGCCAACACCCCAGAAATCACGCGAACACAGCACGCGCATCCCACCAACAACACCTCCGCGCTCTCACTCACCCCACCGCCAACGCACAAACTGTCCCGCCCCTGGAAAAGCGACTCGGCCTTTACCCGCATCTTCACCACAAATGACAACAACAAAGCCGTCTTCGAGGCCGTGGTCGCACCGACCCTCCCCCGGGTCCTAAACGGGCAATCCTGCAACTTCTTCGCCTACGGACACTCAGGGAGCGGCAAGTCGCACACCATCATCGGGTATGATTTCGAGCATCCCGACGAGTTCGGGCTGTGCCTATCGGCCGCAAGGGCGCTCTACGAGCATATCGACCAGTTGAATGCAGGCGCGAATGAAAACGAGAAATTCCTTCTCGGACTGCGCATGTATGAGCTCAGGAAGAACACCGCCTTCGACCTCCTAAACGACAGATGCAAATGCCACATCCGCGAAGGACAGGACGGCAAAACGCACATCCGCGGCGAGACGGAAACGCTCGCCGACGGAAAAGTCCGCGTGCGACCGATCGTCACAAAGGCCTGTTCGACCTTTGGCGAGTTCCACGCCCAATTGCTGGCGGGGATTGGGCGCAGGGCGACGGGGACGTCGACGGTGCACGATCAGAGTTCCCGGACGCATGCTGTTTTCGAGGTCGAGATCGTCACGCGGGAGCTCCTGGACGCGAGGGACGCGGTTGTGGAGCGGCAGTCGGAGCTTGTTCCTGTTGGGAAGCGCGCGACTGATATCTACCTCGAGGAGAATTCCAAGGGGTTTATCCAGACGCCGGATGGCAAGTTTGCGCCGAATCCGGACTACCAGATCAATCAGGCGGCGATTGATGAAGCCGAGGCGAAGAAGGCGGAGTTCGAGTCGTATGTCCAGAAAGCTGAGGAACATGTGGAGGCAATCAAACGATCATGTCCCCATGCCTGTCTGGGTGGAAAGCTAGTCTTTGTGGACTTGGCTGGCTCAGAGTACTACCACGACAAGGGCTCTGTTTCGACAATTCGAGCGAAGCAGACGCCCCAGGAGCAGCAGGAAGGGAGGCAGATCAATACCGATCTCCTTTCCTTGAAGGAGGTCATTCGGGCGATGGCCCAGAAGCAGAGACGCATCCCCTTTCGGTCGTCGCCGCTGACCATGGTCCTGCGTCAGCATTTCCTGACCGGTGAAGGAGATGACGGGGTTTCGGCAATGATTCTCACGGCATCGCCTTCGGCGGAGCAGTACACCGCGACGATTGATACGCTGAAGTATGGAAACTTGATCGGCGTGGCCGGAGACAAGGTCAAGGGACGTAAATAGACGGCCTTTATAGTTCTGCATTTAGACATAGCCAGAATCGCTGATGGCTAGAGGAGCATGTCTGCAGCTTTTGAATCGCTCAATTACCACGAGTTATCCGATATCTTCAAGAAGTATCAGCCACCAGCAGTTAGGGAGCAATAATAAAAATCATGTTCATCTATGTTAGGTGTATCAAAGGCTCTACCCTAGTAGATATCAACACTGCGTGCTCGCGACATATCCTCCCTCCTACAGCGACACATTACAGAGCAGATAAGCAGATGTCACGCGACAAGAATGAATCCAACCACAACGCCATTCTATCTACTAAGCCAACGCATTCTTACTCTTCCTCCGAATCACATAGCCCCATTTATAAAACGCAAACGGCACGGGCACCATCACCGCAGACGCAGCCCCCAGCAAGGTCAACGACCACTTCACCCCCAGGTTCTCATACAGCGGCATCGAAGCCAACATCATCCCGCCAGCGGACAGACACCGCACGAAATTCACACTCGACAGCGCGGAAGCAGACCAGATTCCATAACAGTCTGTCAGATACTGATAGCACGAGACAAAAACGGTGGTGTAGCCGAAGCCGAACGGGAGGGATCCGACGATGGGGACCCAGGGCGAGATATGCGGGGTCGTGGTGTACGCCATCCAGAAGAGAGAAAGGGGGATAGTGGGGGCGCCGAACATGGCGTAGTAGAGATGGATTTCTGGTGGGGGTTTAGTGGATTGGGTAGTGGAGTCGGCTTCGTCCTTGGATGACTCGTGGCGTTGTTGAGCCTGGTGGAGGGCTTTCGTGTAGAGTCTGTAGATGAGTGGAATCAAGGGTATGACGCAGCAGTTGCCCACGAACATGGCGACGAAGCAGAGTCCCACCTGTCCCTTGGTGAAAGAGTATGTGTCTGCGAAGATGTAATTGAATCCGTTCAGCCAGGTGAATAGGATGACATAGATGATGGACAGGTAGAGCGCGCAGACAATGACGATGGGCTCGTAGACGGTGAGGTAGAAGGGTCGCCAGATGCCGAAGAGGACCTGCATGGCCAGTGATGTCTTGCGTTCTTCCTCAGCCGACGCGTTGTGCTTGCCGGTTCGGATGACACGCTGTATCTCCCTCTCTTTGAGCTGTAAGAGAACTGGTCGGAATGTCTCCGGCAAGAATAAGACGACTGTTGCGAGAAAGAACCCTGCGCCGAGAGCAGTCACCCAGTCAACCCATCTCCAGGATATTCCGCTTTCAGCAATGTATGCTCCAACCAATGGTCCCGTAGCGGACCCCACGAACGATAAGATAGAGAATATGGGGAAGACATAGACTTGCTCTGTCGTTGTCCATAGGTCGGACAGTGAACCCCCCGCACACACCAATGGACTGGAGCCTGAGAAGCCGACGAAGAAGCGAAAAATGCTTTGTAGAGCGAGGCTGTGGGAGCAGCCTGTGATCACCGCGCAGACGATGAAAATAATCAGAGACGTCACGTAGACCGCGGTGCGGCCAAAGGCCTCGGAGACGGGACCGGTCACAAGGGCTCCAAAGGCAAACCCGAAAAGAAACATCGCTATACGGGTATTAGTCCTGTATGATATTGCGCAGTGTAGAGACCTACCAGTTGCCAATGTCTCTGCCTCTTCGCTGATTCCGAACTCGGATGAGATTTTTGACGATGGCTCGGAATCAATAGCCCCTGCAAAGGAGACCAACGCCGCAATGGACGAGATGATCACAGTAGATATCCATTTGATTGCCGCATTCCAGCAACGCGCATCGATTGCACCGATGTCATCAGAGGAGTAGACCTCTGAGACGACATCCTCAACGAACTCGGGATCTGAGGAGTGTCGTCCTTCTTCAGCACTCCCACTAGCATCTGAAGGTTTTGTCTAGGGAATCAGCTTTCTCTTTCCTGACGTCTTCGGTGAATTGCACGGCACCTACCGGTCCGCTTTTCAGCGAATTCCAGACATCGTTTCTGATCCGGCGATACTGGAGAAATATTTGCATTAGACGTGTCGAGCTTGAGGACAGAGAGCAAGCATACAGGAGGGTCAATCACGGAATCAGGAGGTGTCAACCATGGAAATAATTATACGAAGACAGGCCCCAGATATATCTCTGATGTGTTTATGTGTCATGATGCAGTACAGGTATGGCTCGATCATGAACCTGTCATGGCAAGGACTGCGCTGAGGGAATGTTGTAATATGTGGGGGTGATCAACATCAACTCTTCACCAGAATTATACTACTAGCCTTACGGGTTCTCCACAGCCCATGGCCGGACCACGAAGAAGGTTAGTGATTCCAAGTTATGGTTAGGTTAGGTCTGTAGATCATTCACATGCACTACAAGATACATCATTATGACAAATCTACCAATAAAACAGCATGAGTTAGTGTCTGAAGCTTTTCGGCTCAAGAGAGTTGACTCCTCCCGGTTCAACCACCTGCTCTTTCTTGTATCTCGATCAAGCCCTTCTGTTGAACTTATTTTGCACTATTATTTCTATTATGCTAGAAATTGTTGTCAAGACACCTGGCGCTTCTGTATCAATAATTATCAATCCAGATAGTTCCAAGTTCGTTTCATCAATGGGTCTCCAACGTCTCGTTCCTACATAACGATATCAGATCACGGCACTATTCTTTCTAACTGGCTTATCTGACCACACATCCCCCCCTAGTTAGATGTTGTCGCGCGTGTCTGGTACTCCCCTCCTATACCGATTATAAGTCCAAATTAGATCCAAGTATATAAGCTAAGGTATGTTGGTTGTAGCAGATACTGTTCCATACATACTGGTCAACAGGCAGGCAAACCCCCAACCTTACTAGAAATATCTTAGCTATGCATACTTTGCAGAAATCTTGTACAAACTAAAGGGCATAAGTACAAGTGTTCTTCGGTTAGCTTCCTACTTCTATGCAACATTGTACCTTTCTATGCCAATTCTTCCTGTACCCGTGTCAACACCCAAGAGACTCTTACTCCGCAACCTCAACAATCAACTTCGTACAACTCACCCCCCGAAGCAGTTTGTCCAACCCGGCATTGATAGCCCCCAAGCCCTTTCCCACAACGGTCGGCTGCGGACTCGGCCTGATGCTTCTCTTAGCCAGGTTCTCCCTTAGCCACGTCCCAATCCAGTATCGGAACTGCTCCAGCCTCTCCTCTTCCACCGTCGACGGCACCACAAATATCGTCTCCACCCCGTTCACGACCTCCGCATCCGGAGGAACCACGGGTGCCGACCCGATCTTCGCCGTCTTTCCTTCTTGATCTTCTTCAAGGAATGCCTTCAGCACAGCCTGACATAGTGCAAGCTGCCCGGTAGCAAGAAAACAATGACGGATCACCAACCCGTCCTCCTTGGCCGCTGAGACGATCGCATCCACAACATGTGAGTCTTTGTAGTCGAACACGCGATCCGCGCCGAGCGAAGCTACATAAGGCATATTCGCCGATCCGGCTGTGGCGTACACGGCTGCGAAAGAAGTGTTGGGATCATCCCGCAGCAGCCGGGCTGTCTGTACGCCCATGGTGCCGACGCTAGAGGAGGCGCCCCAGATTAGGAGAGCTTCTCTTTTCCCCACGTTATTCCTTTGCTTCTCTCTGTTGGTGTCAGTATCGGTAACGGCAGCGCCAGCGGAGACTGGAGCAGAAGCAGTGGCTTCTCCGGCTCCCGCCCGGGGGATCCCCATGGCATCCCACGCATTAAGGGCTACCTCGACAGCGACGGGCAAGGTTGCCGCGTCGTTCCAGGAGATGCCCTCGTCCGGAAGTGGCACAGTATGCTGCCACGGGACGAGGCAGCGCTCCTGAAATGCGCCGTAGTCTGGGTCGCAGGCCTTCCAGTAAGAAGCGGCGTAGGCGGCGACACGGGTGATACCCGGTTGAAAGGAGGGGCCCGGACGATTGTCCGTAGCACCGGTGGGGACGTTTTCGCCGGCCTCGAGGACTAAGCCCGCCATGTCGAAGCCAATGACCGTGGGGTACGCGGGTATGAAGAGGCCTTGGTCACGCATGTAGGCGTCTGCCGGGTTGAGGGCTACGGATTTGACGGCGATGAGGAGCTCGTCTGGTCCTGGCTTTGGGGTTGGCCGGGGTTGAACCTCAAAGGGCTGGCCTTTGGCTGGGGAGACAGCGGCGAGGTGGGTGGCCATTTGGAGTTTGGTGTTAGTAGAGGTTTCGAGGTGGAGGATATGGTTCAAGTCAAATCTTTTTATTGTGATGCTATAGACATTATCCTAGGATGTTGAATAACACCTTCTATTTATACAATTTACCTATCATTTCAAACCACCTACTCTTTGATATAGTTGATATAGTGATATAGTCAGAACAGAACCCGCAGCCAATCAGAGACCTTCGCATCCGAGGAATAGCTAGCGTGGGCGGCATGTTTCCGAAAGGAGGTTAGCAACTTAGCATCTGGGTGACGATGTGGAACTTGGGTCACTAGTGTCCTTGGCCTCCTTGGGTGACCATGGCCACTCCTCCACCTCATCACTCACAGGCAGCTGCTCAAAGCATTGACAATTAACCAAGGATGGCCTCGACTCGTCCAAGAGACGTCCGGGAACGCAGAACGCTCCGGAGGTCGAGATTTGGCTGCCGAAATTGCAAGCTCAGAAAACTCAAGGTGCGTGGCTCTCGGCTTTGCTAGACTGTGCTTGGCTGAACGAATCAGTGCGACGAAAGCAAACCACAATGCAAGAGATGTAGTTCATTCGGAGTATTATGCAACTTCATGTCTAATGTTCCCGACCTACAGCCCATCGCCGCTGACACAGGGAGGCCTTTGGTGGTTCGAGGAAAAGCAGAGCTTCAACCCCCTGTCGCCAGTGCTGTCTGGACGTCAGATGAATCCACATTCTATCAGTTGAATGCAAAGTGTCAAGATTTTATCACCCGATACCTTGGACGCAGTCTCATTACCCCAGATGACCCTAATATGATACACGTTAATCGCAGGCTCCTGCGACTAGCCTTTGCTGTACGTATTATTACATTGATTCTGTCAACCTCCTGGATTACATTATGGACCTGAAATCGGCTAACATATAGCTTACAGTACCCTTTTTTAATGCACGCCTCTCTAGCTGTGGCATATACATATGACCGCCATCTGAATAGCTCATTAGGCTGTCGTCGCAGTCTAGAAGAGTGTTATCACTGGTCACGAAGCACAGCTCTTCTCAACAGACGGTTAAGGGAACCGATTGAAGCGAAAGATAAGGACCCAATCTGGGCCACTGCGGCTGCTGTGGCTATCTTGACCTTCTCGTCCCCTGATGCATCCACGCCGGAAGAATCGTGGCCGTTAAAGTCCTCTGACTACTCCGATTTGGACTGGTTACGTATGAGTAAGGGTAAAATGGCACTGTGGCACATAGTGAACCCGCTACGACCGGACAGTCTTTTCAGCGTCATGGCGGCGACGTTTGCTATTATGCATTCACCCTTGCCAGAGAGTGGCATAGATGGTATACCGACGGCCTTGGCTGCCCTGTGTCTCCTGAGCGACTCATCTACGGCGGGAAACAATCCGTATTTCCATGCCGCCCACGGAGTATCCCAGATCCTGGACCTCCCGGATAGCGAGGTCACAACAGGTCAAACTCAACTCTTCACGCGCAGTATCCATGGCCCTTTCGAAGACTTGCTCCGGAATAGGGATCCTGTAGCGCTTCTGCTGCTGTATCTATGGTACCGCAAAGCAGGTCGCAGTATATGGTGGATTGAACTTAGAGCTCGAGTGGAATGTCCTTCGATTTGCTCGTACCTACGGCTATATCACAATGAGAATGCTGCGGTACAGGCATTCCTTCCAGGAGGTGCTCTCGCTGATAGATGGAACTAGTTAGGATTCCTAAGCTAAAATCTTCCAAAGCCAGACTGTGCGAATAAAGGAAAATAAAATATATAAAGGAGGCAACATCACCTTAGAGATGTGTAGCTGGTGCACGAAGCCCTAGGGCCTGCCTAGCATCATATCAATACGTGCCATGAGGTTCCCCCTATAGCTGCATACTAAACTATCTTCTATCTTAGTGCTTATCTAGGTTAGAGGAGTCACTATTACTATTACTGTCCTCTAGCTATGTATATTTCCCGGTGGCTACTCAAATTACCCTAGTAATTCTGTCTATATTATAAGGTCTATGGAAGCTACACATAGATTTCAGCTAAGAGATTTGTATTTAGAGTTATCATACCGGTGCCATAGGCACCGGAAGAGTCTCCTTCGGAGGTTCCAATGTCGGGGACACGCCAGGATGACGTGCCTAGGGGTCTGCACCGTTTCCCCGAACCTGCACTCCAGGGGAGTCAACCACGTTGATTAGGCGCAGGAAGTGGTTGAGCCCGAGTTGTCCTGACTTTAGTTTCATCAGGGCTGAGCGGCGGGTAGCAGTCGTACATCTTGGGAGTAGCAAGCTGAGCAGATAAGGCTTAAACGGGGGGGTGATCTGTAGAACCATTCACTTGCCTCTATAGATAATACATCATTATGACAAGTCGATGACAGTTATCACTTCCCACCTATGCTCTCAGAGGCCAGTGAATGTCTGTTTCTTTAGCTGGAGAGAGTTGACCTTCCCATTTCAGCACCTGCTCTTTCTTAAACCTCAATAGCTCCCCTCTGTTGAACATAATTTGCTATAAATGGTCGTCTAGACACTTCTCTGGGTTGGCATCTTCTCATCTACCCTCTCCTCATCATGTCAGATGTTCCATTTTCCATGCCTACGCTCAGTCGAGCTCGTTCATGACTTGACTTCAGCAAATCAGTTTAATTAACAGGCTGTTTTCAGAGGTCACGTCCTCTCCTCAATTAGTGAAGCAAAAGGATATCACGATTTCCTATTGCTATTTACTGACGTACCCAAACACGATCACACGCCAACGGACTTTGAACTCATATCCAACCTGGACATATGAAGCATCTATAATTACTCTCTTAATCACTATAGTATTCATAGTATCCTAGAGTCTTGATATATGGTAAAAGGGCCTGCCCCCCTGGTAACTATTAATGCCTTTCTTCCCTACTATGCACCCCTGAGCCCCCTCTCTCTTAGCCTTCTAGGATGGTAGATGACTAGATATCTACCAGCATACCCAACTAGGCCACATAGCCTCTAATCAAGAATTAGAGTAGTTTAGTTGAATATTTGCTGCTCCGCAGGCCTTTGGTAGTCACAGACTTGCACCCAGCTACACCTAGTACATCATTATGACAAGTCGATGGCAGTTATTCCTCAGATGCCAGTTAATGTCTGAGGTTTCTTTAGCTTCCCGTTTCAACACCTGCTCATTCCTAAATCTCAATACAGCTGTTCAGTTAAGCATATTCTGCACTATTATTCATTCTATGCTAGAAGTGTTTGTCTAGACGTCTCCTTTCACAATGTCAGATGTTCCCATTTCTGCCCCTACGACCGAGCCAAGCTCATTCATAACTGTGACTTCGGCAAATCAGTTTGATGAGCAGGCTGATTTTACAGATCACATCGTCTCTTCGCTGCGTCAAAACAATGAGTATCATGTGTTTATATTCACTGGCGTGCCTCCCTCGTGGGCGGACGCAGTGTATCAGCTTATTGATGAAAATTCCCTCTCGGTAAGCCAAAGCCTTCTGCGTCTAATCTTGTCCTACTCATTTAGAAAACATCCAGAAAAAGCTATAACAGTAAGAGCCGCGAGCTGCGGATTAGAGTCATGCACACCGAGATAATCAACTCCATCCAGTCGTGGTTGTTTCATCCACCGATGGACTGGTTTTTTAATGGCGACATCACACGACAAGAAGTAGACCTGTTTTATCCAGGAGTCGGCACTAGTAAGTCGTCTTACGGTCTACTTGACTAAGGAATTCTAATCTAGCATATATAGCCCTTTACTTTAAATCCGGCCCATATAGCGGCTCCTGGAAGGAACCTGACTTGTTTTTCCTAGCTAACTATCATATTCTCCCGACTCTTGCGGTAGAATCCGGCTGGAGTGAGGAAAAGGAACAGCTCCACAAGGGCATGGATCTATCGCTAGTGGGGGGCAATGGTACCACTAAGGTTGTCATTATTGTCGAATGGACAAAGTTAAACGAAGGTCGCGTCTCGGGGACTGTTGAACTCTTCGTCAGAGACAGCAATGGGATGCCAGCACTACAACAGAGCGAGGTATGTTCAAGGTATATTATTATATTTCTTTTACATGCTTATTACCTGTTGTGCAGACTATATTCCCGCGTCCTGCAACTCCCAACGACCTCTGGATCAGAAGACGGGACCTTTTGGGGCCAGCGCTGCTGCCAGACCGTAATGGCGACGACATGCTTTACTTCAATGTCGAGAGATTACGTGATAAGGCCACTGGAGCCCTCGGTCTCATGGATCTTGTTCCCGCTTAGATCCATTACGCTGGAGAGCCTTAGCCGATGTGCACCACCTCCTCCTCATCCAGGAACTCATTAACCTGAGGAGGTTATCGAACATCGAATGCACCGGAAAAGTGATAAGACCGAAGATGAGGACACGCTTGCGATTTGTGCCCCAGTTTGGAATAACTCAGTCACCTGTATAGTTGATGGCGTGGTGCGGTCCAGGAAGACAAAAGATTTCTCTCCATACTTGAGGTTAAGCTGATGGACAAATATGCCAAGGTGGATCTTGTCCAGATGCAGGAAACAGCTGAGGCCATTGGATGGTTAAAGCAGCAGTTGAGGGAGTTTCCCACTCAGGATGGAAATCGATATAGCTATCACTATTAAAATGATGATTTATATGAATATATGCTACCGGATTAATTAGCTTGTAATTTACTAGGGCCGTCACGAAAAGAGTAGATTCATGTTGCCAACATCGATCAGGTGGCGACACATGTCTTGATCACCAAGTTGCTCAGCCAGCCACAATGGATTTTGTTGCCCGTCCAAGTATGGCTATTCCAGGCAATGCCATTCTGTGAGAGCAGTATTATCATCGACTCGTACGGGTCCCCAAAAAGTGAGGAATGCATTATAATCCGCACTATGGGTGTGTGTCCTTGGTTGTCTGCTTGAAGTATACCTTCCTGGAATCGCGGGATCAAAAGGCGGAACATGTCTAGGTTGCAGAGCCTTGATGCCAAATGCAGAACGTTTTGACCGCGAGAGTTTCGGTATCGAAGATGTGCGTCGATGCCGTCCACCCAATAAGTACTCTACCACATCGGTCATTGTCTTGAATCAGTACCTTAGCGGTGGATCCTAGATGACACTAAGGTTCAGCGGAAGGGTCCGTCAGCTTACTTTCGTTGTAATCATCCGGCAAGTGGCAGTCGAAGTAAACGTTAGGAAGCTACTCCATACTGTCGAGAACTAGGTTGTCACGATTACAGGGTGATAAGGAGGTAGCCAAAGTAGCTGTGGTAACTACATACGAGATTACTATGGGCATGGGGCATGGATGAGGAACAGCCTGAAATAGTATGGGCAGGATGGCGGCTACAAAATGCCCCGAGAAAATCAATTACCGAGGGGTCTGCTATTGTGCTGCTGGATATCCACTTCCATCAAAAGGTGTATTTGAAAGGTCAACAGCACAAGGAGGATTGACTGTAGTTCAGTGGTAGACTAGCCATATGAAGTTGCGTTAGGTTCTTTGCACAGGAGGTGCATGTTTTCTGGCACGTACTGATTGTGATAGATCTGGAAGTGTAAGTAATGTTCACCCCTCTTTCCGCGTCACGCATTTTGAGAGGGGAAAAGTTTGGGTACAGACACGGACAGAAATGCCTCCTTTGATAATAACTATTTGGAAAAGAATTACAAATCGAATACTAATGAAGATCAAATGAAGATCTCGTGTATTCTCAGGGCAAACAATCTTGAAGCAATTCATCTTTGATTAGTGACTAAATAGGGACTGAGAAAATAATAGATAGTATATGGCACCAGAGAACTTGTTAACCCTCCCATTGAGCGAAAAACTAGGGCACTATTTAGTGTGTGGTCCTACAAAGGAGGGAGGCAGATCCTCTAGGCTGAACCCCTTCAACCCTTCTTCCTGCGGCTGGCTGACTCTCGGTGTCACCTATGAGCTAAAATACTTGTTTCCCACTTTTTAGTCCTAGATTCAGCTCTATAAAGTCTGAATCACAGCGCCACAAAATCAAACCCAATGAAAAAATTCCACGTACATTCTAATACTGCATTTTGCCTCCAGGGTGGTACTCCGTAGAACACATCCCATATTCAGTAGTGAGGTTCGGCATCACCGAAAAAGGTTCTTGTACGTATTCTTATGACCTCAGCCTCTTTACTATCAAGAATGGCAGGCGGATTGGCCAGTGGCAATGCATGTACCAACTGGGAGTAGTTGGAGGTTTTACTATGTTAACTATAAGGGTCCAACAGATCATGGGCTTTTTGGATCCTCTGTTGAACATCATCATGAGGCTAAACTGTGAGTGTCTGTCCAAGAAAGTATTAGTGAGGGCATACCCTCAATGTACAGGAGTAGCGCCTCAGGGCTGGTCAAGGTCACTATTGGCTGGGGACATGGCTGCGGAGGCCGAAAGCTTAGTGCCGCAGTGCTACTGCAGTCCACAAAACAGTGGCTGGGTGCGATGCCAAACATTTCCGCAGCAAGGATGTGGAGCACCCAGCACTGGAAAGTGGCAATAAAAATCTGGGGCGATATGCATATCTCTCATTGCCAAGTTGGGTATGAGACAGCTGTTCTAGAATATATTCACCCTGAAGAATCATTTCACGTAATAAGATACATCTTGTCCATCTGTGCGCCTCATTGCAGTTCACCATTGCCTGCTTCCAAACTGATTGGCCTCTCTGAACTAAGATAGTAAGACAATCTACAGGCGCAGTCTCCACGGCTGACAAAAGATAAACTCTAATGCACTCGAGTAAGAAAGAAGTTAAGCCCCTGGTGATCTGCTGGCATCCATTCAGTGTCCTCGGCTTCCATCCCCCATTCCTTCAAGTCCACCACTGTTGCTTCGACCTTCCACTCAGTGTTAGTCTCTTGGGAAATTTCTCGCCACATCTGCAGAAAACTCTCAAGGTTATGGAAAAACATCATCCCCCATGGACGAATATACTCCCGAGCTCGGCGTCGTGACTGCTGATATCCAATCAAGATTGTCCCAAGCTTGGACAGGGCCACGATGCGCCTGCCTGCCTGTTTCTGCCCCTCCCAAGAGAAGAGATGGAGGAACTGCCCAGAAATCATGATTTCTACCTCACCATACAGCTCCTGTAGACCGAGACAGTCATCCTCGTGTAGAAAATTGCCCGCAATAAACGTTGCTGACAAGCGATCGCGATCTCGATAGAGCTCGTACCCCAAACGCCACAGCTGCGGGCTCAGATCAAGCGCCCACATCCTATTAGAAGGAGCCCCAGAAGCTGCCAGCAGTCGAAGGTTCTGGCCGAGGCCGCACCCCAGATCCAGCACGATTGCTCCCCGACGCGCGAATTCAACCACTTGCTGGAATTGAGGGAACGCGGCGATCCCCGGCATGAGAAACATCCACTGGCCAATACAGGGATATTCACCGTATTTCCATGCTTTATCGCGCTGAGGTGAGGTTTCAGATTCAGTTTATCACCGCCCCACCGATGAGAACAACTCACCACTGCATGGAGATGATGCTGCAGCTCATTCTTGGGAATGTTGCTCCATTCTTCTAAGATCTGTTGCATTGATGGGCTGAGCCGGAGTCCAATGTCATTTTTGTACCAAACAGATGTGTCGATGGACATCTTCAGGTATTGCGCCTTAAGAAAATGACGGATTCTACAGCGATTGACCGCGTACGAGGGGTTTAAATGGACATCGGTGAGGTGAAAGAGATACCATGTTCAACAGGAGAAAATTGGTAGAGACAGACCAGTTCCTTCACAGTTAGATCTGTCACATCATCGTTTATTATCCTATTCTGTTGTGTCCTGCGCCCTTCTCCTTGCATGCAGTAGTGCAATAACGAGCAGCTAATCACATGGCTAACCACTGATACAGAATGCATTCTTTGTCACAATGGTGCGCATTCCTTCTCGTCTTGCGTGCGGATATCATTTCCTGGCCAATAATGTAGCACTGTATTACCTCAATCTTCGTCAAATCTACCAATCTTGATCCACCTTCTTCCGGGCAACACACACAGCCCTCGGCATCGACAACCCAACCCCCAATCTCGACTCCTCCGCCAGCCCCCTAATCATCAGATCAATATTACGTGCGTCCTCGGCTTTCCCGACGCATTTGAGGCGAGCTGAAAACTCCTCCATGACCAGAATGTACTGGTCCCCATTCGCCTTGCGCAACTCCGGCCGGTCCGTATAGTTAAGTAATTGCGCATCTTCAAACCCACCATGGCGCGACATCAAATGATGCGGGAGATCTAGTACCCAGTCATTGCGCCCATTTGACTGTGCAAATCGAAGAAAGGCGTCGTGCGCCGGAGTAGCCACGTCACCCATGATATTGCCTTTGACTATCTCGCTGTCGGGGTAGTTCAGGTCGTCCCACTGGATGTAGCCGCCGGGCTTGAGCATCTGGTGCACCTTGTGGATAATCGGGAGGGGGTCACTGTTCTGCACGACGAGGACTAGCAGGCGGAGGTGAACCACGTCGTATTTGCCGCGGAGGTAGCTGGGGATGTTATCGAAGATGTTCAGCTGGCGGAGCGTGATAGGTGAAGGGAGCCATTCGGGTGGAGGGGCGTTTGTCAGGTCGATGTCGAAGCCATCCAGCCGGATTGACGTGTACTGCGTCACTACAGGATCGCGGAGTAGGTCCAAGAGCCAGATGCCTGTGCCCGTGGCAAGGTCAGCAATCCGGATGGGAGTGGAATCACTCTTTGGCAGCTGGATCGACTGGTGGAGGTTGAATTGGAGGGTGTCTTTCCAGAGGTAGAATTGATAGTTTAGTCTGGATGCCGCAGTGTAGCTTCGGTCTAGCATGTATTCGAGCTCGTTTCCCACGTTGAAACCGGAGTTGATGGTGCTGTTGTCGATTTTGGTCATGTTGAGTTTGGTATATAGGAAGGTACAATGGGGTTTCGTAACGCTTGGGGGTATTCTATCTTCACAGTAAAAGGAATCACCCTCGTATCATGCCATTTTATACATATCCCGTGGGTCTCAGTGAAACGCTTAGTCTAATACAGCTAACTAAAAAATGATTAATCCAGCTGAAGCATGCTCAGCTCACTATGACCTATGACATATAAAACTTCAGCGCACATTCAAAACGCCACGACTGTAAACAGCAATGGGCAATAATAAACGAAGAGATCGCATTGGTATGGTTGGATGTCCCACTGGGGTCAGACTTAGGAGAGGTTGGCGTAGAAGACCAATTTCAGCAGCAGAGTGAGCTAATGCCTGCAGTGTTGACATGGTTGTCCTGCAGTCATGGRAGCGAACTTGAATTGTGCTATATAAATATTACCACCTCACTTCTTGCTTGCTAGGATGTATACGCCCGAAGTTCAGTTGACTAAACACTCTCATCATGACGATCAAGAACCTACGACTTGGGCTAGCCATTGGTCATGGCACAGGCCAGGAGCTTATTGCGGTCTTCAAGAAGGTTATCCAAGCGCTAGCCAGCAAGCACCCTCTAAATGTTGAATTCATTGAAGCATCCCGAATATACCATTCGTACCATACTCTTACTGTTTCCGGAGTCGAGAAAGACCTGGTCAAACACATCGCGGACGAAACGAGTCGAGATGCAGAAGACTACCGTAATTTCTGCGAGACAGCTGCAGCCAACGGTATCGCTGCAATATTTCGCACGGCTATCCACGCGCAGTCTCTCTACCTTGTCCGGGATCAATTGACTGCCGTCAAAATTGAACACTTTGATCTGGGCAACTCAAATGCCCTGCTCTTCATTCGTGACGAAGCTCAGGGGTTCTACGCTGGTGTCAATGAATATCACAACGAAAACCGCAGCATCACACGAACTAGCCCCTTCAGTCGCTCCAACTTTGACCAAATTTTGGCATATTCTCTGCAAAGAGCCGCGGAGGAGTGGGGCGAGCAAAATGTCCCCAAATCCGTCACGCTTGTCTACAAGTTCCACCTCTTCGACGGAGTCTTCCAAGCTTGGGCACCACACTGGACATCCCGCTTTGGCATCGATGTCGATTTCATCCAGCCGGACACCATGAACAGGAATCTAATGGCCTCCGGTGTCCACGGCCGCCGTATCGTCATTGCGGGCAACGAGTACGCCGACATCATCCAGCCCGTTTTCTTGAAGTGGTTTGGCAACTCCACCATTGAAACTATGTACGCAGAGAATGTGTACTTAAGCCCCGGCCTGCATCACCTCAGCGAGTACCAGACGGTGCATGGGTCTGCGGACGCCATCGCCGGCGAAGGTCTCGTCAATCCTTTTGCTACTATCCGCGCCGCGGCTGCCATTCTGGAACGGCATGGAGGATGCCCTGGCGCTGGATTTCAACGCCACACAGAAAAGGCTATTGAAAGTCTTCTCCTGAGAAGGCTTACCACTCCTGACCAGGGCGGCTCGTGCAGCACAGATGCGGTAGTTGAGCATTTCCTGAATGCAATTGATGATCCAGTGGCTCCCGAGACTCCTCCTATCCGCGACGATACAGCCTCGGAGTCAACCAATTCCTGGATAGGTAAAAAGACCGCAGTCGTATTAGTGGACTATCAGAACGACTTCCTCTCAAGCGCACCCAGTCCGGCCGTGTCAGAACTTTCCAACACGATTCCACGGCTCATACAATGTGCCCGCAGCAAGGGAAGCGAAGTCATCTTTGTCCGCTTCCTGGGAAACACCAGCTTCCAAGGCCCCAGCTGGAAGTACCGGAATGCATTGCTAGGGAAAACGGAGAGGTGCGTCGAAGGCACCTGGGGAGCGGAGCTCGGCCCGGGCGTCACCCCTGAGCCTGGCGAGCAGGTCTTTAATAAGAAGGCGTTATTCGATCCTTTCCTGGTTCCGGAGTTCTCTGAGTACATCGCCAAACAGGGGTTCGAGCATCTGGTGCTGGCAGGGTTGTACAGTGATGTCTGTGTTGATGCCACGGCTCGGACGGCCTTCCAAAAGGGGTTGTGGGTCACTGTTGCTGAGGACTGTACCGCTGCTTTGCATTCGGATCAGAGCGACCATTTGAGATTTATGGAGAAAGTTTATGGGGCCCGTGTTATGAGGGCGGCTGCCTTATTTGGGATGAAGGTTTAGATGAGTCTCTAGGTGCAGGGATACTTGGGATTGAGCGTGTAGCTTTCAACTGTATGCTGGATTTGAGGGGGGGAAAGGGTCTCTGCGCTTTTTTCCCCTTTTTTTCCCAGCATATGGTAAAGGGGAACATCTAGGATGAGTGTATCTGCTGAGGCCTTGCGCCTTGCCGGCAGGAGCAGCAATAAATCCAGCTGGGGATAGAATTGCATAACCGAACTGCCAAAATCAAATCCAACCCTCACTGAGCTCACAGCAGTGAGGGTTCAGTGCCTAGCGTAGGGAATCACTTTGTTTTGATTTAGATGTGCCGACTACCCCACAACTTTACTGCGGGAGAACTTCGGCAACCCCGCGTTCAACCCCACATCAAGAACAAACTCCATAGTTATCGACCGGCCTTCCGGAAATGGTAGATCAGGCATCTCGGGCTAATAGAGCTCAATCGATCAACACATACCCCTCTTTAGGCAATTATGGACTGGAACGTTCATAGGGCAGTGGCCCCTTCGATCGACTCTGGACATATCCGCAAATGCCGATCCAACCTCGACCAACCTTGTTTCTGGGGAAGGGGAAGAGGGTCAGACAGGAAGTCCGGAATGTTGATCTGCCGAGAACATTCTTCTTCGAGACCAGAGAGGTCCCTTGCGCTCGGTGCGGACTTGTCCGAAGTCTTGCAAAATGTCATATCGGCTGAGGAATCGGCATCTGGTGTATAGAAGGGAGAGTTGGACGAGGAATATAAATGTGCTTGCCGCTTTCCAGCATAGGTGGACATTGGCCTGCTTCTTAATAGTAGCCAGTGGTAGAGATGCGATTTCTATCTTTTTCAGTGCTTGCAGCAGCAGTCTGCGCTGCCGTTCCATATGAGGAGTATATCTTAGCGCCAGCCAGCCGAGACTTAATTCCGGAAAGGGTGTATCATGTTAACGGCTCCATTTCTAACCCCTCTGCTTTAACCAACGCGAAAGGTGGGGAAGCGACGTTTCATGGTGCTTCATATGTCACCTATGACTTTGGGCGCAACATCGCCGGCATTGTCTCTCTGGACGTCAGCCGGGCCTCCTCGCAGGATGCCTTCATCGGAGTCACGTTCTCTGAATCTAGCCTCTGGATCAACAACGAAGCTTGTGACGCCACTGCCGATGCAGGTCTTGACTCGCCCCTGTGGTTCCCTGTCGGACATGGCTCGGGGCGATACACGGCTGAGAAGAAACACAACCGCGGAGCCTTCAGATATCTGACTCTCGTCGCCAACACATCAGCAACTATTGCTGTTGAAAGTGTCCGAGTCAACTTCACGGCGGCTCCGACTCAGAATCTTCGTGCATATACGGGTTACTTCCACTGCAACGATGAACTGCTCAATCGCATCTGGTACGCAGGTGCATACACAAACCAGCTGTGCACCATTGATCCCAGCATGGGGAATGCGTTGCCCTGGTTGGGTACGATTACCTCTAGCGGCAATATCACCCTCCCGGAGACTGTCCCCTGGTGGAGTAACTATACCATCGCCAACGGGAGCAGCGTGCTCACGGACGGAGCGAAACGGGACCGCCTTGTCTGGCCGGGTGATATGTCCATTGCGTTGGAGAGCATCGCCGTCAGCACGTATGACTTGTACAGTGTGCGCATGGGCCTGGAATCACTCTTTTCAATGCAGAACGCAGACGGCCGTCTTCCTTACGCCGGCAAACCCTTCTATGATACTGTCAGCTACACCTACCATCTCCACAGCTTGATCGGCGTGTCGTACTTGCACCTGTACTCAGGAGACCTGAACTGGCTTTCCGCACACTGGACCCAGTACAAACGCGCCTTGGAATGGTCACTGTCCAGCATCGACAGCACCGGCCTAGCCAACGTAACCGCAAGCGCAGACTGGCTGCGTTTCGGCATGGGAGGTCACGTACGTTCATCCCACGGTATACAGTATCCTTCACCACTAACAATAGCAGAACATCGAAGCAAACGCAATCCTCTACTTCGTCCTCCAGGAATCCCTACTCCTCGCAAAAGCCCTCAACGACACCGCCTCCTCCTCAGCCTGGTCCCGCATCGCAACCACCCTCAAATCCGCCGCCAACGCAAAACTCTGGGACCCCGCCGCAGGCCTCTACCGCGACAACGAGACCACAACCCTGCACCCACAAGACGGCAACGCCTGGGCCCTAAAAGCCAACCTTACCTTATCAGCTAATCAATCATCAATGATTTCCACGGCCCTATCCGCCCGCTGGGGACCCTACGGCGCACCAGCCCCAGAAGCCGGAGCCACCGTCTCTCCCTTCATCACCGGCTTCGAGCTGCAGGCTCACTTCCTCGCTGACCAACCGCAGCGGGCGTTGGATCTGATCCGGCGGCAGTGGGGATTCATGCTTGACGATCCGCGCATGACGCGGTCGACGTTTATAGAGGGGTACAGTACGGACGGGAGGCTGCATTACGCGCCATATAGAAACGATGCCCGAATCTCGCATGCGCATGGGTGGGCTACGGGGCCGACTTCTGCGCTGATGTTCTATGCGGCTGGGTTAAGGGTTGTTGGGGCCGCGGGGGAGAGGTGGGTGTTTGCGCCGAAGCCGGGGGATTTGACGGGTGTTGAGGCGGGGTTTAGGACTTCTTTGGGGATGTTTGAGACTGAGTTCGAGAGGGGGAAGAATGGATATACGAAGTTGGTGTTTGTGACGCCTGAGGGGACAACGGGTGATGTGAGGCTTGAGGCTGAGGGCGTGCTGGTCTCGAGCAATGGGACGAGGGTAAGGCTTGTTGATGGGGTTGCTACTGGGTTGCATGGTGGTACTTGGAGGTTGAAGGTGTAGTCAGGTATTCTTCTCATGTTCTCTATGATACTGGGTCAACTGATGTTGACAGGAAAGGGTAGAGCTCACTCGATTGTACGTACTCTCCTGCCAGGGAATCAAAACGCATCCACTTCCAACTTAGTCTTCTAGCTCGTAATTTCGGCAAGGGCCATCGTAAGTGAATACTTCAATTGACATATTGCAGTAACCCGCCAGAGAATCAATAACGCCGCCGAAAACGACGAAGCGGCGTTTTGTATGACTTCATATCTCGGCACTCCATTCCGACAGTCTCTCCAATCCTCGCAGATTGCCACTGGCACACCATCTCAAGCTATATCGTATCCCAGATCTCCAAGGTTAATTTTACAGACTACATCAAACAAAGTGCGTTCTGTCTATAGACTCTACGCTCCGGCATCTGAAGTAACAAAATGACGACCGCAAGTCCTAAGTAAACCATCCCCTTCCTCCTCGCAACTCTTGCTAAGTGTACAAGTACAGGCCAATGACAAGCACGCTCTACAAGCCCCATCCCACCGACAAAATGAAAGCCGCACAGTGGATGGGCACGCGGACAGTCCAGCTCAACACCGTGGCCAAACCAACCATCACGGACCCCTCGGACGCCATAATCCACATCACACACTGCACAATCGGCGGCGCAGACCTCCACCTCTACGACGGCGAGCTCAGCGAGTTGCTCTCCAAAGGCGACATTCTCGGCCACGAGGCGATCGGCACCGTCGAGGAAGTCGGCTCGGAGGCCCGCAGCCTCTCCCCGGGTGACAGAGTCATGATCCTCCCCGTGATCGCCTGCGGACACTGCGAGTTCTGCAAGCGGCAGGAGTTCTCGCTGTGCGACACGACGAATCCCTCGCGGGAGATGGAGAGCGCGTACGGGCACCGCGTGGCGGGGATGCTGGGGTACACGCGGTTGTACGGCGGGTATCCCGGTGCGCAGGCAGAGTACGTGCGAGTCCCGAACGCGGATCTCTGCTGTGTGCGGGTGCCGGCTGACATGGACGCGAAGAAGCTGCTCGGACTGGTGCATGTCACGACTGCTGCGTGGCATGGGTGCGAGCTTGCGGATGTCCAGCCGGGGGATATAGTGGGTGTTTGGGGGTGTGGACCGGTGGGTCTATCGGTGCAGCGCCTGGCGGTGCTGCGCGGGGCGAAGAAGGTGTATGCCGTTGATAAGGACGCGGGGCGCTTGCATATCGCCGAGAGGTTCGGGATGATCCCTGTGGATGTCAGTGTGCATGCCGAGGTCGGTGATTATATCCTGTCGATGGAGCCCCGAGGGTTGGACTGCGCAATCGAGGCGAGCGGATTTCGGAGTACGCAGAAACCGCAGCACGCGGCTATGCGGGCGATTGGGCTAGAGCATGATAGCAGTGATACGGTGTCGGCCATGATCAAGGCGACGAGGAAGGGAGGCCACCTTGCGCTGCTTGGGGATTTCTTCTATAAGACGAATGATTTTCCTATAGGGCCGTTGATGGAGAAGGGGTTGATGGTCCGGGGAGGGCAGGTCAATTCTCAAAAGGTGTGTCCAGTTGCCCACGTCTCAGATGAAGCCATTGACAGCATAGTACTATCCCCTTCTCCTGGACCTGGTGACGCAAGGAAAGTATGATCCTTCGTGGGTGTTTACATATGAAGGTATGTCTGCGCTGTTTGCGTGGCTGTGCTGACGAGACAGATGAATTCGAGAATATCGTCGAGGACTATCGCCGGTTCTCACGGCATGAGATTCCTGGAGGGTTGAAGGTGTGTTTGGTGACGGAGTATGGTCGAGGTCAGGCTTGATCTGATGCAAGTGAAGCTATCCATGATTATCAGATATGATTGGCGGTAGCGACAGTGGAGATAACTACTAAGGTTAAGCTAATGATTGACAAGAATTGGTCAGAGGTGACCGATGACTCATGATCTGACCTCAGCTGCATTGTAGAGTATTTGTAGTTGACATCAACATATCCATAAGGTACTCTTGCATGCAGACGTGTGTGTTATAGTATTCTCCCCCACCTCCACCGCTTCCGTCGACAGTGCGGAATATATTACCCCTCCATCCTCATCCATCCTCAACACCATCATCGTCTCAACTTACCACACGCAACTCACTCAATTCACACCACAACAATGTCTTTCCCTCCTCCTCCCGTCGACACCATCGACTGGTCCAACGTCGGCTTCAAAGTCCGCGACGGTAAGCTGCCCTCCCTCCCCTCCCTCCCTCCATCTCCATCCATCTAACACCGCCAAGTAAACGGCCATGTGGAATGCCACTTCTCCCACAGCACAGGGGCCAAATGGTCCGCCCCCAAATTCGTCTCCTCCCCCTTCCTCCCCCTCCACGGCATGGCCCCGGGCCTCAACTACGGCCAACAAGCCTACGAAGGCCTCAAAGCCTTCCGCCACCCCAACGGCCAAATCTCCATCTTCCGCCCAGACCGCAACGCGTCCCGCCTCCGCCGCTCCGCAGAGTTCGTCTCCATGCCGCCGGTCCCAGAGGACCTCTTCGTCGAATGCGTCAAGCTAGCCGTCGCCGCCAACGCCGAGTTCGTCCCGCCCCATGAAACCGGCGCAGCGATGTACATCCGCCCTCTACTCTTCGGGTCCTCCGCGCAGCTGGGCCTCTCCCCGCCGGACAGCTACACTTTCGTTGTCTTTGTCATGCCGACAGGCGTGTACCACGGCGTGCACGCGGTCGATGCCCTGATACTCGAGGACTTTGACCGCGCCGCGCCGGAGGGGACCGGGTCCGCGAAGGTCGGGGGCAACTATGCGCCTGTGCTGCGGCATAGTGCGCGCGCGGCGGCGGAGGGGTTCGGGATCACGCTGCACCTGGATAGCCGGACGCGGTCGGAGATTGACGAGTTCTCGACGTCGGCGTTTATCGGGGTGCGGAGGGACGGCGATAAAGTGACGCTTGTGCAGCCGGATAGCAAGAATGTGATTGATTCGGTGACGGCGCGGTCGGTGTGTGAGATTGGGGAGCGGGTGTTTGGGTTTGCGGTTGAGAAGAGGCGCATTGGGTATGAGGAGATCAAAGAGTTTAGGGAGGTGATTGCTGCAGGTACGGCCGCTGCGCTGGTGCCTATCCGGAGTATCACTATGCGGTCGCGCGAGGATAAGTTTACGTTTGACTGCGGCGCGGATGGGCAGAGTGGCGGCGACGTCTGCGTGAAGCTGTTGCAGACCCTCAAGGGCATCCAGGCCGGCAAGATTGAGGATAAGTTTGGGTGGAATTGTATCATTGACCAGGCTCCGCCAGCGGCATGGCTCGAGGGAGCAACGGGACATGAGAAGGATGTCGAGGGGATTAATGTTCCATAGTAGCTATGCCTATGCCCTCATTGGCGAATTCGGCATGAAGATCGGCCAGACCGTAAAATTCATGATATACATACAAGAAGTGGCGTCACACAAGAAGAGCGTCATAAAAGTAGGTACATGAAGTAGATATAGACAAATTAATTCCTCAAACTCACCTTGGTACCATTTCTCGAACACAAGGTCAGAGTCAAGTTCTCCTCCCACGGGCCCGGATCCCGACTCTCCAGCACCGCAAACTGCTGCGCCAGCCGCACCGTCACGTACCCTGCCTCGGTAAGCGCATACTGCTGTCCCACACAGATGCGCGGGCCCCCGTTGAACGGGAGATACTCCCATCCCGGACGCAGATCGGCCCAGCGCTCCGGACGGAACTCGTTCGCATCGGGGCCGTAAAAGTCCTCGCGGCGGTGCATCGACCACACGCTGTACGTGACGATTGAGCCTTTGGGGACGAACACAGGGGATTGGCCGTCCGGCCCGCCGCCGACGGGGAGAATGGTGTCGGTATTGGCGAAGCGGGCGTTTCCAGGGACGACGGGGTGCAGACGAAGGGCTGGTCCTAGCGTTAGCATGCGCAGATAAACTCAGTGTTCCGTACGTACATTCGTTCAGACAATACTTGACATACGTCAGATTCCGCAGCTGCTCGTACGTCGGCGGCCGACCGTTCAACGAAGCCACCTCGTCGCGCAGCTTGGCCCAGACCCGCGGGTTCTTGGCCAGCATGAAGAAGAGGTTACTCAGCAGCGAGGCGGTCGTATCGCGACCGGCCAGGAGGACATTCATGAGCTCGTCGCGGATGCGGCGGCGGTCGCCCGTCTGCTGCGCCAGGCCGTGCAGGAACACGTACCGCTGTTTCTTCTCGCCGTCGCCGTCTTCGAGGGTCTTCTCGTCGAGGCCGTGGGCGCGCACTTCGAGCGCCTTGTCGACAAACTGCTCCACCAGCGCGTGGCAGACGCGATTGCACTGCTCCGCCTTGCGGTCGCGGTAGAAGCGAGACAGCGGGCCCAGCCGGATGCGCGTGGCGATCGCATGCTGCGCGTAGTTGAAGGCGCCGGCGAAGTCGTTCTCGACGTATGCGTCGCGGCCTCCGGAGCGGCGCTTCTTCAGGGACTGCACGCTCTGGCCGAAGAGGAACTCGGTCGCCGAGTCGATGGTGTAGCTGAAGAACAGGTCTTGGATGTCGACGGTGCTGCCATCCTTGGGGATCAGCTCGATCAGATCGGTCATCTGCGCCTCGAAGACGGCGAGGTCGGCGACCTGGTCGCGGACGAAGTTGGGGCGGATCATGGCGCGCGATTGCGCCCAGTGCTCGCCGTCGGTGGTGAAAATGCCATGGCCGAGCAAGGAGCCGAACGTCTTATAGCGCTGGCCCAGGCCGTAGTCCTTGAAGCGCAGAGAAAGGATGGTCTTGATGTTTTGGGGCTCGCGAGTGAGGATGATCGTTTGGAAGAGGCGCCGGACCTTCATGGTGTGACCGATCTCGTTGAATCGGGCCAGCCCGCGCTCGAGGAATTTGTGTTCCTTGACATTCTGGATCGTGGTATAGATGCCATCCAGCCCCAAGAAGGGATCCTTGGTGGGGATCCGCGGGGGTTCTTGGCAGCTGTGCTCACGGGCGAAGCGATACTGCGTCCATTGGCGACGGAGGGCGCTAAAGGCGAAGACGAAGACAGCTATCGCCCCTGCGATGAGGGAGATGGAGTATTGGGAACTCATTTTGCGATGGCCGACATTCGTCTTGGCCAAAGGGGGAAAGATGATAACATAAATAAACGACGCCCGACCCGTGACTCAACCATTCCTACCAAGCGGGTCAACAATCCCCCCGACCACAAGGCGGACCGGTCAGACTGGTGGCCGCACTGACAGTAAGTTCTTGTTTCTGCATCGGACCAAGACGTGGCCGAGACGCCGTTATTCGTCTGCCTGAGTATGCAGCGATCCAGCCTGCGCAGTATTATTGTTGATGCCTATCTCAAGATACCTGGTACGCTGGGCTTGAGCCGAGGATCGATCCTTTGGGGCATCCAGTCATATCGTCGTTTCTATCAATAGCGGTGTAGACGTCGTCTGACTAAGATTCACAAAAGGATTGCGTATCCTGCACAATTTAATACTTGTAATTTCCCTTCAGTAGAGTATCAGTGTTGAATTGGGCCCCATCTCCTGCGTCACTCCACGCACATGCTCTAGTCCGGATATAAGGGGTATTCCCGAGGCAGCCGTTGGGGAGGCCGCATACATGCATAATGACTTATCTAGGGTCCTTTAGCGCCGTTGTTGAACTGAGAGGAAGTGGCTTGGGCGTGGTTACCAGATGAATTCGATGGTCATCGGTCTACTAGTAGCTAAAGAATCCGGCGACTGGACGCCTTGTGTTCTTGGTCAGGCCTCCAAGAGCCGGTTGGCAATATCAATGATTGGACTCGTCAAGTCACAAGTCAATTGTACAGAATTCTCACCACTATGGTGAGGAGGACCAAGTAGATAGCAATCTAAGAACGAACAGTTCCATAGTCCCAGTCCGATAAACCCAAGCCCGCCTACCAGACAACACACGAAATGATTACAAAGTATGCTTGAACGCACGACATGCTAAAGAAAGAAAAACAACTAGACCATCTGCAAGGCCCAGATTACTTCTTTCGCGCAGCGCGCAGTTTCCCCACCGTCCCACTAGACATGATATCCCCGTGATCGGCACTGCTATGGCTCTCGTTATCGCTGTCACTGTCCTTGTCGCTCTCACTCTCACTCGAACTGGAGCTGGAGCTGGAGCTTGATTCGCTCTCGTCGGAATCGTCGTCCGACGGAGGCGAGAAGATATCCCGCGGCCGTTTCGGCGCGGCGCTGATCTTCTTTTTCGCTTGCTGCGCCTTCTCAGCGGACTCTTTCTTCTTGTCGACGAGCAACGTCTTGAGTGTGGCGCGGCTGCGGCTCCCGTTGATCGGTTGGCCCCAGGATTGCGACGCCGGCTGCGAGGGTGCGGGGGACCGCGCGTTACCTTGCGACGAAGGGGTGGCGCTGCTGCGGCGGAGGAGGTCGGCCTTGCTCTTGGCGGGTTTGTCGGCACCGGGCTGGGTTTCGGCCTCCGCGTCGGTCTCGTCGTCCTCCTCGTTTTCGGATTCAGAGTGATCGGAGGATTCTTCGGAGGATGAGGAGGTGGAGGACACGTCTACTGGCTCGGAGGCGGGGGATTTCTTCGTGCCGTTCGCCTTGGCCTTGGGGAGGTCACCGCGCTGGATCTTCGTCACAGGAGGCAGCTTGGCGTCCTCGGCGGAGCTCTCTGGAGGTTCGTTCGGACTGCCCTTCGGCTCCTCTTCAGTCGGGCGGGGTTTAGGCGCTGTAGGAGTAGCAGTCGAATCTGATCCCTTCTTGGCCTCTGCTGCCTTCTTACTCGATCCTTTGCCTTCGGCCGTTGTAGGAGTAGTAGATGACTCTGTCGCCTTCTTTGCTTCGACTGCCTTTTTCGCGGAGCCATTTCGTTCAGCAGCTGCGGTCGACTTCTTCGCACCGCCCTTCGCCTTTGATGCGGTATCCGCCTTGGGTGTGTTTACATCTCCCTTAGGCTTGGACGAGTCCGCCGTCAGTTGCTTATCACCCGGTGTAGAAGCACCCATATCTGCCTCCATTTTGGAAATTTCTTCCCGCTTCGCCCGTAAATCCGCCCGAGCTCGCTCGAGCCTTTCTTTCTCGCTGGAACGGTTCCGCTTCTCGAGCTTCTGGACTCGTTCCAATTTGGCCAACAGCTCTTCCAGGTTGCGCACGTATGCCGGGTCCCTATTCTGCTCCTTGGCCGCTCTAATCATCTCCTCGACTTCTTCCCTGTCCTTGTGATGCTTCTCGAATTTCTGATTCGCTTCTCGCATCAACTGTTCCACTCGTTCCTGAGGAACACCGGTAGGGAACACCATCTTGCTCGGTGTCGATGACTTCTTTCCGGGCTCAGAACCTGGTGTTCCCTTGCCCTTGGGGTTGGTTTGCGGGGTCGATTTGGGAATCGGCGTCGAGGCCGTAATGACCACGTCCTCTCCTTCGGCAAAAGACACAGACCGACGTTGCGCCGACCTGTCGGCAGGCGAGTCCTTCCGTAAAGCCGAATGTAGTTGCTTCACTCGATCTAGAGCAGGAGTTTGCTTGGATGGCGTGGCATCGTTTTCCACCAAGGACGCACGGCGGATCGTAGACGCTTTGCTTGAAAAGAGTGGAGTTCCCGATATCGACGCGGTCGACTCCTGGGACAACGGAAGCATCACCTGCGGTTTGCTAGGGGGACTCTTTGTGATACCCAGCCCGAGACCGGGTTTCGCAGACTCGGTAGGTTTCTCAGAGAGACTTGAGCGTCGGCCGATTCCAGAGAACGACGGTGCCCTCTCGTGTCTTCGCGCCAATGGACTGCTGGCAGGTGGCTCGGATAGGGCCTGGCTCGGGTTGTTCTCCTTGTCCGACGATCCAGGGCTTCTGGGCTCCAAACGAGGCTCCTTGTTAGGCGCCTCTGCCTCGAAGCTCTTCTTTCTCTTGCGTTGTCGAACCGCGGGCATCTCCCCCCTAGAGGAACTCCCTTTGCTCCCATTCACCACCGGCTCATCTGTCTGCTTGGCTTCTTCCGTCGCGGCAACATCGCCGTCATTCATCGCGACGTCTCCCTCTTTGTCCAAATTATCAGATTCTTCTTCCTCCTCATCCAACTCGCGTTCCGGCTGAGAGATGTCTGTTTCTGCTTCCTCCTCCTCGTCCAACTGGCGTTCCAGCCGAGACGGTGCTTGTCTCGGACTCAAGGGCGATTCTGACCCGCTGCGCTCACGCTCCGTTCGATTCGACGAGGGAAAGTCCGGCTCCGCGACAAACTGTGAGATCGACCGAGTGGCAGGCACCTGTTTCGAGACGGAGCCGCGTTTCGCGGGGGACGTCTGCGTCTTGGGCGTCGGGGTCCGTACCCGTTCCGGTGAAGGCGACTCCCCCAGCTCCTGACTCTCCATGCGCTTGTGCTGTGATGTAACCGCAACAGCTCCACCCCGGAGATCCTGCGAGTCGTTATCATGCACAGGCGACTCGCCCCACCGCGGAGGCGACATGGGGATCTCCTCATGCTCCACGGAGGAAAGTGGTACGTCCCTGCGACGCTCGCGCTGGTCCGCGGTTGCTGCAGGTGTAGCACCCCCATTCACCTGGACACTGGGTGTATCGCGTTCTGAAAACGACTGAGACTCCTCGGCGATAGTCGGAATCTTGCGCAGATTCTTCTGCATCGCCTCCTTCTTGATCTTGATCTGGCGCTCAAACTCCTGCGCGGCGGCATCCCAGTCCTGTGACACAGAGGGGAACCGGACAGGCGCATAGGGCGCCGGCTTCTGAATCACACGAACTGTACCGCGCTGGTCTGCGCCATCGGCGCGGGCCCGACCATTATCCACAAACACATCGGCGACAGTCAACTCGGCATCGAGATCGTCGGAGTCGTGGTCGTCGTCGACAAGTTTCTTGATCTCCAGGGGCCTAGTCACGATATCCGTAAGCGCTGCTCAACAACACCATACCTCTTCCAAATTCAATCTGGTAGGACGGATGGAACTCACTCAGCGCTTGGCCGCAGCTTCGCCCACTTCTCCCGGATCATGCCCGCCAATCCACCCATCGTCACCTCCTCGGGGTTCTCCAGGACCAACAGGAAGGAAGCCGGCTTCCCCGCTGTTGGTCCAGAGTTCTGACTCGAAGCATCGCGGTCACGGTCACCCAGGAACGAGCGGATCGAAAATGACGAAGAGGACTGGGTCTGTTCGCGGGGAAAGACCTTGACCGTGAGACGTAGGAAAACCATACCGGGGAACAGGTATATGGAGATGGAAGTCGTTATGCAAAACTATCACAGAGTAACATAATCATGCGAGCGCGGATTGTAAATTAGGTACTGCGTAGGTCCTCGAAATAGCGAACAGTCGAAAGAGGCGATGTGAAGATTTTCCGTCGGTGTTGTAGAGCGCGGAAATGGCGGATTGAATTGCTCAAAGCTGCGTCAATGAATGTGTAGCAGGGAGAGTAACACAATGGAGAAATTAGAGAATATTCAACATTAAAGAATGAGCAACACAAAAGACGATGTCTGGGGAAGACACAGCAACGTGAGAAGCGACTTAGAGAAAACGCGGTGACCCACGCGACTGAAATGGGCCACTTTAAAAAGGTACCGCCAATGTGCTGCATCGTCTGGTTGGCTCTACTGTTCTGCACCAGCCACCATAATTTACCAGAATTGAACTACAGGGTCATCCTCGACACAAATGTGACAGATGTCAAATGCTGCACAGACGGATAGTGCAGTGATCGATACTAGGTACTGTKGAGATTTTTGGTCCATCATTGGCCAGGGGCTTTGTGACATGTCTCCATGCAATCAAACCGCAGGCAAGGCTGCCGCCATGTCCATTAAAGTCTGCAACGATCATGAACAATCGAGTCTTATAGATTCAGTAAATGTCTAAGTATATATCAAATACTCCAAATCTATTCAACCGGAGTAAAATATCGTTTGAACCGGTCAAGCTTCGTCAAACGCAACTCCACGATGACCGAGTGGCAGCTCATCAAAAGACTGGGAAACCGAACGGTCCAAAAATTCAKATATCCCTCTGGCAAGCCGCCAATGTGTGCCTTGAGATGTGCTGGCATGTCGTTGTAATGATTGCGCTTGTTACGTAGCGCCCGGAGGAGGTCCAACATCTTCGAGCCCGTGTACTTGCGCTGCTTGCCGAGGTTGTCTTTGAAATCCCTGGGCAGAAGACGTAGGAAATCCATCTCAGGCCCCATCACACGACAAGCCACAGATTCGAGACACAAAAGAGCATCCGAAGGAGGGTCCCGTGGCTCAAATTCGAAATGATCCGATACGTCGCACAGGAAGCTGAGACGGTCGGACGGGTTCCAGAAAAATGGATGCATCAGAACGGCACTGGCATCGGGTCTGGAAAAGGTCAGTAAATGCGTGCGGAAGACAGGAGAAGGAGAACAAAGCTAACCGTTTGCGAGGGTCAAGAGATAACATCGATCGGATTAGGTCGTCTGCTTCAAAAGCGTAATCGCCTAGGCGCTGGAGTTCGTCCAGGTTGAAGTTGCCCTTGACAATATTCGCCTCCCGCATGAACTTCCCGTTCTTATCGAAGGGGTGGCTACCACGCGTCAACACGTAATAGAAAACGCAGCCCAGGGAGAAGATGTCGATAGCGCGGGTTGCTCGTCTGTTGGTTTGCGGATCCACCACTGCGGGCTCAGACGATTCGGTATGCTGAGACTCCCCGCCTTGGATGGCTGAGCGGTTGTCGTCGTCTACCAGCAATTCCGGAGCTCGCCAACCAGACGTACCTGCAGCATGCGCTGTAGTTGCTCGGAACGAGCTCTGATTATCATCAAGCTTCTTGCATAGACCAAAGTCAGAGATGAGCAGTCGCAGAAACCGCGAGCCTGTGCGTCCTCGAGGCATAGCCACAAGAATATTTTGCGGCTTCAGGTCTCTGTGCACGATCTTGAGTGAATGCAGGTATCGAACACCAGCAATGATCTGACGCAGGATATCTGGCAAATCCAAGCCACCCTGAACCAGCTGGGGATAATCACCCGGACGTTCAATCAAGTCCTGGAGAGACGCAGGGCACAGCTCCAAAGCGATGTAAAGGAAACCGGCCGCTTGCTCGCGGCAGAAATAACGAATCACGTTGTTATGATCGTCACTCTCCTGCAACAGCCCAACTTCATGAGAGGCAATGTCATAGAACTCAACCAACATCCGTTTGACCGCAACATCCCGACCATCGAAGGATCCACGGTACACGACCGTTCCGTGACTGCCATGACCGAGAACAACGTCGCTGAATACCTTGAGTCGACCAATCTGAAGAACACCGTCCATTTCGACAACCTCATTGGACACGGTCCGCACTAACTGGACGTCAGGCTCCAGACGGGACTGAGGCTGCAAGTTGTTCACTTGATCAACAACTCGGTCCGCCCGATCCTTTGATTCACCTTCCGAATCAGGCTTCTTTCCGCGTTTGTGACTCCTATCGCCCCGTCTACCTCGGCGGGCTTTTCTCTTAGGCTTCTCCGGTGACCCGGCCTGGTCTAGTTCCTCAACATCGTCGTCACTGTCAGGGCCGCGGGAGGGTTCTCGAATTTTTACTCGAGGGGTGGAATCAGGGCCAGCGGCACTCCGGTCTCGTTTCGGTTTCGGGGTTGCATCGCGTTCTTGTTGCTCTTCAGGCACCTCGACATCGACCGTGAGGTTCGATATCGGTCTGCTGGGACTGGCATCTCTTTTAAAAGGAGAGTCTCCGACAACAGGAGTGGAGGGAGTCGACAGCGGCGGCTGAGCGTAAGAAGCGATAATGTTCTTGACGTCCAGTTTCTGTTTGGCGAGTTCCTGAATGTTGTGTGAATTGAAGTAGATGAAGACACCAAAGAACAACAGTAGGATGGTCACGAAGATATCAACGGCGTTATCCCAGCCCTTTCGGATAATTTTGCTGTGCCGCAGGGCAGGTGGTAGGGCCAATTCGGAGGGACTGCGCATTAATTCTCTGGGGGTATCATTAGCTAGCTCTAGCGGGGATGACCCTGAGATACTAGGGATATTGCGGACGATCCGGGGACCATTCAGCGAGTGAACTCCAGCCAGCGCATCACGCTGTTGACTAGTTGATAAGCTGGTCAGGGGCTGGCCGTGGCGTAGGTAGTCTTTCTCGTAACACTGAGCCATTTTGGCCCGTCCTGTCACGAGAGGGTAAGTCTCCTCGGACATTGCAAACCAACCGCCCGCCGAAGTGCAATCAACAAACACCCTCGTATCTCTGTCATCCAACGAGCCGTAATCTGGATCAGGTGGCTGCAGGGGCTGCGATAGAAGCACAAGCGGAGTGGCTGCTTCGGGCGATTCGACGTTTATGGGGCGCGCGACATCGAAAACACGAACCACAGGAGACGAAAAACGCTGGGTGTAACGAGGACGGTCCATTCGTGAGTGATCAAATCCCAACACCACTCCATCATGCATGCTATAAATATGGCTCTGATCCATCGTCCGGAAGTACTGGCTCTGAAGATCCATGTCACGGTTGTTGGCCGTCCATTCGGAGTACTTCAACGTGCAGATCGGATCACCGGTCTCTGTATTCTGTATCGCAACCGCATACTCAACACGACCAAGCACCAGGGTGCCGGAAGGCGTATCGCACTCCTCAGCTTCCAGGTCAAACCCGTCAACCTTGCGGCACCCGTGCCCAGAGGTAATAGGACCCCTGGAGCTGAAAACTCGTAGGATATTTCCGGTCCGTGCATCCACGGTATATAGTGTTGTCTCCTTCCGGGCCGTATAGGTAACGGCCGGGTCGATCCCCGAGTAGGGAGTCTGCTCCACCAATTCCTTGACGGTCAACCCCAACTTCTGCAGCCCCGCATCCGGACCGGGGCTATAAATATACAAACTGCCATCTTGACTCGGCTCGACAATCCAAAGAAAATCATCTTCGGGCTGGGTCCGATCGAAGCTCGACCGGTTGGCTCGATGGTAGATGCTCTCGACCATGGGGCTGCTCGGGACCTCCAGGGCCCAGCGAGCTGCGCCGGTCTTGCGATCGCGTGCGTGAATGGAACCGTCGACGGTCGCCAGTAGGACAAAGTCCTCAACCTCCCAATCCTGCAGAGACCGCGCGTGAAGCTGCGGTGCCAGGCCAGCAGACGAACTGCTGGCCTGGGCAGGACGGGCTCGAACGGCGCGGCCGGGGCCCGCCAGAGCCATGGTTGCTAGGGCGCTCGCATCGTTGGATTTCACATTTATAGAGGGAAGGGGGTTATGGTCGAAAGCCCGTTGTGTCGGAGGGAGAGGAACGGACAAGGTCGAGGGGAGGTCATCATGTTCCTGCAGCTGCTGCGGAGCAACAAGAATTGGGAGCAGGAGAAGGGCGACGCTGGCGGGGAGGGTCGTACGGGCGCCAGGCAGCCGCCACCGCATGGTGAAAAGCTACAACGTCGGCAAAACGATGAGGCTTTGCAGGTAATCAATCACTGTAAGATGAAGATGAGGATTTCATCAGGCACTTTTCGAGGGGAAAGGGAGAAGATCACGACAGGATGACGAGAAGCCAGGCCGGTGAAAGAAGTGTGGAAATGTGTGGTTCGGACGGACAGTGCGGAGGGGGGCGCCGTGGTACTAAAACGGGACGCTTCAGGCGTCCAGGAACCAATAGTGATGTGTTACTAGTGGGTGGAGGGGAACAAAGGACGATCTGGCCTCGATGGAGGAGACTGGAGATCGACTATAAAGGTTTATTCTCCTCGTAGCTGAGCACCCAAATCTGTTGGCATGGAAAGAAAGAGAAGCAATATATGAATGGCGTACGATGTAGGAATGAACGGAGAGACCAAAAAGCGCGAGTGTGCGAAGTGAAAAGGCCCCGTAGCGAGAATTCAAGGAGAAGGAATGAATCGACTAAGGGGGGAGTTAGGGGCGCTAAAGTACTGAAATAACGCGAGGCAGGCCAATATAATAGGCCATTTCACACCAAGAATTCGCAATAATTATATAAAGTCCGTGTCTACCTTAGTCTAATCCATATTATTTCTTGTGACACCGATGGAAGACGACGGAAAGGGCTGAGTCGTGTGCAAGGGCGAGTCTCGACTGGCGCCTGGCCAATGGAGAATTGTCTCACTGCCTCCGCGCTTTACATAGCCCGCTGTCAATTTTCAAACAAGTAATGATCACCCCCAGACATGCTCAAAGCAACATCTATCATGGCTTGCTCACGCCTGCGTCAAGTAGATAGATTTTATGTCCAATAGCTGCGTACTCTGTAAGGTAGTTGGAAAGATAAGGTACATCTCATGAGCAGCCTAGGACCTAGGAGACGTGAGACTGGGGAGAAGCCAGGTTACAATACATCCCATCCATTCCTTTCAAGGTGTGAGTGGGGCCAGTACTCTAATAAGCAATGCTGATTGATCAAAAGATGAAACATAGCCCCTCTCTGGTAATGATACTGTACTGAAGTCCTTGGAGAAGGATATTAGCCTAGATGAGGAGGAAAGCAGCCTGGATCATTCACATCGACTTGTCTTCAACCGCGACTCAGGAGGTGGAAGGGGTGTTCATTATTGCCGGAATAGCCTGAATAGCTGGCAAACCTCTTTTCCTGCTAGATAGAGATCTCCATCGTCATTAGATTCATTGGCATCACATCACACAATTGGTCCGGTTGTGAGTCCATGGAGATGAAGGGAAGATATATTTGAGACCCGCGGGTGTACACTGGACAACGCCAACTTTGTATGTATGTGTCACCCATAAGACACTGAGACGGTGTTACTTATTGCAAAAAGCCATAATCAAAGAAGAATTGAAATTGTCAAAATCTTTCGCTGCTCCGGACGCCTCAACTCCTATCACAGAGAAGCCTAGATCGGAGGTCATACAAGTCCACTAGAATACAAATAGTAACAAGCAACCGTAGCACAAAAGAGAGCGGGATAAAAGGATGATGCGGGTCCATGTACTCTCCTGCTCAGATGCCGAACATCCGCAGCTATATACAAATCATGATCGCGTAGCATGGAAGCGGATCGCTGGACGTTTTTATCTCCCGTAGACCATCCAGGTCACTGCTGCGATCCAACCACTGAGGAAGATCACAGTCACAATTCCCGCACCAGCACGATCCCCGACTGTGACTTGTGGCGGTGGAGGGGCCGCTTGCTCTGTTCCCCCTGTGCCCGCGCTCGCGTTACCCTTACTCGTACCTCCAGTGTCGGCGGTCAACGGCCCCTGAGCCTGCAACTTGTGCGCAATCATCGTGGACGAAAAGACGCTCAACGCGCTCATCTGCGCCTCTAATGAACTCGTTCCATCAAAGGTGTCCTGATGCCAACGCCGCCCGCAGAGAGTCTGATTTGTACCGCCAGAACACTGTTTGGCTGCGGCAAGTGCCGACTGCTGGATCTTTGGGATGATCTCGGACGATGTGTAGGGGACAATGGTGGTCATGAATGTCAACCAAGAGGACAGGAAGCCCTTGAAACAGTCCTGGTTGCGATCACACTTCATGTTCGGCTCGCAGGCAATTTCAGACATGACCATGCCATTATCGAAGGGGAAGAACCGCGAGAACGTGGTGCCGAGTAAGCCATCAAGACCCTTCTTCCACTTGTCGGCTCCATTCGTCTATGTCTTGTCAGTTCGCTCTCCTTCTTCCTTTAACATACTCTCGAATTAGAGGGTGCGGAACGTACGTAATTATACATATAAGCGGCACCACTGACATAGGTGCCATAGTTATACGTCCATTGAATGTCCCCATGGTCCGTACACTCCGTATCAGTCGAAGTGGTATCGGCGATGGTCCAGTCCGACTCCTTGAGCAACGGGGTCGTCGCAGACCAATCCCATATTCTCTCGGCCCACTGCGAGTATGTCTCGTTGTTGGTATACCGCGCGAGTCGTGCGGCAAGCTGAAAGAGACCGCCATTCGAAATGGCGTTTTTGGTCCGGTAGCCGTCCTGGTAGGTAGAGATTTGCCAGCGCAGGCCACCGTGACAGGTGGACGTGTCCCAGCGCGGCACCTGAGTGTTGAACACACCCTGCGCAAGCGACACCCACGACGGCTGGCCATCTTGCTCAGGGTAGTTGAGCTCCGCCGCAGTCATAGCGGCCAATCCCCAGAAGACTTGGTCGTCGTTGCCGAGGTAGTTACTGTAGTTCGAAGGGAAGTAATCGTTGTTGCCTTTCTGCCAGAGCATACCCTGAGTGGTGACTTCATTGTACGATGTGTCGCCGGTCCAGTACCAGTACTGCATTAAAGTCATGAACATGGCGCCGCCTTCCCACCACGTATCAGGCAATTTTCCAGGAATCTGGCCGGTCTGGTTGCCAGTGTAGTTACTCATCATGTTGTAGGCCGTTGTCGCAGCCGCATTCTTGATCGATTCTGCGGTCCCCCCACTGATTAGCAACTGCGACACAGATCATAGCAAGCCTGGACTCAGATGAGGCGATATACATACGAACATCATTAATGTCAAGCTGGAGCGCGGTGACCGCCCCTTGACCGGCAAGGATGACAGCCACCAAGCTTGTCCACATCCGCCGCGATAGATTCATTGTCGGAGATCACAAGGGATTAAAATCCAGCAAAGCGACTGGAAAGATCGGGGCATCGAATCAAGATCAGTAAGAGCGCATGAGGCGCCGGCAAGCGAGCGCAAAAATTCGCGAGACGGGCAGGTCAGATGAAGAATGCCAGGAGTGTCTGGGGAAGGTAGGTACTAGGTAGACTACTAAGTACTAAAGAGTAGCGATGCGACGTCACTGCGGAGCCGAAAAAATTTAGAAAAATTAAAAAAAGGTACAAAGATCGGCGACCGAGGAAAGACGAGACGATTCAAGGCACAAGGGATGGAGGGACGGACAAACGAGGGAGGACGACAAATCCGCACAGTAGTTGACAAAAGCAGAGGTTGGAAGAAAGGATGGGGTGGAAAAATAGAACTGCGCGCAGGTGGTCAAAGGATGGATGGATTGAAGGGATTATTGATTATTAGTTAAATTATTACGATTGTCAATGTCAGTACGAAGACGGGACTGATTGTAAATCAGATGCTTCATTCGCTGAATGCAGGGAATCCACCGAGACATCACCCTCGGGTAGCAGCTAAGATAGTAAGCTTACAGAGTACGGAGTACGGATACATATAGGTTGCATCTACTCTACTAAAATAATGCACAGCCAGGATGGATAGATTAATGAGACCCTATTCAGTAAGAAGTAAGGACGGCCCTGAAATTACGATGAGAGTGGCACGACATCCACCTGATTATTAGACAATTACCTAGATAGACAGAAAACCAAGAGAGAAAATGGAAACAAGCCTCTGGGACTCAGGGTCTTGGTCCTCTTGGTCCTTTTGAAGAGAAAATCCCCACTCGAAGCAAAAATCAACCCGCATTCGGACTGTCCGGGTCAGGGACTGTCACAGTGCCACAAATCTGCGCTGCAAAAAGAACGCGCAATGTGCCCCAGAACCCTGTTCCTCCAGGCTCTCACTGGCCCCAACCTCGGAAGGGCAGTGGAACCTGAGATCGCCTTGGCTAACTGCTACTGTAACAAAATAGGCAAGTGATCCTTATGCTTCAAATACCTCTCTCAGGAGCCCTGAGAAGTGAGGAATATTTGTATATCCTAAATCAAGTAAAAAGGTTGAATAGAAACTCTATTATGATCTATTACTCACAATGGCTATCAACTGCGGAGTAGGAGCGTCTTGTGTCCCCCAAGACTCTCAGATCCCCCCGCTAAAAATAGCAGCAGCTAACCACCAAGACCTTGGCCGCATTGCTTAAATCGCCCAGCCATTTGACATGTGTTACATGGGTCTCTACAAGCATAGGCACGATATAAGTACACGTTTGGATCGGATCACCAACTTTAAAAGCGAATGAAGCCATCAAAATCCCTCATATTGACTTGAAAGCTACAAAGGGATGACGGATGACAAGATCAGTGCTTCTGCTGTCCTACTGGAATGATCAGAAATCAATGTGTCACAGCAAGTGGGCCGTTGCGTATGTACCTTATTAGATCTGCGGACTCACTGTCTCCGAATAAATAAAGCAGCGGGGAAGCAGCGGGCTGATCCCAAGAATGTTCAGCGGCTAAGACATATGTTTATCTTGGAAGACGAATGATCATAGTAATATGCATTTTCTCTGGGCTAACGAAAGGTCTACATGAGGAGTATACTGACTCAAATTTGCTGATCAGGCCCGGAGAGATATTTAATTTATTATCATCATTCGCGCTGTATCGTAAATCCTGTACTGAAGACAAACTATTTTCTCCCATCCTTCACATACGCTCGCGTCTGCGAGGAGCAGCCCGGATAATGTTGTCGACACGCAGGAGAAGCTGTAGAGTGTTGTTAGCTAAGAGTTCTGAAAATCAAGTAAACGACCATGCTTACCTCCGCGGCTTCTGATGCCGAGGAAACAACCGCCTTCTTCAGCTTGTAGCTCTCCACAACACCCAACTCCCGCATATCAGCAATACCACCGCCAGGGGTAAGCAAATCCAGACCGGAACTGGTCATGCCGTTGTTGATGGCCTGGCGGAGTCTTGTAACCAGATCGCTCGAGTCCAAACCGGCATTGTCGGCCAGGATAGTAGGCAATTGCCGAAGAGCGTAGGAGAATGCGTCCACAGCCAGCTGCTTCTTGCCGGTAGTGTTCTGGGCCGCCTGTTCGACGGCCTTGGACATCACCATCTCGGCACAGCCACCGCCCAGTGTGACCCGGGGATCCTTGACAGTCTGAGAGAGAACAGCCAGAGCATCGTGGAGAGACCGCTCTGCCTCATCGAGAAGCTGCTCGGTGGCACCGCGCAGCACGATGGTGCATGCCTGACCGGCAGCCACGCCCGAGAACTTGATGAGGGTATCCTCGCCAATGATAACTTCCTCAATAACATCGCACTGGCCAAGCTTGACCTGTTCGGGGTGATCGAAGGTCGAAGCAATCTCACCACCAGTGACCAGGGCAAGACGCTCAATGCCGTCGAAGTCGGCATGCTCGATGGACATGATACCTGCCTCGGTGAACAGCTGCTCGGGCCAGTTGTAGATGAGTTGACGGTTGACGAAGCAGTTGATGCCGTGAGACTTGATCCGCTCAACCTTGGCTCTCATCTTTTCGCGCTCTGCCTTCTCCAGCTCGGCCAGTTTGCCCGTTGACTCGACCTTGACCCGTGCACCGAAGATCTTGACCTTGTCAGTGTCCATGGCGGTGTTGGCAACAAGAATCTTGGCATTCTCCAAGCGCTTGGGCTGGTTCACACCGATCTTCTTGTCAAGGATGAAGCCTTCGTCCAGGTACGAGTCGCTGAGCTTGCCGCCGGCCTTTTTGATGATCTGGATGTGGCTGAGGTCGGTCGAGCCCTTCAACCGGAGAACTGCATCGCAGGCGAGAGCAGCAAAGTGTTCGCGGTCCTGAGCCAGCACCTTGGAGCTGAGGGTTGTCCGAGCGATAGCGTGAAGATCTTTCCGGAAAGCCTCCATATCCTTGCTTCGGTCGACGGCAGCCTTCTCAAGGGCCTCCAGAGCAGCCTTGCTGGCTATCCGGTAGCCTTCGATGATGGTCTGAGGATGGATCTTGCGGTTCACGAGCTTCTCTGCCTCACGCAGCAACTCCGCTGCCAACACCGTCACGGATGTCGTTCCGTCACCGACTTCATCGTCCTGGACCTTGGAGATGTTCACCAGCACCTTGGCCGCGGCGTTATCGAGGGCAATAGATTTGAGGATAGTAGCACCGTCATTTGTTACGAGGATGTCGCCGGTCGACCTATTTTACCCCGAAAGTCAGTTCTGGCAAGCTCAATTACAACGAACCCCGCATTCTCAGGAGACCACCCCCACGTACGCTGACTGAAGGATCTTGTCCATTCCCTTAGGACCTAATGTGCTTTTCACCAAGTCACCAACAGCGATGGCACCGACAAAGGCGGACAGACGGGCATTCTCGCCCTTTTCTTCGACGACGTCGTCGGCAAAGATCTGCGTGGGATTGGCGAAGGACGCCTGCAGGTGGTCAGCATTTTGTAAATTAAAGTGTTAGTATAAAAGACGACAAACCATGATGAATAATAGATAATTAGAAGGTAGCTACCGGCGGGAGGAAAGCAGGCAGCTCAGGGGGAATACTGGTTCGAAATCACCGTTGAGGATTCAATAATAATGCGGGACGTCCAGAAAAGTTCGCGATGTGGCCCGAGCTCAAGTTGTAGCTACAGACCGCCCGCCTAAGAAGTCCCTCTTAACAGTCCCACTCGATTCAATTCAAGCGTGCTCCTTGCTGTTCCCTCTCAAAAGAAATCTTTTCTATTTATCTTTCACAATGGCGGATACTGACGAGCAAGCGAAGCTTGCAGTCAATAAGCGTCCTCATGCTGCCATTGAAGATGAAGAGGATGGTGCGTTGGACCCTTCCCGAACGGCGTCTGATTCCGACTGAAAACAGGAAAACTGATCTAGGCTTTTAGGAAATGGCTCATCCTCGGACGATGACTTTGGTCCAGCGCTACCCTCCGCCGATGCGCCGAAGAAAAAGCGACGCAAGCTGCCCTTCGAGAAGGTCTACGTGAATGCGCTGCCGGTGTCTGCGCGGTACTCGAAATCGCTTATGCACAAGGAGCAGCTGTCCTTCGTTACGATGACTCCCTACACAGACTTTCTTATCACGTCGTCAATGGACGGTATTGTGAAGTTTTGGAAGAAAATGGCCATCGGGGTCGAGTTCGTCAAGGAATTCCGGGCGCATCCTGCGGAGATCAAGAGTGTCAGCGTCAGCGCCGACGGAAGGAGTTTTGCGACGGCTGGTGCGGACAAGACGATCAAGATCTTTGACGTTATCACTTTCGGTAGGCTTGATTGGGGCTGTGAATTATAATTTGCCCACTAATCGCGTGTCCAGATTTACTGGCCATGCTCTCCTTAGACTTCACACCACGCTGTGTCTGCTGGGTTCACCCTCGCGGCGCATCCCTCCCGTTGCTGGCCGTGACGGACGAGAACAGTCCGATGATACATGTCTTTGATGGCCGTGGAGAGAATTCCACTCCTTTAAACACCGTCAAATCGATCCACCGTAGCCCAGTGGCAGCCATCGCCTTCAACAACGCTTACAACTGTGTCATTTCAGCCGATCAGTCCGGAATGGTCGAGTACTGGCGCGCGAGTGATGGCTCGTATGAGAAGCCGGATAACGTATTCGAGCTCAAATCCTCCACGAACCTGTTCGAGTTCAAGAAATCCAAATCCGTACCCGCATCCATCACAATATCACCACCGGGCGAGCAATTTGCAACCGTCTCGTTTCCCGACCGGCAGGTCCGAGTCTTCGACTTTGCGACGGGGAAGCTCTACCGGAAATACGACGAATCTCTCACCACCATCACAGAAATGCAGCAAGCCGGCACAGCCCTCTACCCACTCGATGAGGTGGAATTCGGCCGCCGCCTCGCCGTTGAACGCGAACTCGAGAATCCCATCACCCAACCCAAAATCAACGTGATCTTCGACGAATCAGGCCACTTTGTACTCTACGGCTCCCTCTACGGCGCCAAGTGCATCAACACCTACACCAACCGTGTCGTACGCGTCTACGCAAAGGACGAGCCCTTCCGCCCCCTCAACCTGGCCATGTATCAAGGCCAACCACAAAAGAAAGGCATCATGACAGTCTCCATGGCCGCGAGCGCCAACCCTCTCCTCCAGGAATCCGAAGAACGAGACCCCATCCTCGTCTCAACGGGCTTCGCAAAGATCCGCTTCTACCTCTTCACCAACGAAACTGACATCTCCAAATCCAGCCGGGACGTGCAGAACGAACGGCCCACGCAGGCCGACGCGCGCGAGACAACCGCCAAAAAGGCCGTTGAGACGGGCACCTCGGCCATCCTCCACACCACAATGGGGGACATCCACCTGCGGCTCTTCCCGCAGGCGGCGCCCAAGGCAGTCGAGAATTTCGTCACCCATGCGCGCAATGGGTACTATAATAATACTATCTTCCACCGGGTGATCCGCAAATTCATGATCCAGGGCGGTGATCCCCTCGGTGACGGGACGGGCGGCGAATCGATCTGGGGTGGGGAGTTCGAGGATGAGTTCTCGAGTCTGAAGCATGATAAACCGTATACACTGTCCATGGCCAACGCGGGGCCCAACACCAACGGCAGTCAATTCTTCATCACGACGGAGAAGACGCCTTGGCTGGATGGTAAACATACTATTTTTGGACGGGCGGTGCAAGGGCTGGACGTCATACACAAGATCGAAAACACCAAAACATACAAGGAGAAGCCGGAGCAGGACATCAAGATCGTGAGCATTACTGTGACTTGAGCCAGTGCGGTCAAGGATTTCTTTTCTGAACGCCTCATAACGACTGCCGTTTACTCTGAAGCATCTATTTGCATGTAAATTACCCTGTGCGTATCTAGCAAGAGCCAAGAATTATTTTTCTTTCAGGTTTTGAACGGCAAGATTAGCTTAGAGAGCCATTGTGAAAAGACCGCTCGGCCTCGGAGCAGGCTACGGGGCGCCTCTGTATCCTGTTACATCTGACAGGACAGAGCCAAGGAAAGACCTAGCTAGACATTGCAAGCCAAAGAGATCCCAAAGCTCAGAGAACGCCACCTGAGGGGAATCAAAGGTACTATATCCCGCAAAAGATAGAACAGAGAAAGGGAGCCAAGAAGGCCGGACAACGTAGGTACTGACAAACATCGTACTACACTATTAAAAATGCGCACTGATTCAACAGCGAGGAGAAACATTTTCAAGAAGATTCAAAAGATGGACACGTAAACGCCGAATATATGCAAGCTTGAGGTGTTGGTCATATCACCGAGTACCAAAACACCGAACAAAATCCAAGGAGGAACGGGGTCGCAACCGCGATGAGCTGGCTGCTGAACCTTCGCGTCATTCGACTAGGGAATTTGTCAAAATCACCAAAAAAAAAAAGGACAAACAACCGGCCACGAATCATCGAGTAACCTCCCGAATCTCGAGGTCGTCGTCCGCCGACTGGGGTGTCTTTGCCAAACGCGACGAAGGCTGGCCAGACCGCGCTTTGGAGGGTACGACCTCTGTTCGCGAACTACTGGCGATTGAAGCGGACTTTGGGTAACTTGACCGAGGCGGAGGTGCAAGACCGCCCAGGTTCGACGAGAATTGACCAGGATGACCGGGACCGGGACTGTGGTCACGCGCGCGGCCGGCGAAAAATCCGCTCTCTGTTCCACTGCCGCTGCCGCCGACGCCATGATAGAGATTGGGATATTTGGCATCGTGGCGTTTCTTGAGCCACGTGGCTACCGCGGCAATGATACTGAATACGATGATGAGGACAATAACCATGATGACCCATTTGTAGTGCCCGTCCCACCTGCAAGAATGTTGTCAGTAGCGGGATATGGAAGAATTCGGGGCGCCATGCCGCGGTATGCTTACCAGGTCTTGGGTTTGGACTGCTCGGCCTGTACGTTTGAGCCTGAGGCAGATGTGGTCGCCGCAGCAGCTGATGCGGTTGTTGTCGTGGCCCCTTCAGAATTGCCTCCAGAATTGCAATAGTTGATGTACCATGTCTGCAACAACTTTTTATCGGTTTCGCTGGTGCAGGACGAGTCGCAGGGGCCATCAGGAGAAGTTTTGAGTTGAGATATCAGAGACGACTGGCAGAAGCAAGAGACATGGACTGCGTGTGTGTCTTCTGGACTAGCCAGGCAGCTGCCCGCTGCCTGCTGGAGCACTGAGCATGACAGACCGCATGCTGGGAACGAAGCGGAAGCGGCGGAAGGTAAGATGGTGTCGGTAGTCGCGAGAACAGTGGTCGTGAGGAGGAAGGCGATTATCAACAGATGGAATAGTCGACAGGTTGGCTTGAGAACAGCATTGTTGGCAGTCCAGGCCAACAGCCCATATGCCATGACGACGCAGGTTGAGACTCCGGTGGAGACCGTCGGGTGGGAAGCTCACAGGAATAGACGGCCCACCATCATACGAAAAGGCGAAGAATGAGGATGAAAGGGGACGGAGGAACAGGATACTTTAATGTAAAAAGAGGAAGAGGATCAAAGGAATGACAAGCAATGGTCGATAGATGAGATCGAAAGAATGCTTCGATTAGATGAGATAACGGATGATCAACGAGGGAGACGGATTGGGCAAGGAAAGAAAACGAGAGAGCAGAGGAGCAGAAAAGACAGGACAAGGAAGAAACAAATTCGGAACAGGGCTCAGGACTCAGCGGCAGAGTATTTCGCCTGACTTGTTAATAATAATTATTTAGTGAAATCCAGGCACAGACACTTGATTATGGAGACAGCCTGGAGTAAATTAAACAGCCCGCGTGGATAAATGGTGGACTCAATAATAGTCAAATAGGCAGGAGGAAAAAGCTGCTCCGCAAGCGGCCGGAGCGACGATGGAAGACTAGACGCACTTGATTTACCTTAGTTCTTGTCTAGCGGATGATTCAATGCAATTGATTCGATTGCATGCTCAAATCCTGGTTGGCAGCAGCCAATGTATCCTTGGATCTAAATTGCGTCTCCAAAGGATCCAATTTCCCCAGGGTCAGGCACCCAGGCAGTATTGACTATTGAGGCACTCAAGACGTTATCCACTTTTCTGTCACCTTAAGGTTACACCTGCAACTTGACGCTGTACAGTAGCATGGAAGATTCAAAATGACCATGTCCGGTTGCGGCACAATGCCATCTCAATGTCTACATGAGCTGTCTGTCGATTAGATAAAGAAGCATCGAAACTTGGCTTATAGTGATACAATGTGAGTTGGAGGTTTGTGCCTCCCTCTGCGTGTACAGTGCTTACAGTGCTTCTGTGCTCCATTCTGCGTAGGCTAAAAAAAGCAATGCAACGTTTTGTACTACTACTAGTATTCCCACTATTGTCCTTGCTGTTATTCTTGGCGTGATCTATTCGACCAGATTCAAACTCCAACCATGGAGCTAGATAGAGATTGAGCTTCCGAGCTATCACGGAGTAAAGTCACTGTGACCTCATATCCAGATAGAAACTCAAAACTCACTTCTCATGGTCACTGACAGAACCTGGCATTGCTAGAGCGGGAAGGGATCCGCGGAATGGATCGACCGCTCAAGTGGTCCAGAACGTGAGAGCTTCGATTTGTACGCTGGACACAGGTCGACTTTGCCAGGGGGAGGAATGTCGGCCTGAGCATCGCTTGAAGAAGCTCGATCGAATCCTCGACTTCTTAAAGGTTAATTCTTATTTTAACATCGAATAGTATCGTTTCTTTCGTGGCGATCTTGATGTGATGCGACGATTGCGACCGACGTCGCTCCGGTTGAGATGGTTGTTCACCAAAAAGCTGACAGACCATGCTAGGAATGTTTGTTGCGAGTTTCGCTATGCTTTTCCCGTCCTCTGATTGCTTGAGATATTTTTACTGGACTATATTTGAGAGCTTGGGATATTGTCATGTTCTACCCTCTTTATTGATATGGGCACTGGCAGGACGAGGGAGACGCGGTCGGCGAAAATCCTAACACCTTTTTTTCAGTCTATTTCCGGCCATCCTCTCGTATGCCTGCAACATGATGATGATCAACGTCGGAGTTGACGGATTTTGCGACAGCTTAGCCCCGTCAACGCGGACCGATTTGAGTCATCAGTCGCAACATCTGGTCTCGGGTACAGAGTATATATATCCTCAATAAGCCGTGAGTTCAATAAGATAGACAATTGAGAGATCGATCGTAATAGTAACAGTCAGAAATACCAGTACGATGGCAGCACCTCAAGCCTGGCTCATCACCGGCGCCTCATCCGGCTTCGGGGCCATCCTCGCAGAAGCCGTGCTAAAAGCCGGTCATCGAGTCGTCGCGACGGCTCGAAACCCTGTCAAGGCAGCGCAGACTTATCCCCAGATTGAGTCGTTAGGTGGGAGCTGGTTGCAGCTCGACGTGACCCGACCAGACACAAAGGAAACAGTCGAGGAGGCCATCCGGAAGCAAGGACGGATTGACGTTGTCGTCAACAACGCAGGCTATGCTTTGCTCGGCAGTGTGGAGGATATGAGGTATGCCTTGTTATGACTCGTCTGCACTTGGAGTGTATCAGCCTCATCTGACGATCGCAGTGAGGAGGAGATCCACCAACAGATCAACACCAACGTCTACGGACCTATGCGAGTCATCAAAGCCGCTCTTCCGTTCATGCGGGCCCAAAGGTCCGGTACAATTGTGAACATAAGCAGTATCGCAGGTTTACAGGCTCAGCCGTCATGCTCACTCTACGCAGCCAGCAAGTTTGCTCTAGAGGGTATGTTCAGAAGAAAGTCCGAAAAGACTGCTCGACTGACAAACACCAGGTTTCTCAGAGTCCCTTTCGAAAGAAGTCGCCCCGTTCAATATCCGAGTTCTCATCGTGGAGCCTGGCGCCTTTCGGACGAACTTCTTATCGGCCTATGCCACCCCGGCCGCTGGACTGAACCCGGCGTACGAAGGCACGACCATCGATCAAGTACTACAAGTCTTCCAGAGCAACAACGGGAAACAGGCAGGTGATCCGGTCAAGGCAGTTGAGCGAATCATCGATGTGGTGCAAGGGACCGGTATAGGTGCTGGCAAGACCGGTTGTCTCCGCTTGCCGTTGGGACGGGACTGCATCGCACGGGCCAAGGTCAAGCTGGAGGAAGTGAGGAAGAATCTGGATGAGATGGAGGCGATTGCCTGCAGCACCGATTTGTGAATGCCAATAATATAGATTGAAGACAAAAAAGTTCTTTCGGCCGGCCACAGTGACAAATGCGAATTGTGTCCCTTTGTGCTACCCGATATGTTTCGAGGATGAAAGAATTCATCAAATCCACTATGACCACTGAAAGTCAGGAGTTAAACAATATGTCTAAAGTTCCTAGGCAACTCGTTTCCACCTAACGAGTGACGCATTGGTCTATCGTGAATGAAAAGCATCATTGCAGCCACCAAGCCGGACAATATGTCCGCCAATAAGGCCATTGTTCAGTAGTAGCGAGCTGCTACCGGTACCGTGGGCGCCATTATGTCCTCAGAGCGTGATTATGACTTCATTTAGACGTTGCCTGCGATATACAAGCGGTACGACTGCCTGTCGAGAGAAGAAACTATATACGTATCCTTCGACAGCAGACTCCAGAATCTAATTCATCATTGTAAAGCCGCGCCAATGTCCAAAACGATCGAATTCAATGTCTTCAAAGGCTCCGAGAGCGGGGACGTCAACCCCGACACGATCAGACGCACCATCCAGCCCTCGGAAGTCTTCATTGAGATCTCGCACGCGGGCCTCTGCGGAACGGACCGGCTATTCAAGAACAAGGGCATTGCCCTTGGCCACGAGGGCGCAGGCACCGTCCGTGACGTTGGAAGCGCAGTAACCGACTTCAAGGTCGGCGACAAGGTTGGCTTCGGCTGGGTGCGCAAGGTGTGTGGACATTGCGACTTCTGCGTTAGCGGTATGTACGTTTTTCTTGATTTAACCCCTTCCGATTGATGGTAATAATATAATGCCAGGTCACGATCAGTATTGCCAGCAGCGCGAGCAGTATGGCAAGGAGAACACCGAGATCGGTGCATTCGCTACCCACGCCGTCTGGCACGAGAGCATGCTGATCAAGCTTCCAGATGACCTGGAGCCTGAGTATGCTGCTCCGCTGATGTGCGGCGGAGCGACTGTCTGGTGTGCTTTGACGTGCTACGATATCAAGCCTGGAGACCGAGTCGGGGTCCAGGGGATCGGCGGACTAGGCCATATGGCTATTCAGTTTGCGTCAAAGCTAGGATGTGACGTGGTTGTGTTCTCGAGCTCCGCCGCAAAGGAGGACGAGGCGAAGGGCCTGGGAGCGAACGAGTTCCATACACTTGAGAACGGTGCTGTGCGAGATGCTGTGCGGCCGGTAAAGCATCTTCTCTGGTGTGGAAATGAGCCGCCTGATTTTTCCAAGTTGGTGCCTCTATCCTTGACTTCGAGAGATTGTAGCTTACCTCTATTCCAGAATCTTTCCGATTATGTCTCCCGACAGTACAATCTATCTGCTGACAGTGAGCACGCAACAACCCCCGCTACCAGTCATGCCGCTTATCTCGAACGGCATTCGGATTCAGGGCTCAGCGGTAGCATCGCGTGTGGCTGTCCGCAAGATGCTGCGATTCGTGTCACTGCACAGAATCCGGCCCATTATCATGACATGGCCGATGACAAAGGATGGAATCCAAGCTGCATTCCAGATCCTGGAGCAGGGCAAAATGCGGTACCGGGGAGTTATTGTCGGCCAGAGACATTTGATGGGGAAGCCTGCTGTAGAGAAAATGGGATGATCGTGTAAAATTAAAGATTGGCCTTTGACGATGAATCTATGCGTTGTGGTAGAAAACTAGAGTGTGTAGTCTAGATTGCAGAGAGTTGGTTTGCCGCGGCCCGCCCCGTCTACTCCTAGCCCGCCAGAAATCATCACCGCACCGCTTCATCTCAAAATACCCAGTTGTCAACATCCACACAACTAATGGAACACCCAACATGACTGATTCAACACTATCCTGTCCCCTAACTAACCCCGCAAACACCATGCCTCCCACCCGCGCTTCAAATCTTCCCCCCAGTCTACTGAACGGCATCTTCACCTCCCTCAGCCAACCCTCCCGCCGCTGGTCCCTCCTTCGCACCCTCCAAAGCGACAATCCCCTCGACATCAACGGCGAACTCCGCGGCACAGCGTCCTTCCACCCTCTGCGACATGGCTCCGCCGCCTCCGACCGCCGCGATGTAGTCTACCGCGAGGAAGGCGAGTTACCGAACACATTCGGGCCGGGACTACGCTGGACGAAGAAGTACATCTGGCGGCAGGCGGAGAATGGGGGGATAAGCGTTTGGTTTGTGAAGGTGAAGCCGACTGCCAAACAGCCGGAGGTCCAGGAAGAGGAGGACGAGGCGGATTACCTGTTTCACAACTTTGATTTTGAAGGGCAGGGGCAGGGGCAGGACGATGCGGAGACGGTGGACACGAAGGAGCCGACATTTGTCACGCCGCCGGTGCCGCCGCTCGTTCCCGGATCGGAAGAGGATACGGCTGTGATCATGGCGAGGGGGAACCATCTGTGCATCAATGATATGTATCGGACTGCGTATGCGTTCCGGGTACGGCCTGAGTCTGGGGAAGTTGTGAGCTGGTCGAGTCGCCATGTTGTCAAGGGGCCGAAGAAGAATCAGGATATTGTGAACTTGTATCGCATGGAGGGGTAAGGGCACCAATGGCGAGAATTACACCAGACGATTCGGATACGAAACGATTTCTGCTACGTGCAGACCCAAACCTGTGTTCCTTCTACATCAAGCCGGAGCCAGTTACCACTAGCTCCCATGACGATTTGCACGATACAGTTTCCCGGAGATGCCCCGGGAGATGCAAGGTGGATAGTTGGCACATACGACGTTTTACCTCAACTACCAGGTAACATTTGTACAGCCTCAACCATGGAAGTTGTGTATCTCATTGGTATTTATCGATCATCAGCAATCATATCGCGTTCACAGCGTGTAAATGAAATCCGGCCTCTTATCTCCAAGGAGTTCGATTTGGCTGCGGTCCAATCCCTGAACCCAATGATCCCGATCTCCGCGCAGACGCTTGCGGTTTTCGAGTCTGAGGAGCAGATACTGCACCACGGAACCACCGAACAAGAACAAGACTAGATACGCCAGCACGGTACCATGGCCAGGATAGAAGTTGGGCGCGTCCTTGCCTCGGTAGATGTTGGAAGACACGATTCCGTTGAGGTTACCCCACCCGATGACTATACCGAGCGTTACACCCCGTTTGTACACACCTAGATCATGCTGTCAAGATATTGCAGAATGTTCATGGACCCGGGAACACTCACCTTCAGTGTTGTTGCTAGCCCAGGAGATGGTATTCGAAATGGCAGGATAGATGCCCATGGCACCGAGGAATGTCCCTGCATACCGCGCTCCGGCTGATTTGCAGCCGAGGAGCATTGCGAAGCCAACAATGCCGACGAGAGAGACGAGGATGTTGCAAATACCACGTTGGCGCGTGCGGTCAGCGATGAAACCTACAGCGACGGTAACAATGGCCGCTGCCGCGTATGGTGGAACACTGAGTAGCTGGGCCTTGATGGCAGTGTATCCTTGTCCTTGTTAGTCAATTCACTCGACGAAAATGTATTATAACATACCCTAGACTCTGTTAGCATATAAAACCACGAATTGTCCTACGCAAACTCACCAGCTGGTTGATGATGGTCGGCACGAAAAGCGAGAATGCATACAGAGACCCATCCGCTCCCATGTAAATAATAGCGCMGGTATAGGTCTTCCAGTCTTTCAAACTAGACCAGAAATAGGTCATCTTGAACTGCTCATGCTCCGCACTGGCCTGTTGGTCCTCCGCAAGGCGGCGCAGGACACGCTTGCGGTCCGCCTCGGACAGGAACGTGGCCTCATCGGGAAAGTCATGGACCATCCAGAATGACAGGAAGCCGATGATGATGGTTGCCAGACCCTCCAGGATGAAAATCCACGACCAGCCTGCCTTACCGCCAATTCCATCCATGTGAGCAATGGCAGCAGCGAGAAGGCCTCCGAAAGAACCAGCGAGCGCAGCGGCAGAGAAAAAGATGGCCATGCGTACACCGAATTCTGCTCGCTTGTACCAGCAGGAGAGGAAATAGCCGACCCCCGGAAAGAGACCGGCTTCGGCGAGTCCGAGAAACCATCGGACCTGCTGCTTGTTAGCATCATCATGTCGGATGACAATAAATGTGGGAACCGAATGACTGAGGGGTTATAGGAAGGCACACACCGCCATCAATCCAGACCAATTCTGCACGACACCCATCAACGTCATACATATGCCCTAGATCTGAATTAGCTCGAACTTGCAGCAAAAGCGACGTGGCACCTACCCATGCGAGCATGATAGCAGGTATAAACACGCTCGGTCGCCATTTCTTGAGCAGGACATTGGTGATCGGCTCGAAGATCGAGTACGAGATGAAGAAGATGGTCAAGCTATCGTTATATTGGTCATTGGTCATTTTGAGATCCTTCTGCAGGCCAGCTAGCTTTGCATTGCCGATATTTGTACTTTAGAGAGTCAGTATGGCTCGTCGCATTCACGTAGGATGGACATACCGGTCCAAAAATGAAATCAGATACAACAAGCTGAGCCATGGGATCAACCTGATATCGAGCTTGCGAACGAGCGCGCGATCCTAGGTCGGTCAGCCAAAGGTACTCTTTCAAACATTTAAGCCATCGTACTATCTTAGCTCGTTCCTCCGGACTGAGCCCTTCATCGGGATCTTCGAAGAGTTCGAGCTTTGATTTCGGCGCGAATTCATGCGAGCCAGAACCCTTCTCCGCGTCGGATGGTCGGGGTACCTGGTCGACTGATGCTTTTTCATCCGTCGGTTGTGACATGATGATAGCTTGCCGGTTAGTCACGGCAGTACGAGTATGTATTTATAAGGAGTAAAGTAGGGGGAATAAGGACGGGAGACAAGCACTAATGACAGGGAAGGAAGACAGGACAAGATATGAGGGGAAGGCAAGGCGACGAAAAAAAAAAACTTGAGTCGCCCACTACCGCTGATCTTCAGTAGCTCTAATATACCGCGTGAAATAAGCAAGATCCCTCCGCGCTACATACGACATTGACAAGGATCATCATCCACTGAGGGGTTCTGGCCGAGGTGCGGTGGATGGCTAGATACCATCGCTTCCACAAATTCCCCAACAAGTCCCGTCCAATGACCGGCGTGGACGATCAATCAGGAATTCCACTTCTTGACTCCAAAACTTAGTCTACTAGACTAATTGATAAGCAAGAAACATACTTCTCATACCAGAGGAATGCCAAGTCCGGGCCCCCATCTCTACTTTCCGGAAGCGGGAGCCTTAGCGCGGGATGGCCCAACACCCCGCGGGGCATCCCCAGCTTGCTGACTTGCTCAAGGCTTGACTAGACCACTTCTGTCACAACATACACATTGTGTTGTTTGAATATGGGTTGATACCCTCGATGGCTACAAACTTAGGGCAAACATGAGCAGTATCGTCGCGGAATCTTATTCTCTAACAACTTAAAAATACGGATGGCCAAAGGATGTTTGGCAGAAAGTGCAGAAAGTCAAAACTCTAAGCTGTTATTACTGCGCTAGTGCTTGACGATCACAGTTGGAGACAAGCGTAGGAAGATGCAATTTTTTTCCTTAAGTCCGAAGGAAAGCAATACCCCATGTCCACGCGGAATTCTGCTTATGCATCGCGCTTTGACCACTAATACGAAGCTCGTATCGGCCACTTGTCCGACCCAATTCTTTGAAACTGGCTAGACGCCGTTGGCTCGTGGCTTGCCACAGCCTAACACAAAAGAGGAGATCATGAGAGGATCCGCTATCAGTGCATAATTATGAATCATGAACAAACACGAGAGATGTTTCCAGAACCTGTTTAGAAAAAAACTATTACCTAACCCATGCCAACCCGACTTCCATCTCCATGATGCCTAGCCTTCATTCTGCCGCCTTTCTAAGAAACTTAATGCTGCATCTTTCGAAGCTCGGATGGCCTTGGAAGAGATCATACGCGGCTGCGGCCAGCCTGATTGAATAGAAACGGACATAGATATCACCCACCACCTGTCCTTCCTCCACGCTTTCAATATAGATGTAGTAGGCAGACCGCTTCAGTACGCGGTAAATCTCCTCCTTCAATGACCTCCGAAGGTTGGTGATGACCAGGCACCGGGTGTAGCCCTGATGAAAAATGTTGTGGCTCATCTGGGACGTCATCGGGTAAGTCGGAGTGTGGACGAGAGCTACGTTGGCCACGCAGAAGCCCAAAGGTAGTCCTTCCTTTGATTTCCGAACAAAGTCTAGTGCATCCTTCTCAAGCACAAACACAACGATAGCAGTGTTATATCCAGTGATAGGGCTTGTGTTGCAGAGAGAAGCCGAGTAGATCTCACCCGGAACAGACGGCAGTACCTGGCTCAGAGTCATGTTTGACGCGAGCTTCTCAATCCGGACAGTGCGAAAGACATTGGACTCCCGTCCAGCAGGAATATATCGGAGCCCATATTGGAAAATCCAGAGATCTGAGACCGGTTGCCGAGAAAGGAGGTTCGGACGATAAGAGAAGGCATCGGCCTCTTCTTGTTGATTATCAAATATACTACATCCCTTTATGGCCCAGCGGATATTGCCATCCCAGGGAACAGTGTCCATCCCTGATCGGTAAGGCTTCGGGACGTCGGAATTCTTGCGTACACGAGCAACGATCAGAGATTTCTGGGAAGCGAGTTGTCAGAAGTAGCACAACCAGCTATTACGTTAAGACCACTCACCCGTTCGGGCTCCAACACCGGAATCATCAAATCCTCTATCCCAGCATCAAGCAGGACATCAGAGTCCGTACGTTGCAGCGATACCGTTCTCAACTGATTCGGATCGGTGGCAGCGAGATGGACCCGGTTCTGAGGCGTCTTAGGCTGCAGAGTCGGGACTCTAATATCGTCCAAGTGACTGTCCAGGATGTTGGAGCATTTTCGTGGATTGAGTAAAACTACTGTGGTCTTTTCAGAATAAACAGGTCCAAGAGAGAAGCTTTTGGGGGAGATATTTTCAGAGGTAGTGTTATCATTGTCCTTTGTGTTGATGTTGTTTTCTTCATGCTGAGTTTCCTTGTTCGCCAGGGAGCAAAAGGTTTCTGAAGGTTGAGAGGCTTGAGCCATGGCCAGAATTACGGCATTAAGACGACGGAATAGAATGAAAAGTCCAAGCAGGAGAGAAAAATTCACTATAAGAGAGAAGATGGGACCGGTGGTGAGGGGAACACATCCTTCCATTTTGGGAAAGGATTAAGTGGGAATCTGCAGCGGATATGAAAACTGAATATAGAGTAGACTTCTCCAGAGTGCTCACTTCTCACTTCTAAGTGAATTCTAGTTGAGAAGAGATTGCGATTATATGTGAGAAAGTCGTGAAGGCTTCTACGAAGGCCTTTGTCCACAATGGTGCAGAATGTGCATCAATTCTGAAAGCTCCTATATGCGAGACTGATGTTAGTATGAGCGGAACAAGGAGTGAGTGTCTGATGAAACCTTTTAGAAGCAAAATAAAGGAATTATCAGCAACAAAGACAGCATATACCGCTCCGTTGAGACCACTATGTTTGAGAGTTACCTAGTGAGTTGTTGATATAGACAGTGTCTTGGTGATCTAGATTTGACTGATGCTTGCTTAGGAGGTCTACTGGGTATGTCGTATCAATATGTAAAGCGTGTAGGAAGTACTTGCGTGAAACCGAGGCGCAAAATGTCTCTGTAATGCGCAAGAGAGCAGTGAGGATGAGAGAAGAGAAAGAGTACGAACAGCTTGATCTGATATCTAGCTACTTATACTGATGATTGAGCTGGAGGTCAGCTGATTGGGCTATAGTGCCATTGGCGGTTCATGGTTGCTCGGTGCAATGCCTTGACATAATCAAGCCACAGATACTCAATGGCGAGAGTCTCCGGCAGATCTCAGGGATCACCTTCGGGATCGAAGAGATGGTGTCAATATCCGCAAAGAAGACACAAACGCAAACTAATCCATTGTCCATCGGAGACACAGAGGTCTGAATACTTGATCTATCAGGCTTAAGCATCAATGATAGAGCTCGGTTCTGAAAGACTGCGCATTGTCTCGCTAAAAATGTGCTGATATACGCAAGGTCTGACGGAGAAAAATAGCTCATCCTCTTCGAAACTTGTCACATTTAAAACATTCTGGGCCGATGCATGCCAGACAATGTCTCGCTGACCACTGGCTATGTATTCTGTGCCAACTCGGATGAAACAACATGATTCATAGAATTGGTCATGATTCAGTTGCAGCGTGGTTGAGACGCGTCTTACACTTTCTCACTGAGTGGATCGGATAGATCTACCGCTTGCGTTGGGCCGCGGAACCCAAAAATATCATTTTGATAGTGGGGCCTCAAAAAATGTCATCACAGGTCAACACTTCCACTGGCCATAATAAATCAGCCGCAATGAAGAAAACCATCCTAGAAATAGTCAAAGACTGCGACAAGTAAGGTTCAGTATCCTATATCATTGAATTACCACTAACAACCTCAGCTTCCCTTACAACCAACCCGGCGAAACAGCCGCTTATGAACAACAACTCTCCAAACTATGGAAATTCTTCCTCCCCAACGACCCCAGACCCCACGGCTATCTCGTGGAGTCTGTCGTTGAACGCATGCCCTGGACAGATGATTTCCATGTGCTTCCCGCCCCGCACAAGGAAATCCATCTCCTCCCACAGGACCATGCGCGCGAGCAAGAAACCTGGACAGAGCGCTGCGAGCGCAGCCTCGATGCCCTTATCGCGCTCGCCAGGGCAAGAGGCGTCTTCCCAAGGCTGGGCAAGAGACGTGATGAGCGGTTTCCCATCATCGGCGCCCGGTTCCCCGTGAGTATCGAGCGCTCGGCTATATCCCTGTTCGGGATTGTCGGCCGCGGTGTGCACATGACTGTGTACACGCGGACGAAGTCTGGGTTGAAGATTTGGGTGCCGCAGCGGAATCCGAAGAAGTCGACGTATCCGGGGATGCTGGATAATGCTGTCGCGGGGGGTGTTGCGGCGGGTGAGATGCCGATGGAGTGTTTGATTCGCGAGGCGGAGGAGGAGGCAGGGATGGAGGAGAGCTTGGTGCGGAAGGCGCATGCTGCCGGCACGGTGACGTGGTTCAATATCAGTGATGACCGGGCGGGCGGGGAGTCAGGCCTAATGAATCCTGGTTTACTGTATGTTTATGATCTCGAGGTCAGCCCCGAGGTAGTTCTCAAGCCGGTGGATGAGGATGATGTTTGTGCGTTTCATCTAATGGATGTGCGGGAGGTGCTGGATGCGATGGCAAAAGGGAGGTTCAAGCCCGCAAGTGCAAGTGTCATGGTGGACTTCTTTGTCCGACATGGCCTAATTACAGCGGAGGACGACGAGGATTACCCAGAGATTGTTTCAAGGCTGCATAGATTGCTGCCTTTTGCTACAAGTCCTGGGGCTGGGAGAATATGACCCTTACATCAGTAACCGAACATCTTATACTGGTATGATGTTTGCAGGTTATTCTCCATGAATAGCTCGGTTCACCAAGAAATATTTACTCATAACTGTCTCAGTTATTGTTCCTAAACTTCTGCGCTTTCGTGGGAATAAAAGCCTCAGGCTATCCCAAGAACTCTCCTTGCGCCAGAGAACTCCACGGCAAGTCTTCGTCCCAGCAACGTTGCATGAGCGTACGAGCATTTTGGATCTGCAACAAAAGTGTTAGTTATTGCGCTAAACGGAAATTCTTCGATCGCGTACCTGCTTCAAGCCTGTCTTCTCTAACCCCTTGACTCGCTCCATTATATCAGCCTGTTGTTGTAGCTCTCGGGTTTCACAGCCAGCGGTAAAAAGTGGAAACAATGCTCCGACTTCGGCAGATGCACCCGGTTCAAGTTGCCGCAGTGCTTCGAGTAAACCGTCCAGAGCCTCTAATACAGGAGCGGATGCTGATGGATTGCAGAGCACGCGACGGTGAAGGTGAACCAGCCCAGCGTATCGGAATGATCGATCGATCGCCGACATGTCCGCAGACACAGGTTCCTGGTGATGTCGGCTGTTGATCCGTGCCATATTATCGGCTACCTGAAAATCGGCAAGCAATGATTCGGCTTCAACAACGATATCCGGCGAAGGCCTCTGGTCAGGATCAACACCAATCAGACTACCAACGCGGGTTCTCTCGCACTGGTGAACTAGTTTGGCCAAGCGTGACAGCAGCAATGCAGTCTTTGCTGTGTATCCGGTGAAGCAGTCGATAAAGAAATCGTCATTTGCCGGAGGGGTAGAGCATGCACTGACAACCGACTGATACAGAAAAAGAGGCGGCTCATTGTCTCGGCAGGAGAGGGATCCCATGATATCAATATATTCCAGCCAGCGTGAAAGGAAAGACCCGACTCGATTCCCAGGATACGCCATCTGCACTCCGTGCGCAAGGTAAAGATCGCGAGCGAGCTTTAGGTGGCTTTGCCACGGAATTGGTACTTCAAACGTGCTTGGCGAAATAATTTTCAAAGACAAGAGCATAATGGCGGCCGCAAGATGATTGTCCGTGATGTTCTGGTCCGGATCCTCGAGTGCTATGCGCAAGGTTGGAAAGACATTGCTGACCCAGTGTGCTATCCTGTTAGCGGGTTCCGGGTGGTTCAAGTATCTGGCTCGGTGGCTGGCGGAATAGGCTAGCATCAAATTCAAGATATTGGAATCCCCGATTGCCACTATCTACTGTCAGCCATATCACCAATAATGAGATTGAAAGCAGCGTACTTGACGGTAAAACCGTTATGAACGGGTTGTCCCCACAATCATGTGCAACCAGCATTTTGGCTGTATGGTTGAGAAAATGGTGAAAGTACATCAGATTGATGGGTGTTTCCACCAAGGTCGAAGGCAATGGCGACAGGTACCGAGGAATGTTGATGGGGACAGGGGATGCATAATACCCGCGTCCAACATTATTTCCGAGTCGATGGTCAGAACATGCTGATTCGAACGTAGTGCGAGTCTGGCGCTCTGGATTGATCAGGTCCAAAGCGTAATTGATGTCGATAGCCGAATGATCATCCATTTGGTTCAAATCCAAGTCGGGACGGCCATGGTCGAGGCCGTAATTATCAGTCACACTAGTCAAGTAGGCATACCACTTCTGTTCCGAGGATGAAAGCTCAAAGGGCTGATATATATCACGTTGATAAATGCCTTCAGCATCACGTCGCAAGCTGTACGTGTAGTCTTCTGAGGCAATAGGGCCATTCATGATCTTGGTAAAATAAGTCTCCGTAGGACCGGAGCCGGGAGATTTTATGGGCGTCTCGATTCGTACTGCACTAGAAGAATCTAGACCGACAACATCTGAATGTGCGAATGAGTATCGGCGGCGCGGAGAAAGTCCTCCTGCCAGCTGGTCGTCATCGGTGTCAAAGGGAAAATCACTACGCGATCCACTTGAGACAGAATTTCGCTCTCCTCGGTTCCCCGTCTGACTCGGATGCACTAACGGAGGGCGTATGAATGGATGGGACTCCATGGCGGCTTGTCGTATGAACGAGAGCGGTGATGGAATGGAGGGCTGTGAGAAGCTTAGGGTAGCAGAAGTCCCGATACTCAAGCTTGTATCCGGGTAGGCAACGTCTCCAGAAGGGTGAAGGGTTGAGGAAGTGAAGGATGAAAGCGACTCCTGTGGCATTGTCATCAGTTGTGTCGACGTATCGGGCCGTGAGTTGATCGTATCGTTCATTTGTGATGGCGTTATTCCTACTGAAGTTCTATTATCACTCATATAGGGGAAGCTATTGCCCAAATGACCGGAATAAGCAGGAGAGGTCAGAATTCCAAGGCCATTCTCAAGATCCCTAGAGCACGATGTCTCCGCTACGAGAGATGATCCACAAGCCGTAGCCCAAATTGTGCTTTGTAGAGTCAACTCCTTTGGACTGCCTTCTCCTTGACCTGATCCAAGGGAATCCAACTGCGCGAAATCCGAAGGCAGCACGGCCAAAGAGAGGAGATGAGAAGAGTGACCACTAGACTGAGAACTTGGAGAGTCAACGGAGGATTTCCGCCTTGTTCTACCCTCCCAGTTCAACCTGATACTATAGTCACAATTCTCATTCTGACGCCGGCAGTTGAGACAAGACGGCTTCTCCTCGTCACTAAAGTCGTTGTTAGATAGAGAATTCTGATGATGTGGAGCAGAGGCAAAGTAGCAGGAAATAAAAACATACCATTTGACTTTCCGCGCTTTACACGGCCTAGATACTTGTTCATTAAGTAAAGGACAAAATACAAATGGGTGAGGCCGAGATTCCTTACCAACAACCCTTCCGGGATCTTCGTTTTGGCTCAGGTGCACCGGGCCTTCTAGGACGAGGCATTGCACTTCAAGTGCGACTTGAGTGATTTGGCTGAGTGCAAAGATCTGACGAAAAATAGCAGTAGCGACTGGATGAATCGATAACTCGTACTCTGCAAAGTATGGCCGCCATACGGACACGATAGGACCTCAAGACACTTGGAGGATGACAATCGGTAACTTTTTCCGTCGTGGGGATCTTTTGGTCCAGCTGGATAGGTAGCGATAATCTATAAGACACCCGCACCTGGTGTTCTTCCTCATCGAGCCGTGGAATTCGATAGACGAACTAACGCTTGTTTATACCACAGTCAGCCGAGCTTGACAAGGCGTGAAGTGGGTAGCGAGAGCACCAGTTGGCAACGCTGAGGAGAAGATTGCTGGAAGGAGAGAACAAAGAGAAGAGACGAAACCGGAAGACCACGAGGAAAAGCGGAGAAGATGGGCCATTGGATAATACTGAACGGCAGATAGAGATGCAGAATCACAGATAAACCCAAAATAATCAATCCGCTTGGCCATTGCTCGTTGGTCACTTCTGTTATCGGCACTTTCGATCAATCGTGTCCCGCTTTCCGAGTTTCAAATGTGGAGAAGACGATAACTGGAGCTGATAATGGCTGAACTAGACTGTTAACTGCTAAGCTGAACCTAGCAACTGATAACCCAGTTATGTTATTAGCCAGCATCTCCGGGCAGCTATGGCTAGTGGTCAATCCGGTTAGCGTCGGTGCTGGTCGGATGCCTAGTAACAGGGGGTCTGATGACGCAGGTTGATCTGGTCAGCATCATCAGCTTCTGTTGTGCTGACTTTCAGTAAAATCGTATCTTTAACCTAGTCATCTTCAGTTTTATAGAATTCGACCCTGAAACATATTTTGCTTAACCATGGCCGCCTCCCTGGTTGCGAAACATCCTGTCCAACGGATGTCTAGCCCTTCCCGGGGGTTCTCTGCCTTGGTCCACGTGAGCTTGTGCCCGTTTGGACGTTGTTCCCTTGGGTGTTTGTTCCATGGCTGACGTTGCTCAAGTTAATCGGTTTAGCCAGCTTTATCGGCTCATTCAAATTGTGGGTGACCCGGGTTCTCTTTATATATCCTCACGATGATGATAGGGAACTGTATCGGGGTGGTTATTGGACTAACTTAATACCTCAGTATGCATGAAAATCCAAATCGCGCGTAAGCTTTTCCAATGCCACAGGCTCGGAATTCCCGCATATTAATACCTTGAATGCTCGGCAGTAACGAAGCGTATGGTTGGCATTTTCAGTATCTAACCGTTATCGGGCTTGCCTTGTCGACTCTCACTTTTGCTTTCGCGCTGTTGGCAGATCTGACCCTGTCCGCCCGGCTATTTCTCGTTAAGAACCTCTTGTCGATTTGTAGCGCTCCGATGGAGGTGCTTATTAGTGTTCTATACTGGAGTCTTCGCATGGTGGGTTATCGAGCACCGTTATACCCACATTGCCGCTCCTGACGAAGACTATAAGATCGACGAGCGCTTGGTGGTACCGGACTGGGCTTATATTCCAATGCACGCTGGTAAGTCTACATGCTGCTCCGTCTCTTGCTCAGATGGATCCTTGAGCTAATATCGTATCGTTCTGCAGATATTGGTTTTCACGCTGTACCAGCCATTGTGTTATTGATCGATCTCCTACTTCTTTCCCCTCCATGGACAATCAGTATCGTACCAGCCCTTGGTCTATCAAGCACGATCGCGTTTGGTTACTGGATCTGGATTGAACGATGCTATAATCACAACGGATGGTGCGTTACATACTTACCTCAGTCGTGAGTAGGGGGTTACTAACAACGATCAGGTACCCGTACCCGATCTTTGAGCAGGTGCCTTTCGAAGGCCGCGTGGGTCTTTTTGTGATGAGCGCCATTGTCATGGCTCTGAGCACCGCAACCCTGAAATGGCTCTACGGACGTGTCAATGGCTTTGGGACAGCTTCAAAACCCCGGTCTCGCCCTGGTGCTCTGAAGCAGAATGGCGGTCTCTAATCGCCAGAAGGCTATCTGGGCGTGGTTTCTGGGCTTCAGTATACGACAGCATGAATAGACGGCTAAGTGCCCCTTGAATATTCAGTTATATCAAGGGTTTCTTCTCTGGAGCTTTGTAAATATCGCTCCACCCAAGCGCGCATATACAGGTCTAGACGTTTGAATCACTTAGATTATCATTAGAAGAGGTCCAGCAATATATGAATGATGCCGTCCAACAATGGGAGTGACAACAAGCAGTTCTAGGATACGACTCGCGGAGTCTCCCAATCAAAGACGCCTACTCATCGCGGAGACGTTGATCGCCTAGAGCGTATGTGGTACAATATACTTCGATAAGAATTGAGCAACTAGGGAATCGCCTGGATGCGGTTGTGGGAGAAGTTATAGATGTATTTTGTGAGCGGAATATACGCCAAACGATCCGATCTAAATATMCTAGTAATCATGTATTCTCGTAAAAACATAGTCGTTTTCTAGTATTTTCTATTCTCCTTTTGCAGTATCTAAACCTTAAGGGTCTGAACCGACGATCCACCAGTGACCTCACTGTCGAAAAAGGCTATGTGCTCCACCCTGCTTACATAACACAGGCATAGCTTCTTCCGCCTGTTCGCTGCACCTCTTCAACCATCAAGTACCTAGTGTTCTGCGACCATAACACTCCACACATCCAGAATCTTAAGATGCACCTCACCACGATGAACGTCACATTGCGTACGGCCGCCCTCAGTGGTCGGTTTGCCCTGGCCTCTCCTTCCCCTCTGCCCAGCGCCACGCCGTTATTTCAATGTTGCCAGAAGATGTCGCTCAGAACACAGGCAAGACCAACCAGCACATCAACCACACGCATCCCCTTAAAGCCATCGCCTCGTCCTCAGACAAACGCCATTTGTCTCTCTCCCATTCTCCGCAATACTGCTTTTCGCTTCAACTCGACCGCCGCAGATGCATCCCGCGCCGAAGCCGCCAAACTCGATTGGAACTCTTTCTTCAAACTCCGCGCCTCTCGACGCAGATACACCCTCGCCTCGTCGATAATCGCCTCGATGGCCAGTACAATTATTGGAGTACAGGTTCTCTCCGAACAGGATCTCGAGTCCCTCGGCGCGCAGGTGATGGGCTTGGATCCCTTCATTGTCCTGGGATTGGCGACCGCTGCCTGCGGTGCGGTCGGTTGGCTCGCGGGCCCCTTCTTGGGCAACGCCGTCTGGAGGCTGGTCTATCGCAAGTATAAGCCAGCTTTCTTAATAGTGAGTTCTTGATGTGATGTGTTTTATGGGACTCTTACCGGTTTTGCTCTGTGCTAACAAATGGTCAGAGAGAGAAGGAGTTCTATAACAGAATCAAGCGGTTCCGTGTCGATCCCTCGTCTAATTCGATTGCCAATCCTGTGCCAGATTACTATGGGGAGAAGATCGGTAGTGTTCAAGGTTACCGGCAATGGTTGAAGGATCAGAGGGCCTACAACCGCAAGAGACGCAGTTTCATCCTCTAATTGTATAAATCAACTCTAGCATGTCCCTTTCTTCGATATGGCAATTTCATTGGATTCCAGTCTCTCGATGTGCTTCAATTCTCATCTAAGCTCCGTTAGCTTTGCGTGGAGTTGTCTACATCAGTCTTTGAGCGATCGGCATGATTCTCTCTTCCACGTTGATCTGCTTCCGCTACAGAGGCTACCTGTCGGCAGGAGCATTTCATCTCTGTCCTGTAAAATATAAGCTATTCAAATTCATATCTGCTTCCTACAAGGACCTTGAGCTTGATCAATATACGGTGTGCTCACGAGATACAGATTAATTACAACGACCAGCAGGGGGCATCTGTTCACAACTTAGACGACTCTTTGGCAGCTTTTGCTGGTGGGTCGATGCTCGCCTCTGACCACCACGGGTAGTTCGCAGGCCCATCATGCTCGAAAGTTGCCTTGAAGTTTGGCTTGCGCTTCTCAAAAAAGGCCGAAACGCCTTCTCTCTGGTCTCTGTCCAACGATGAGTATGGAGATTCAAATACGACGGCTACTACTTACTTAGCCCCAAACATATGGTACAAGACCCCCGACTCGAGCAAATGCGCTTCTTCGGGGGACTCAGGTCCGCGCCACATTAATGCTCGATTCAGCGCAGAAGCCATTGGGCTGACGTTCTTGGCGATTTCGGCAGCCAACTCCAGAGCTCGTGGGAGGACCTGGGTTCGCTCGGGTAGAGTCTCCGCAAACAACCCATCAAAATGCTTTGAGTTGGGCGGGTATACACCCCCTGTTGAGACGAGGAACATCGCCCGAGAGTATCCGATCAGACGGGGGAGAAAGTACGACGAGCAAGACTCCATGGTGATTCCTCTTCGGGCAAAGACGAAGCCGTATTTACTCGATTCATGGGCAACCCTGCCTTCACTTAGTATTCATTGCTTTAACGAACCGCAATAAATACACTACCTTATCGCAGCCGGGAGAGTCATGGTCATGCCAACTCCAACAGCAGAACCCTGCATAGCAGCAATCGTAGGCTTCCGACATCTGTGGATTGCCAGAGCGACTCGGCCACCACTAATGGCTGGTCAATTTTAGATCCTCTCGTTTCAACGGCACTGAACCAACCTATCCCGATGATCCGCAGTCCTCTCTCGTTCTCGCCCGCCGCCAAACCCAATCTCCAAGTCCGCGCCGGCACAGAAGGTCTTTCCCGCACCGGTCAGCACGACTACCTTTACGCGCTCGTCGAGGTCGAACATGCCGAAGACCCGTTCCAGGTTCTCAGCCATGACTTGTGTAAAGGCATTGTGCTTGTCGGGGCGGTCCAAAGTGACGATCACGACTGGGGTTGCGGTGGGGGAGCCGGCTGGGTAGTGGGATATCTTAATGTGGGTTGTTTGGAGAGTCTCATACGAAGTGGAAATGGCAATTGGTGGTGGGTTGGGATACATTTTCGGTGTATATATTATGATGGAAGTAAGAGACTATGCTGCGCGGTGAAGATTCTCTCAGTTACTGCACAGTCGATTTTATACGCACTGAATCCCTCCAGCCCATATCGGTTATTGTGAGCTGGCTTAGATGATATAATCTCAACATGGGATTCTGATGATGTTATCCCCAAGTAAGGGATGGACGAGCTGCCTCGGCAGTCCGGCTGCGATATGCCGTTCAAAGTTGCCCCGCAAGGAATGCGGAGAAACGGGTCTCGGCTGGGCGATCCATGATCCAGATCGTCGAGTCCTGATGACTTACGTTTCTTTCAGTACCTATTATCCGAAGGCATGGCTTATGCTTTCTTAGACAAAGAGAGGAATATAATGACAACTCTTACTAATATCGTCTCATATGGTGGGAAAGGACAGGAAAAATTCAGCAGAAGCCATCAGATACACAATACTAAGGTAGGAGCTGATAACCCAGTGTAGGCATCACGATTGGTGCAACCATTGTGCAAACCAGCTGACAGCAGCGTTCTTTCCTCGAGCCATCGCCTCACGCTCCCCGGCCTTGTTGCTGTCACCGCGAGTCAAACAGCCATGCTCCACACCGGGGTAATGCTGATAATCAAACGGAACACCGAGTCTGGAAACCGTGTCGAACGTATATCGCTTGAGCTCGGCAGTGTAGACCGGATCGTGTTCTGGGGCGAGTATCTGCACTGGAACTGCAATCTCGTCGATGTCCTTCTTCGTCAAAAGCGACGGATGCCCGACCGTGATGCAGTCAACGAGCCGAGGCTGATGTTCTTTTGCGCCTAGGCGGAAAGCAGCCCATCCTCCGTAGCAGAAGCCCGCAACGCCAACTTTCTTGTACTTCTCCCGTAGAGCCCTAGCACAGTCGAAGATCTCCGGCTCTCGTGTCTCGCGGGAATTTCTCCCTACGAAACCGGGGACATCGAGCTTCTCCCACTCGCCCCTAAGAATCGGCTCGAACGGCAAGACTTCGCCGCCGAAGAAATCGGGGATGTAGACGGTTGCGTTGGCCTCGTGGGCATAGTGATCTGCTAGTAAGCGCACATTTGGAAAGGTCCAGCCGAGAAGATCGTGGACGACGATGATGGCGACATCCGGGTTGTCCCCCACTATGTAGACGTCGTTGTTGGCAAGCTTTGCGGTTCTCCCCGTAGGAGTGCCCTCCCATTCGAATCCTTTCAGACAACAAGCTGAGACAGACATACTTTCTGAGACCACTATGGTCGGCTCGACAATGGCTTAAAATATGAGTTGGTCCCCGGCGTAAGATGATGGGTAAGCAGCCCACGTGCGGCCAATGTTAAGTGCTGCCTGCTAAAGACAAGGTACCTAAGTATCAAGCGATAGCATGAGCCCTGACATACAACTTACAGGAAAGTGCCTAGGCATTCTTGCCTCAGCTGCAACTTGCAAGAACTCGTTCCGGTTAAGCATGTTGTCTAGTTTCTCTAAGCATCGTATCAACTAGTCAGTGAAGTTAACATAAAGTTATGATCGATGGCACTAATACGTAACAGCAATATCTCAGAGGCAAGATCCTCTGTATCACTCTTTTAATAGGGAATTCTTCCGTATCTTCATAACGCCTAGCCACAATAATGATGCTGGATATTGGACAATTGCCCCAAACAAGCCGAGTCAACTGGCAAAGTGTCAGTGTGAAACAACCCCTAACCGTCCCTGAACCAGATTGGCTGCTGGTCCCGAATTGTCATCATCGAGGACTCGGGCCCGTGGCTCGGGCACTCCACACAACCAATCAATCAGACATAAACAGTGGAAGTTAGGTCCTCTTGGCTTTTCAGCCAGCACAATGTATTGCTCCATATTTGGGTGATCCTTTACCCTGTTGGGCTCAGGGTCTCAGGGTATTTTCGCGGCGGATTTCTCCTGCTCCTGTCGCAAGGTGGAAGCCTGACTGACTCCTCGTGTTCCCCAGATCGAGTCACTTTCCTCAGTAATCCCACTACTTTCATCATGTGTGTGACGAGATGTTCCTTTTTAACAAAATCCAGAGACGTCTCCTAGTCTATTTCGCGGTTTTCTATTTTCTTCTCCTCATCTTTTGCCATTTTAACTCCGCGCGCGACCCTGGTTCGTACTTTTTCCGACCGGAGGATGGCTATCGGCCGCATTACAGCGTCAGGAGAATTCTAGAGTCGCGGCACTTCATATCTCGGTTCAACCAGTCAAGCGCACAACGAAAACAATCGCTTCAAAATGTCGCTTCAGGAGGACGCGATCCAACTATTTGTGCGGGTATTGTTACCGTGAAGCGCCCCATACAGCAGAATCTCGATACGGCCGTTGGCTCGCTACTCGATGGTTTATCGCGGGAGCAGCGCGCAAACATCGTGGTTCATGTGCTCTTTGCGCTTAGCAATCCTTCCGATCATCCAGATTATCAGCAACCATGGGCTTCGAATGTCATCGATCGCATCCTCACCTACAAGAACTCGGGCGCTGATGTGGACAAGATGGAACGATGGGAGAGGGAGAATATGATAAAGGACAAATCTCTTATCGATTATCAGCTCTCTCTAAAATCCTGTTACGAGGGCACGAAGGCGTCTTGGATTTTGCTGCTAGAGGACGACGTGGTAGCACAAAGGGAGTGGTACCGTCATACCATGAGAAGTCTAGAGACAATCAAACATTGGAGGTCTCGCGGGAAGATCAAGGACTGGCTGTACCTGCGCCTCTTCTATACAGAAAAGTTCCTGGGTTGGAATACGGAGGAGTGGCCCACTTATCTTATCTCAAGCCTTGCGGTTATCTCACTCGTGGCACTGACAGGTGTCTGTGCGAGGCGACGATCACGGCTTATGCAAGGGATACTGACGAACTCATTCCTTGCGGTAGTCTGTCTGCTGTTTGTTCCCCTACTTATTGGCCTATATTTCCTGGCGGGCCGTGTGACAGTGCAACCCATGCGGCCCGGCGTCCATCTCATGAACAGTCACGGATGTTGCTCGCAAGCACTTCTTTTTCCTCGAGAAAAAGCGCCAATGCTGATCGACCATCTGGAGGAGCTGCAAAGGACGAGACCGGAGCCCGTAGACAGTGCCATTGAGATTTTGGCCGACCAGGAAGGATTGGACCGTTGGGCCATGTCGCCATCACAAATGCAACATGTTGGTGCAGCTTCGTACAAGGAAAATCGCAAGTCATATGGTTTGGATGGGCCTTATACCGTCAAAGGCGCTCACGGTGTGTGGAGTATGAGCTTCGAAAAGGCGTATCAGCCGCCGTTTGGTCCGGATGATTCTTGAATAAAGCCAAAATTTCTCGAGCTTGATATCAGAGTGGTTGAGGCGGGTTCAGAGTCGACACTTGTCACCATCTTCTCCTTGTCCTCAGAATCCCTGGCCGACTGACGTACACCTGACCCTCTTGAGAAGCTACTCCGAATATCTCCAATCTCCGCTATAAAACCCACGCTGCTAGACGTTAAACAGTACCACTTTCACCTGTGCAGCAGTACATCAAGGTCAAAGCCCCGTCATATAGATGGGACTGCTTCGTCGGATGACCTCGATGCACGCTTTGGCCGGGTGTTTCTCCCGATGTTGACATGGATACATAATCCATAACGGGATATTCCCTTTGCTCACCATCCTTGAGTAACCCTCCTCGATGGGAAGGTTTCCACCTAAGGAAGTGGTTTCTGTATCATGATAAGGCCACATTTCTATATGATCTCAATGGGATCATTGTGAAGGCAATCCTCGGCTGCAGTCTCACAGAAACTAAAATATAACAGTAACTGCTGTGATATCTCAGCTAAGAACTGCAATTACCTTATTCAGTCCCTCAACGAGCAACCTTCGAGGCTACTTGGGTATATAAGGATGTGCACAACGTATGCAGGATATCACAGATTTAAACAACTAGATGCTATTAGCCTGACAAAACATATGAGCTTCCTGACTTGATTAATGCAGCATCTGGACTGGATTATTAAGTAGTTTTTGATTAGTATTACACCTTAGCACCAGCCTTTGTCAACTGTAGGGAGTCTCAGGCGCTCAGCCTTCTGAGGTGATGGCTATCCAGCGATGAATCAGTGGTCCACAGCTGTGCATATGTTCATTGGTTATTTTAGATGTTGATGTGGGGAACTGAATCAGCGTTTACCTGACTTTTAAGGTTGACGGAACTACCAAGTATGTGCTCCGTACTATTATGGCCATACCGATGGCTCTCAGGGCAGCAGCCAGCATTTCATCTCAATACCCATGTATCCCTTGAACTCGCTCAAATCAACCAGAGAGTTCTAAGTCGTTGGTCAGATCTTGATCTTGATCTTGCACATGTCCATGATGATGTGACTGGTAGAAGCACGATTAGAGTAAGAAGCCAATATATGGAATCGCAATAGACCATGGATCTGCTTACCTCCTTGCTGATCCAGCCGTCGTACTCATTCATAACGGGTCCAGTTATACGCATAAGACGAGTTCAGCCATAGTTATGCACTTATGCTTGATATTCGGATCACTTCCTACCATGTAGTAGTTCCTCTTATAAGGAGATTGCAGATCGCCTTAAACTCTCATGGTATGAGTCTTGTTTTTCTTGTCATTCTTAGGCTTTTTCTTCTACTTCTCGTCTTCCGTTTCCATCTTCAATCCGTCTTGGTCAAAGACGTTTCTCATCCTGGATAACCACCTTTTCCATTCCTGGCCTTGATCTGCGTCAACTTTCTTATTGCAGTTTTCTTTGTATACTATATTCCTTATTCTTTACCTGGGCCCTTGTTCCATGGGTATGGAAGACCTCGAAAAGAACCGGCCGTCCAGCCCCTCTCCAACCGACTATACAAAGCGATCCGCACCGTCACTCCAGGAAGACCATACATCTGCTCAAGAAGCAATCAGCTCGCGGAACATCGAGACCAAACGCTTCCCAGAAACAGATCTCTCTCGTGGAATTGTCGGATGGGATGGACAAAATGACCCTGCAAATCCCCAAAATTTCTCCTCAGGCCAAAAATGGGGTCTACTGGCACTAATGAGCTCTATCACCCTTATTTCACCACTTGCGTCGAGCATGTTTGCCCCCGCTGCAAGCTATGTGGCTGTTGACCTCGGGGTCACAAATGAGACGCTACTTTCCTTCAGCATTACAATTTTTTTGATTGGCTACACGGTGAGTAAATCCGTCTGATCTACTCTGTTGCCGAGGAACACGCAGAATAGGAGCCTAATGAGAAAGTCATAGTTCGGTCCACTGCTTATAGCACCTATGAGCGAGATCTACGGCCGAAGAATAGTGCTCAGCTGCGCCAACTGGTTTTTCGTCGTCTGGCAGATCGGATGTGCCCTCGCCCCCAACATTGAGTCTCTCGTTGTGTTTCGACTCTTTTCCGGAGTAGGCGGTTCCGGCTGCATTACCCTCGGAGCTGGTGTCATTGCTGATCTGTTCCCTGTCGAGCAACGCGGAATGGCAACATCGATCTGGAGCATGGGTCCGCTGATTGGCCCCGTCGTCGGGCCTATTTGTGGTGGTTTCATCGGTGAAGAAATCGGCTGGCGCTGGATCTTCTGGATACTATTGATTGCGAGCGGTGTCATCTCATTCGGAATCGAGTGTCTGAGCCGCGAGACATATGCTCCCGTGCTTATACGTTGGAAGACCGCAAAACTGGCCAAGGAGCTGGGTCGCACAGATTTGCGCAGTGCATACGAACCCGACAGCCAAGGCGTATCTGTGGCGTCAACCCTAAAGTTGGGGCTTATGCGACCTGTGCAGCTATTCTTCAAGTCGCCCATCGTTCTTCTGCTCTCAGTCTACATGTCTCTCATCTACGCTCTGTTATATCTCTTTTTTACCACCATCCCCGCAGTTTTCCAAATGCAATACGGGTTCACTACGGGCCTCTCCGGACTCGCCTACCTAGGCATCGGCATTGGTTTCTTTGTCGGTCTGGCGCTCATTGCACTCACAAGTGACAAAATCTTGATGAAAATGACAGCACAGAACGGAGGCAAGTCTGAGCCTGAGATGCGCTTACCCACCATGATCTTCTTTTCTTGCTTCTTGCCCGTGAGCTTCTTCTGGTACGGATGGTCGGCAGCCAAGCATGTGCATTGGATCGTGCCTATCATCGGCATGTGCCCGTTTGGTATCTCGATGATGGGCTTGTTCATGCCAATCCAGACGTATATCATCGATTGCTATCCTGCGTATGCGGCTTCCGCGAATGCCATCTTGACTGCTACACGATCATTGGTCGGTGCGTTGCTGCCCCTTGCTGGGCCTAGTATGTTTAAAAGTCTAGGCCTGGGGTGGGGAAATTCGTTGCTGGGATTCATTGCTCTAGCTTTTGTGCCGATCCCAATCTTCTTCACCAGATATGGCAAGGCTATTAGGGAGAAGTTTCCAGTCAATTTTGATGGGAGGAAAGCTTAAAGGGGAATTACGGATGCTTGCCGGCTCTCTGATTGACTGCGAGCGGAAGATATGGTGGTGAAAACGAGTGGCTGGTTTGGTTCTATATGTAATTCGTGTGTTGCTCGACGACGACAGCGAGACGGATATTCATTTGCTTCAATAGACTTATAGACATTGATTCTGAATATCAACAAATCGCATATAGAGACAATTCATGTTCAAATCACAGCCACAAAATAACATCCGGAAAGCAGGTAGTCACATGAATGCCGTGCACAATTCTTTATGCATGCATAGATTTATCCATTATTCCCAGCCTAACGGGACCGTAAATCTAAGTCCATATAACCACACTCCTTAAAGTTTGACCTTCCCAGCTATCTTCTCGGCATATGCTCAAAATGTTCTTAGACTCTTTAAGCGATCATAATGGTATCAAACCGCCATAACGCATCGTTAACTTCCTCGGAAAAGAAACGTCTCCGAGACAGGAGAGCCCAAGAAAATCTTCGAAAGAAACGAGAGAACCGTATCAAATACCTCGAAGAACGGGTGGAATTTTGTGAGACGCATCATGGAGCTTCATTAATGCAGCAGCTGCTTACGGCTGTCGATAGCCTTCGTCGGGAAAATGAGTTGTTGCGAGCTCGACAGGACCGATTGCGAAACATGATTGCGTCCTGGGATGCAGATGAGATTGGAGCAGCCTCGTCGGTGACATCCCAGCAACCGCGACGGTTAGAGAATGTAGGGTCTGTCGTCAATCCGAGAACTGCATGTCAGTGCGATCAAAGGGGAAAGGAATTAGCAGCGACTCCAAATTCAGTCGCCAACTTCGAGATTCCAGATCTTAATGTCCAGAATGAGACCTTCACTCGCACGACTGGGCTGACTCTAGAGTATGCTGGGGCTGATCCTGGACTTGGTCATCTCAACGGTGTACAACGAGTGGAAGCTATTGTACCAAACATACCCACAGCCATTCAACTGCCGGAATTACCCCATTCTTCCGCTGTCCAGGCTCTGCCTAGCACTGTTCCCGCTTGGTGTCTGGTCCCAATGAACGAGTACGGGCATGATCCGTCCTTGGTGCCAGCCACAGCGCCATGGCTCACTCGTCCTCAACTCGTCATTGCTTGTCCGCCTGTCCCAGCCCCGTTAGACCTTCTCCACGGGACTCGGCGCAACTACTTGGCCAACGAGATCCATTGTGCAATTCGACGGCGAGCAATTCGCGACGCGGAGTGCCTCGCACTGGGCTGGCTTGGTTATGTCTACAGTAAATGGCGTGTCTCTCCCAACCCCGCGACGTTTGCGCGTCTGGCACCTTTCCAACAACCAGTCATGACGCAGATCCAGCAGGGTCACCCGACATCATTAGATATGATAATCTGGCCGCAGCTGAGGGTCAATATCATCAGGAACTGGACTAAGTACGACTTCGCTGAACTCATGGGTTATATGGGCTGTTGCACCAAAGTGCGCTGGCCGTGGGGTAAGGATATGCTGGAGCGCGATGCGGATGATAATCTGCAGATTCGTCAGGAGTTTTTCGAAGTGTTTACCCGTGAGAGCGGATGGGGCTTAACGTCGGAGTTTATTGATAGATATCCGGAGCTGATGGAAGGGCTGGATGTCGAGGCTTTAAGGTTTCGGATGATTCTTCCCAGTGAACCAGAGTAAATCGGCTATGGCACGTCAGTTCATCTGTTCTTGACGGCAGGGCCAAATTTATTGCGGGATTCCAGGAGCCATAGACAGCAACTTTACACCCACTCGTTCCAAGTCCATTGTGGATGAAACAGATTTTCAAGAGGATTTGAAAGGACATTGTGCTTTGTGCAAGAGCATTGAAGAGTTGGAATTGGGAATTGAGAACTCCTGTCCCCAAGAGCTCGAAGTCGAGGCCATCACACTCGGCGTATGTAAATCTCAATCAATGGCATCTTCATTGTTTAGATGAGCAAGTCAGTCGCTTGCCAAAGGGCCTCTTGACAATTATGTCCCCTCTCACMGTTAGCACATCCCAGCAACCAAAAGCCCTCGATATGTGGTTCCTTCTGATAAAAGTCATAAACCAAGCCTTCCAAATAGGATGACAAGTATTCATAAAGATGGAAATAGTGAGGGGAATGTGAAGTTCGGTCTTCTTCATGGCAAGACAAGAGCCTCATTGAGGTGCTTATCTCTGAGATTCGTGTGAGAATAGTCAGCCAGCGGTGCTCAACACTTTTCTAGATCATATCCAGGTCCTTTAGGTGTCTATAGAGAGAAACTTACTCCTGACTCGGTCTGTTGCAAGGACATCAGCATGTCCTGTTGTTTCCTGACATGTCCCTAATGAAAGAGTTAGTAGTCGTATCTCCTACAATGAGAAGCAGCTCTCACAAGGCAAACACAGGTCATCTATTACTCAGTCTTGATGTTGGACCTTCTTACTGAGTACCTGACTTCTCACATTATGCTTTACTTTCTGCATACTACTTACTCATTTGACTAAATGTAAGGTTATTAGCTTTTCTTTTCGTGACTTGACTGCTTCCTAGTGAGTGAGCTAAGATCCATTGCCTCCTGGTGTTCCCTGGGCGATGAGGACGAAGCAATTTTCCCAAGTCATCTACTGCTACAAATCTTGGGCCTTAACCTCCCACATTCTTTCGAAACCTGCCTGACTTACTCATCACTCTCACCTTCGTTCCCACTGTTCGTCTTCCTCATTTTTACCACCTCAGTTCCGGTCTACGGACAAAATACTTCTCTCATCTTTTCACAATGGGCGAGACCACATCCGTGGTCGAGGCGCTTCGCGACCTGCAGTTGAAGCAGTCCGAGCTTTCCAAAGCATTTAAAAGCCTGAAAAGGTTTGGACCAGAAGTCGACTGCGAAATGCCCAGCTCGTTGTCGTCGGCATGCAGTCTTCGGGGAAGAGCTCTGTCTTGGATAGAATTTCTCGTGTCCGTCTTCCCACGGACAGCAAGCGTTTCGTGAAGTGAGACGATCTTTTCACCCAAAGTAACATTGAACAGCTACCTTGCAGACACGCCGGACTCACAAATGAAGTGACAATTACCTGAAAGAAGTAATGATCGGGCATAGGCTGTGCCCAAATGCATTTCCAACCAGGATGGTTTCTTGATAATGCAGAGCCTTCTCCAACTTCCGCGCTTTCCATCCAATAGAAGGACCACCGCCAAGCTTGCAAGCAGTTTGCCTTGAGCGCTCAGGACGGACTGCCTCGTATTCCCCTTGCTTGTTGATTTAGTGTTGTGGCATCTATCCAACCACAGCTCCCTGACGAATACAAGTCACACTGCTGGGCGTGATGACTGCATGATGTTCTGCCTTGGTCACTTGTATTCTAATGAGGCTGATCTATTCCTGGCTGCTTCCCGAGTATAAAGATTTGAGGCGTTCAGGTACTATAAAGGTGGGTTCGTTTGCCCCATTCTCTAATTCTATTGACCATCTGTCACTCACGCCATTCGCTCGTCGCTATCCTGTTATCATTCCGTTGATCAGTTATTATCTCAATCTTTACAATGTACAAGGTCTTCACTGCTTCCCTTCTGGCCACTGTTGCTCTTGCAGCAGGCCATAATAACCTCCTTGCCCGCCAGGTTTTTAGCTGCGAATCCCACGCTGGCTACAAGACCTGCATGAATGTTTGCATCCCCATTAGTGACAGCTGCTGTCCCGGCGCGTTCGGCTGCAGGCCAGGCACCTATTGCGACGGCGATGGCTGCTGCCCCAACAACAAGATCTGCACTGGTGGTGGGGGAATCGTTACTGGAACCTTGACTGATACCATCACCTTGACAAACACTCTTACGAGCACTCTGGCAAACACTCACACTGAGACCGCGACGGCTCCTACCACTACTGAAACCACTTCAACCTCTACCTCGACCACCACTTCGACTTCGACCTCTACTTCTACTGCCACATCCACCTCGACCTCAACCTTGACCTCTCGCTCAGTCATCCCCACTCAGCCCACCATCACCTCTCCCAGCTCCCCTCCAAGCTCAAGTCGCTCGCCCTCTGCGCCTGGCTCCTCCACCGCCAGTCCTTCTTCCCCACTGTTCACCGGCGGCGCCTCCAGCATGAATGCCGGCCTCGGTGCTGTGGTGTGTCTGATTGCGGGAGCCGCTCTCCTGTAAAATCTTCGCACTAGTGCCTTGACGGAGCAGTTCTAGTTAGCAGCTGTGGGCGATCTGAAAGGGAATTGTCTTTGCTGTGTATTGGGTACAACTACCATAGCCTGGTCCTAATTTGAATGCAAGTGCTTCATTCATCGGATTTTCTGCTCTCTGAAAGCTCGAAAATAAAATGAGATGATTAACGACGGGAAATACTGCCGTCCGAATAAATTATTGATAGGATGAGCAGCTTTTTGCATTGCTTGCCTCTCGTATCGGAAAGATGAGGGCCAGCCTCTGAGCTGGCGAGACATGCATGTATGATCTCGGGGAAATAGGGAAGCGATATTGTTGCTGTTTGTCCATTGCCATAGTCGATTTGCAAAGATAAGACAAGTCCTCAAACGGGGAGAGAACCGCTTTCTTGAACAAAGACATGTCTTTCAAGTGATGGGCAAATGCTTCACGTGCAATAAGCACAGAAGCCTGAGATTCCTTCAATGCATTACCAGGTAAATAGTATGACGGCGGATACTCCCATCTCACCTGAATCCTCATTGCCTGCTCCCAATCTAATCCACAGATGAAGGGCTGGCGGCAGGGGATGGAGGTACATTACTTCTCTCCAGCGGCAGCTGACAACTCATGATCCTGTTCATCACTTCTCATATCTCAGCGCTTGGCGCATGATGGGCAGACGGACAGGGAACCCCACTAAGTTAAACAACTGCGTCATCAGGAGATAGAACCCGAGCAGGCTCGCCATGATACAGGAAGCACCAGATGCCTGTCACATCACAGCTGACATGAACCACGTTGCATTCATGGCTGGCCGAAGGGGAAATAGACATACCACAATCAGCCGACTACTGAAGAGGGTATCCGCCACAGACAGACGCCAGTATCCCGCGGACAAAAAGACAAATAGATCGAGTAAGCGCCCCTCATCGGGCTGCTTTATTCCCATGCCATACAGACGGTCTGGCGCTCTTGTGCGTATCTGAACGCTTGCAGTGTCAAGAGGATTTCAAAAGATATCTGCCCTTTGAGCTCGACGAAACGGTATTCTGATGACATTTGTGCGGCGTTTGAATCGTTCTTGGCACCCCTAAAGACTTAGTAAAGAGTGTCAAAGATTGTTATGAGAGTATCTACGTTCTTGAAAGGTTCAGAATCTCTCTCCAGAGGTAAGAGCAAAGCCTACCGCTCAATCAATGTTTTCTATGCGCTGATTCAGCACCACAAGAGGTACGACTGGCACATTACGAACGAATTGTGAGACGCAAAACTACAACATAAAATGGCAGCCGGGGAGGAATCTGTTCGAAGTGAAAATAAGGCGTTCTGGAAGTACACTATGATATTCTTCGTGTATCTGTGACCTCAACGGTTCAGCTCGGAACCTTGCATAGACCTCGTCAATGAATTAGGGCTGCTGCTGAGCTGGCATGAATTTGTACTCCAGGCCGTAGATTTAAGAGTGTATACGTTCCTACGTGCAGATGCGCGTGCTAAACAACCGGATGTGATTCGCAAAGATCGATGCACGCAGTGGGTTCGTGAAAGACCACGAGTCAAGGCAGACTAATACCCAAGGAAGAATTCCCTTACGAGATCTGCCGCCCAGGGATGTGTTCCATAAGGTAAATCACCCTTGAAGAGCAAGTGATCATGAGTAACAATGCTCTCAAGGGCAAGACCGCTCCCCCTGTCCTCCCCCAACCGAGAAGAGGCCTGGCTCGTGGGGAGATGTGATCTCCCACTCAAGGTTCAGTTCAAAGAATACCTTGACAATAATGTTATCGGATCTTGTTCACATCTCCCATGCACCGTTTTCTCTTGCCAGGGGGATTAGAAAACATTAGAGGAACAGGTCGTGATTAACCGGGGGCGAGCTTCCAGATGGCAAAGCGATGAAGCTATTCGCAGCTAGCACAGTAGTAACCACAGGCGCCCTGCGGTGTTGAGAGACGGTAGACATCTTGTAACAAGCTGATGAGCTTATAAATATTGACAGTAAGCAAAGACGAGCAGTAAAGCAGTGAATTGATAGATGCTTAGGTGATGTCATTCAATGTAGGAAGGAGCAGTTGTGCTCATTGTGCTGGCAGGTAAATTGATACTTCACCACGGAACCTCACCTTGCTCTCTGTGAATGTGTTTACAAAGACGATGACCACTCATTCAGGGGATCGGGAGATTCACTTTTATCCAGTTGGGATCACGGAACATACAATGACTATGTGGCCCAGATATCAGGCAGATCCTCGGGATGCCTTGAATCTCCGAAGCTTTCTATGTGTCTCCGGATGACCAGCGCGAGGTATGTTCAAGATATACAATTATATTTCATATGCTTATTACCTGTTACGCAGCCGATATTCCCACGTCCTCCCACCCCCAATACCATCTCAATCAGAAGACGTGACCTTTTCGGACCGACCCTCTTGCCAGGGCGAAATGGCAATGACATCCTTCACCTCGATCTCCAGAAATTGCGTGATTCTGCGACGGAGGCCCTCGATGACATGAATCTCGTTCCCGCTTAGATGTGTCAGTTTCAGGATCTTACGAGAAGAACAACAGAATTGTCAATCAACCACTGTGTGATCTCATCCCTGATGCCCCTTTTACGTGAAATGTTCCCATCTGCGGTCGGCGTGAGGGTCTTCGTGAGTGGCTTCATCGTTTTGCAAGCGAGTTCGGCAACTTGAGACTACGTTACGACGTCCTCGAAGATCAGAAGAGGCTCATCTGAGCCAGGCGTTTAGACAAACCGGCATCAACCAACGTGTAATTCGCCCTTAGGAAAGGCAGTCTTCCTTGTTGGGAGCTCGCAAAAGGTACGTGTGTTGAAGGAACCTTTCTGCTCTCATCCATGATGATCTGTATCACTCACTCTACATATGGCGAGCGATAGATTGGTACTATTTCCTTCACATACGACCCAGTCGCATCAAGATTCTCCTGTTCCCCGCTGGTTTTCTCAATGATCTCTCCTTAGTCACCACAGAAGATCATTCAAAGGATCCTCCACGTATTCCCCGATCACACCACACGCGTGGTTGCTTGGGGCGGCTGCAAGGACGTTCTCGATGGCCAGCCAGTTTTTGCCATTGGCCTCAATATTGCCATTGGCAATATTATCCCAAGGTCTGGATATGGGCTCTCGGAGAGAGCCCAGAGAGCAATCGTCGAGGGGTCCCAGTACTTGTGGGACAGAGAGGCGCTACCCCGTCTCAACCCGGTGAACGATGGAGAATGATGGAGACCCTGTCTGACAGAACGTGTCTTGCTGTATGCTTCCAGAATTTCGAGACACCGCTGTACTCCCAAGCATACCTGGAAGATAACCGTCGTGGCCTGCCACCAGAATACTCCAGCAGGCCTGGATCAAAGGGGGTTCGCTGTTGCCAGCAGATTTCAGAGCAGCCCAGAGTCAGTGTGATGAGCCCAGAGACCTCTACTGTCCTTGGGACTTACCCCACCAAGGGGAAGGCTACAACTGAACTCAGAAGGTCGTTTTCCTCCATCATTGACGACATATGGATAGGCAGCAGTTAGTGGCTCAGATTAGCAAATAGTACAACATAAATTGACCGCCGCATCTGGCATGATGCGGTCCCAGACCATATGCAATCCCAGCGTGTCCTGTCACTGCTAGGCTATGTATGACAAGGCTTTAAGGCCAATTTAAGTTACGGCCTGCATTTCCTGCCTTAAGCACGCTCGGAGATTTTGGCACTATGTGGGGAGGTCCACGACTATGAGGCTACGTATGACCGGAAATCGCGGGGGAGAGAACCACGCGCAGGAAAAAGATTTCAGCGGTGGGTCGAAGAGCAGCCACCAAAAGCGACCCGAGGTCCTTTGTCCCGTCCGTGTATTTCTTTAGGGCTGGAGTAAAGTGTAGTAGAGGAGCTGCACGGTGTACTCTGTAGTTCGGATTCCCTGAGAGCGCGTAAACATGGCAAAGGTAGAGAGGTAAAGAAGGAATAGAATGGTTGAGAAGAGCTCGATTGACAAGGAGGAGGGTAGATGACGCCTACGGACACAATTTGCGCCAAGCCAGTAGATGCCTTAATTCCGCCGATGAGGGGGACAAACGCAAAACGGCAAAGGGCAAGACTGAAAGGATTCTTTCTTGGCTGCGGTCATCCCAACAAGAAAAGCAATCACCAGACCTCTGCGCGAAAATTTTACCTTTGCCACGATTTTTTAAGATCAGCATTTCAATCTCCAGCTTTGCTCCTTTGTTAAAGAGCCTATTCTTCCCCACGAGCAGTCAATCCAAGCCCTCGACGGCGAAAAAAAAGTCTTCTCGCTTCCCCTCGGTCTCCAAAAACGGACCGCCTGCGCTAAATTCCGCGGGGCTCCCCATCGCTCTCGCTCGCTACTCGTTCCCAATCGCGCGATCGCAAATTCATAACATCAATCGCAATGGCCGGTCGAAACGTTTCTCACGGCCGTGGAGGCGCAGGTAAGAGATCTGCTCGTCTGCCGTGCAGCGCACTTCTCTGCTCTTCCCAGTTGAGCTAACATCGACCCCCCTCTCCAGGAAACATCTACTCCGCCGCAAACCCCACCACAGCAAAGGATCTCATCACGCCGACAATCAAACAAGATACCTTCACAACCGGTCGCGGCGGCTCAGGCAACATGGTCCAGTATGACCCCGAGCGCCCGGAAATCGCGCGCGAGCTGCAAGATGTAGAATCGCCGCCGCAGCGAGTGGAGGAAGCCCCGCACCATACAGGACGGGGTAGGTTCTGCCTTTCCCTTTCGTCTGCGCATTGACGGCATGGTTGAGCTGACTGATGGTTGTTCTAGGAGGTGTTGCAAATGCGTACGTTCCGAGTCCCGAGGAAGAGAAGAAGGTCCGCGAGCGGGAAGAAGAGAATCTGCAACGGGTTCGGACAGCATCGAGGGATCGTTTGAAGGATGTCAAACAAGCTAGTGAGAAGCGCTCGGGTTCGTCATCTTCGCGGTGATACCTTATATAAGGTTGATCCTGAAGTTTTCACGGTTTTTTGGTTTCATCGTGCGAAGTCTGGACCTGGTTTGATGCTGTCAACAGCATGGGCTCCCAGAACGCCCAACGAACCTATCTCATATTTGGAGAAAATCAAAAGTACCGCTGGCGGTGCTTGATGTCTCTCCAAAATGACTGGGAACTGCGTTTGGGCAGGGTTGATTTGGAAATTGAACCCTGCTCGGATGTAGTCTTTTGCTCTTCCTGCTCGGTCGGTTGTTTTCTTCGCTTCTTTTCTTGCCCCATCTTTTTTACTTCTATATCTTCTTGTAATTGGATAATACCCTTGTTTGAAAATCAAATGTCGAATGAAGAAGCGCTGTTTCTTTCTTGAATTGGTTTCTCGTGGCACGGAATGGATTCACTCGAGCTTCTTCATCTTTGGTGAGATGGTGGAGTTTTGGACGGTCTTTTCCTGTCTATATATCGCCTGAGACTATCTCAGCATTAATACATTAGTACTGGAGGCGCTAGTTGAAGCTCCAATAGGACCCCTGATGCTTATCAACATACGTCGTTGCTTTTTCTGCACTATTTCCCAATCAAAGTCTGAGTGGATTTCTTCCACATAACTCAAGCGATTTCAATGTAATAATACACGTTACTAGCGCTGTAGCTGCTCATTATCGTGAATATGTTGATGTAATTGAGCCATTATCGGCTGATATCTATGTACACAAAAAATGGCCCGGGGCCGGGCCCCCTGTTCTCCGGGCACAAGTATCACGGAGGATGCAGCCTAAGCACAAGACATTAGGTGCGAAATATGTCGGCGCAATTCCTTATGGAAGAATGCTGTGGAATGACCCAAGGACACCTAAAAGGCCCCAGTGTCGACTTTGAATGGTGCGAATGTGAGCTTGTCCCTGATCTCTCATCTTACCAGGGTACTGTCGTCGGACATTGCCAGTAAGCATGAGCTTCGACCGCGGAGTCGGTTTGGGGTGTTGCAGTGTCTTAAGACAACAACTAGGCGGAAGTGACGGCGATCGTGACGTGACAACAGAATCCTTGCTTCAATCAAGTTGGTGGAATATAACAGCCGGTAGCATCCAATACCCAGCTAATGGATTGTCGCCATTGAGAGTCCAGGAGTCGACCTATTTGTTGTATGATCCGTGTACCCCATTCGCCCATCCACCAGCGGCTTCTCATAAAATGAAGAACCACGGCATAATGGGCCAGGATGACCAGGGCGAACGGATGTCGCTCATGTACTAGGTCTATAAACCTCGGCGGAATGTGGTACATCCACTGGAACGCCACGATTGAAGCTTCCTTGCCTTGCGCGAGTTTTTCAAGAGACTCCCCCAGCTGGCCGATGGTTGCCTCAAACATCTCTCTTTCGTGCTTCGGGTACCGGTTGGCGAGCTTTGAGTTCGTCATTGATAAGGACATGATAGCAAGCCGCGAAGTGTCGGGCATCTTGGGGCCCCATTCGTCCTTTTCCAGTAACGGCTTCAATTCCCCGGTCCTGACTTTGTCGGCGATCTGAGCCAGGATATTCATGGAGTTCCTTGCAACGTGGAAAGCCTGGCAAAGATCATCCAGCGCGGTGTTTGTCTGGCTCCGTCCGGCAATCAGTGGAAACGCCAGTGAAGATATGGTCAGGAGACTGCACAAAGCAAAGGCTGCGTCGCAATTCGATTGGTCGATATTCGTGAACGTCTCTTTGGAGCCTAATAGAGCCAGGTCTTTATGTGTCTTTGCCGTTTTCATATATCGTTCGAGCATGTCTCCTACTGAGGAGGAAGCCAGATGCAATGCGGACAGAGCGAGGATACTATGCATCAGGGCCGGATGCTGCATTGCTTCGCGTGGAATGGCAGTCTGCCAAACACTCTCAACATTGCTATTATGAGAGATTGAACGGTATGTTGTAGTACACCACTGCATCATCAACTCCAGATCGTGGACGTTGAGCTTGTCTCTGGCACCGTTGGGACCTGTGGGACTCATCTGGCTCTGGGGCTGAGCGACGCAAGTCAAAACGGAGATAGATGGTAATGAGTCCATTGACGCTCGATTCTGCGTCGATGTAGAGCGTGCATATTTCCAGGACGGCGTATAGTGGCATATTATATCCCGCTTCATGCAATGAGAACATCGGGGATGCTCTTTCCCACACTGTCCGAGTCAGTTAAAACCTAGCAAGGACCAATGGCATGAGGAATCAAGGCGAATTAGATCCATAAATCAAGGAAGAAAAAAACCTCCGTCCGGACACAGACGTTTCCCAAGGCGCCGAGGCTCTCGGCATCCCTGTCATGGTCATGTACATGATGCAGTCCGGGGAGCTAAGAGGCATCATCGACAAGGATAGAATCGCCATAGGTCTTGGAAAAACACCGCCATCGCGTATCACACATACCTTGGCCCGTCGGCTTCTGCATTGAATACAGCCATGACCCCGGCGCAGAGAGTTTCTAGCACTTGTTGTCGGAGGCATCGCGCCAGCCAGCTCCGTCGTCTGAGCCACTCACACTTTTCTAATGATTGAGGCTCAAGAGCTCGATATAATTTCCTGGTGAACCGCCTCCACAATTGTCTTGTGACCAAAGAGCGTCGGGAATGTCCACGAATCAACCCACCAACGCATCGAAGGCACCAGTGCTGGGGTCTGGTATTTAATCTATTTTGACTTCGCACCCGAAAGCACGAGTTAGACCCAGTCAACGGGCTAACGAACGGATTTTCAGGCTCAGTGGGTCTGAGATCGATCGCCGTCTCAACAGTTACCAAAACTGATACTCCTCTCCGACGCTCTGGGGTGACAGAATGAGTAAATGCCTCCTACACTGTACAGGTCGCCGCACCGGCTGCGTTCGGATTTACCGGACCCTGGATGGACAGATACATGCATCATGCACTCGATACTGAGTCCTGGCAGAAATTGGCATTTACCGTTGCAGGAAGAGTCCCGCGGGTAAAAACCACATTGACCGTACTAGGAAGGAGGAAGACGACTCCTGAATGGAAGGAGTCGGTTAGGAATCTCAGGAACCTACTCCGTACTTCCCCCCTTGACACCTATGATTGACAACATTACAGATCTGTGTCCTAACTAAATCCTTGCTAGAGCAACAACGGATAAGACCCAACAGATAATAATGCTATCAATTCTGACAAAAGCTGGAATGCAGATCGGATTGACTATTAACAATTATCGAATATATCGGTCATCGGAACAGAATATCAAGTTTCGCCAATCGGCTACCTCCGTGTTCCCCTTTAAAAACGATTCCTCGATGACCTACAAATTTCCCTCATCCATACATTTGCATATTATTTAATCATGATACGCATGATGCTTCTACTAGTTAACACTATCGACTCGCATATCATTGGGTGATCGTCACATACAGCCCAATTCCTCGTCATGCCATCTTCGGACAATCCACCTGCAACTCCACTTGTTCGTTGTTCCACTGGCTGGACCTAGAAGCCAAAAATACTAATCCGGCGGGCTCTCCACCTTGGCGCTATCCTTATCGGAGTTTGGAGCCAAACTTGCTTTTACCTTTTCGGGTAATTAGTACTCTTGGGCTTGACTCCTTTGATCTACCATCATTGGATCAACGTCTCTAGTTCTCTGACTTGTTCGGGCTCTGCGGAGGGTGGATTTGTCCGTGTAGACGAGACACCGTGAATTGGGAGTCGCAATTCTGATTGATTTGAGTGTTCAGTGCTGAGTATGCTCACGCCTGAGTGAGCTAGTCTATGTCAGGAACTACTAGTTCACATACGATCAAGGTTGAACATGGTGCATTATTATGCAGTCCATTCCAGAAGGTCAACGTACACTTTCAGCTTCAGACACACTCCGCACTTTGTTCGACCATCTTCCAAAAAGTGCATGCGACAGCTCCTGAGCCAAGAAATATGACGAAAGACTCGAGACATTCCGCCTTTCGTTACTCTTTATAATTGAAATCCATATGGCAGTTCTCGCACCAATAAAGCCAGCAACTAGCAACTCGAATTAGATTGTGTCTCCATCGGTGATTTCAACAAGACCATACATATCCCTGTCATTCTTGATCAGTTGGGGACCAATACTGGTTTTTCGGGACAACGGAATATGCAAGGCCACCTAAACTTGGAGCTTACCAAGACTCCGTCGCATTCGCTGAATGGAAAAGTAACAGCCTTCTACGCACCGTCTGTGGCTCCATGTGGTGTCCAAGTTTCGATGACAATTGGCGATATCTTCCTACAGCTGTCGTGTTCACCTGGGGTCCTCTGAGACCATTCCTGAGGGGGAAAAAGGACAGTCTCCGTTCATGTATTTTCCCGTCAACAGGCACATGCCTTTACTTATTACTCACAATCTGAGACCCTTGCGAGCGGTATTCGACAATCCCTCCATTTACCAGAAGGAGCATCACCGGCCAGACCAATAACTATTTGTAGTAAGACTGATCCAGGCTAAGTATGTGTCTATGAAATGCGGTGTCGTGCGGGATTTGCTTTCGGCTAATAAGGCGCTCTCGAAATCATCGTCAATTGACCCTTTCGAGATTCGTTTCCTTGAAAAAGTTAATGGGCATAATAGAACGAGGGAGTGACAGTGGCCTTTTTGAGAAATCCGTCTGTCAACGAACGCCGATCTCGCAAGCAACAACTTAATCATGGACTAAGTTCCCATTTAAGTTGAATAGACTTATCGATAGTGCTTGCGTTACAATCATATACTCTGCCAAACGAGCGATTTTGACTTCAGAGCAACATATTATGCGGCGAAATTAACGGGATTTCCACAGTGGATGTGTTGTCGCCATTCTCCTGGATTACTTGTGAATCTCAGTGCACGAATTTTCCGATCAATTCGTTGTTTTCGGTTTCCAGCCTTCTAAATAGCGGCTCTCTAGGGAAACCGTTAGCCTAACTTACCCCTGAACTCCTACTGACCCAGCCCACTTCTTCGAGAACCATCGACTTCCGTTTCATCGGTCGTCATTTCGCCCAAGGGCAAGAAGAGTCTTCGCGAGGTGCCGGTCTTCAGAAAAAGTCTTGCAAGAGCGTGACGAGAAGATACAATCGAAGTGTCTCATGTGGTGAGCATCAGGCTGACAGGCCTGCAAACTTAATAAATTTCAAAGCAGGCACCTCTTTTGTACTTTGATTGCTGAGAACTTTACCGTGCTGATAGCCGAGCTATGCAAACTTACGATATAACCCCTCGGCCAAAGAGTCACCGGTATACTCGATAAACTCATATGCCTCCGCGTTGTCACGAGCATGTCAGGAGTTCCGGTCTTCGTCCAAGCTGGGCTTTGGGTAGTGGTAAGTTAGAACACCAAGAAGCTCGCAAGACGAACCTTCGTTCGATGCCCATCCTGGACATGGATAGTTAGGGCGAAAGCCTCTAAGATCTTAGACTGGGCACTCTAGTCGAGGTGGCACAGGGGCCCTCAGAAATAACCGAACAGTCTTGAGCTCGGCCAGTTCTTGTGATGAGCCGCGAAGCTTGGAGGTCTATGAAACTAGGTACTTGAGAGACGACATGATCCGGGCACATATCGACAGACTTCTTTCTCATTGTGGCAACCACGAATATGCCAAACGAGAAACTGTCAACCCTCCACGATCTTTGTCGTCGATCACAAATCGACCATTCATACTGCAGCCATGTTGCCAATGCCTCTTCTTGTAGGCGATGGCAGAGTTGTCGGCATGCCTTGCCCGTCGTTCTATGACATTCCAATAGGATGCCCCTCTGGGTATGTCTGTTTCTCTGTTTCTACACCTAGGCATCACCCACTTGACCAGTGACCAAGTCCAGCATTGCTTGGTAACATTAACTCTCACTGGAAGAGAAGGAGAAGATACCAAGGAGGTCTAATGTTGTGCGGTACTGCCCTGATTCAGTCGTTATTGGACTAGGCTCTTATTGCGCACATGTGCCGAGACCTCAAACATCTCCTCGACGCCATCGTCGACAACTAAAACTCACTGAGGTGGGTCGATCAGCTGTCGAATCTCTTACACAGAAAGTATCACTCAATACGAATTCTAACATATCGGGATCCTCTTGGCACAACTGCGTTCGATCCGATGATGAACACGTCATCACGGCGTCTGATTCTGTGGAGAGCTGGAGGGGCATCATTTGGTGAGGTCTCTGTGAATGGTCGCTGGAAAGATGAAACGCATTGCCGGTCTTACCTCTCAGATCGGGATTTGATTATAGAAATGATTGACCGGAAAAGCATTTGCTTTGTGTCAACCACTGACGATAGGAGCTGCCTAAGGCAATTATAAGCTGTTTCCTCTTGGGGAAACCATTGTACTCTTGGCACCGACGCGGGTGTATGGCCTCAGGCAGCCATGTCTGGTCGGATCCGGATTTAGGACGGAGATGATTGGATTCAAGAACCAAGTTGATTGCTTTCATTCTCTAGGTAATTTGGTAGCCTCAAGAAAACCTACATAGTACATGCGCAGTACTTAGTGAATAGATATGATACCAACTTTTTTATTCTGTGCACACTGCTCTTCCACCGCAGCCGCCCAGCCTTTCACATAAAAGAATTTGAGTACTCTTGTCGTACTGAAAGCTGGACTCCCGGGTGTCCTGCTGCTAGAGGTCCGATGATGAAGAAGAACGAAGTGGGCAATGTGGTTTTGGGTTACACCATGAGGCGTAAACCCCGTCCTTTATGAGCGGAGATACACCAACCTACTGCAAGCCAGCCAAAACAGTCACTTGCAGTATCTAGTGACACTCGAGAAAACGGAAGAGGAAGAACTCCATTGACCAGAATTTCTTGCGCGGGATTTGCTCCAGCCGCAGCAAGCTCACCATCCCAGAGAGTGTATTGTATTGGTGCATGATATCACATTGATGGGGATTCATCCGCTGATGATCTGACTAAAAAGGGACAGGTGCATCTTGGGCCGCAAAGAAGATGCCAACAGTCAATCTTGCAGCCAGACGTAAGGCTTGATGGACTTGGGCGACTGGAATAATATTCTCCGACAGCTCATTAGCTCAGACTTTGATCGATATTCCCTTGGCGTCATGATTCTCTGTTGCAGAGGAACAGAGAGAGGTCATGACGAAAACGGCCATACAAGTCAAGATCAGCGGCAGTCTAACCCGATGCGGACATGATTGGTTCTTTTGTATGGTCGTATCTAGGATTCTAGGTACACTGTGTATCTAGATAGTCACGGATAGATACTGCTGCAACTGCCGCTCTCGCTATTTCTCACTGTTTCTCAATTCGTACAAAAGGCCGAGTTGGCCGACCCAGCTGGGAGGACCGCCAGTCAGCGTTGGACAACAGACATGGGCATGGTCGGCCGGTCGGTCTCGGTCAGTTGTATTGGTGATCCGGCACTCCACTTCTCGCAGAATGCAGCAGTTGGGCGTAAATTCTTGTCAAATCATCCTGTCCCCTCGTTACATCGCTGATTACAGCAGGCCCCACGACCTGGATGACGGTATCCTGTTCTTGAGTGAGCCGACAAGGAAGTATGCAGTGATGAAAAGGAAGATAGAGGTTCTTTTTCTCAAAAATACTTCGATAAGGGGGAAGAAGAAAATACAGATGGCGGTAGATGAACGATAGGTGTTAAAAGTGATTCATCAACTGTCGCTTAGAATAGGAAGGAGATAGCTTTGTGAAGCTGATAGATGGATGGCTAGCCTGAGGAGAAGGGGAACCCGACCGTCTGGGTCGAGGTTCCTGCGCCGGGCTGATCATCTCCTGATCCGTGTCGCTCATAATAATCATAGTAAAGGACCTTTACTTAGTACTACTCCGTACCGACCGCTGACAAGAGTCTGGCTTGTCTTGACTTAGGGGTCGGATTCCATATAAACTCAACTTTCAATAAATTAGATTCATGTCAGCAAGAGCAGAATAATCAAATAACCATTGATTAGAATCGAAAACCAAAATCCAGGACAAGGCAAACGTGGTAAAGCACGAGCGCGGCCTTCCAGTCTAGATCTCTCATACCCGTGACCTTCTCTTTTTCCCCTCTACCGTCCGTTTTTGGTCTCTCACTCTCCCAACTTCTTTCACCCCGCCATATCCTACGACCGTCTTTTTGACGTGGTCTTTCGACTTTTTGCGTTGATCCTCACCAGTCCCAATTCAAGGTCAGCGCTTGACGAACCGGATTGTCGTCTCTGAAGCTCATTGCATCTTCTAGTGGATCAGCCTTGAACCGCGTCGGCGAACCCTTGGTCCTCAAGCGACCCGTGGAAGGCTCAGCGAATCTCCCGCACTTTGACAGCTTCTCATTACGGCTCACCCAAATCGATCGCCTTAACGTCCGTCGGAAGCTCTGAGCTGTGTTGCGCCAATTCCGAGCTAGCTGATTGCGTCTCTGGTTATATTCAACAGTATTGCGCATCGAGAGAGCTATTCAGTTCCTGGCGGTTCGAGCTGGACTTGCAACTCGAATCACCTCACTTAACACCATCCTCGTCATTTCCGAATATTTTCCGTTCAAGATTTGCCACTGCCGCTTTTTTCACCGTTCAAACTACACCTCGCACTCGCAGAAACTGCACCTCCGCGACCGACGAGACATTTTGCGACACCGGCTCTACCACAAACGTCCGGTTGAAATTCTACTAGCGAACCCCGGGCGACAATAGAAGCTTTGATACGGCTTTGTGCGATATTTATATATATTTCACATATCCTGCAAGGGACCTCGCTTTGCGACGTCAGTCCGTTGCATCACGCGCTGGTCGTGCTGAAGTGCAATTTCACCGTCCTCATTCCGATCGCGGAGGCATCACCCCTCATTGCGGCCTACAATCGATGCTTCAACAGTGACGTTGAATTTCCGCTTCGTCGCATGTCACATATATATCCCTCCTCTTTTTCCGCTTGACTGCAGCACTCTATAACCTACGAGAATAACGTCTTTCTCTTCTATTCATACCTGGTGCCGTCCTCGGTTCCTTGAGCTTACGAACCATGTACGCCGTCGAGGAAAGGTCCCATCCAGTCCCGCCGCCACCACCTCCTCTCTCTATGGATCGCATTCCTCCTCCGTCCTCTGCATATCCGACCCCAGGTTCAGCCGGTCCGATGCGATCTGCGGACCACCTTGCCCCGGTTTCGACCATCCACGAGGGCCGCATCTGGTCTCTTCAGGTGGTGCAGCAGCCTATTCGAGCTCGCATGTGTGGCTTTGGCGATAAGGTCAGTAAAAAGTTTCGGATGGATCATTTCTATCCTCGGGAGGTGTCTGACTGTTTCATCAGGATCGAAGACCAATCACGCCTCCCCCCTGCATCCGCTTGATAGTCAGAGATGCACAAACTGAAAAAGAGATCGATATTAAGTACGTGGACCTTCGTTTTTCTATGCGATGCCAGCTTTGCTAACTCACATCCTCCAGTGAGATCGATACGTCCTTCTACGTCCTCACGGTCGATCTGTGGAATGCAGATGGAACCAGCGAAGTGAACCTTGTCAAACACTCGGCCACCTCGCCATCAATATCGACAGCAATGTCCTCATCATACCCACCACCTCCGCAAAACCTTTCTCCTACTTATCCCGCCTTCGCACAGAACCCGTACGGCCAGCCCGTCGGATACCCGCAGATGAACAGTTATTACGGGCAAAATCCTCAGTTGGCGTATCAATACGGGGCCAATCCACAGGCTTCCTACTATCCGCCGTATTACGCTGGAGGTCAGATGCCCCAGGCTGGCATGTCCCCTGCGCAGCAGCCAGTTACGGCGGGGCCCGGTGGCATGTTCACACGCAATCTTATCGGAAGTCTCAGCGCCAGCGCCTTCAGACTCACTGATCCCGATAACAAGATTGGCGTATGGTTCATTTTGCAAGATTTGAGTGTGCGAACCGAGGGAACCTTCCGGTAAGCGTCTCCCCTGGCCATTTGTGCTTGTGATTGTCCAAACTGATCGGAATCATAGTTTGAAGATGAGTTTCGTCAACGTCGGCACACAGTCTGGCGACTCCACGAACAACACGCCTGTGATCAATCACGGTTCTGCCCCCGTTCTCGCTTCCGTCTTCTCCGAGCCGTTCCAGGTCTTCTCCGCTAAGAAGTTCCCGGGCGTCATCGAGAGCACGCAGCTAAGCAAGTGTTTTGCTCTTCAGGGCATCAAGATACCTATTCGTAAAGACGGTGTCAAGGGTCCTCGGGGGCGTGGTGGTGACGGTGATGACGACGGTGATGATTACGAATAGTGGATGACAGCGTAAGCTTGCTGGAGTCATTCGTTTAAAAAAATTGGGCAACAAGTGAGTTCTTTGATATTTCTACGGGCATTAATGGGGTAAAATCTGGGGTTCCTCACGCGGTGTTCTCGGAAGGATTTGCTTTGTCAACAGGATGGGTTTGTATTGCTATAAAGGCCGGTGGCGAGGGATTCAATTGCTTATTTTCATTTTTTGTGTTTTTAATCCTCTTTCCTTGCTTTTGTGACACTTCTCTGAGAGAACGCAATCACCTTCAGAGTGCGCTATATCCTGAATTGGTTGTCTACATGCACATATCAGGCTAGGTGAATAAGACCGAAAACAGTCCGATTACCTATCACTGTACTCGGGTATGAAATCAACCATGGATCTGAAAACGTAAGAATTCATAAATTAAGGATTACGATATATTATATTCGTCGTAGGCCAAAGATTTTCGCCCACGCTGGTGATCGCGTGTACATGGTAGTTCGTTGTCTAACCACTGGGTGGTATATATATATCTACGCAGGAGAGATATAAAATCACCAAGTCTCAATTCTCTCAAGAAAGAGAAAGCCAATGCTGATTGGACCAGACACTGTAGCTAGGGATCGGGACCTGCCGGGCCAACAGATCGATCAGCGACTGTAGTTCGATTAAAGTGCATTTTGAGTTCGACGAATTCGTAAACTGCATGAACCGCTGTCTTGTTGTTGCCACGTCTACAAGTGGCTTCTTTAGAATTAGAAGCTTCTTTCGGCCTTCTCGGGACACGTCGTTGTCAATAGCACGGAAGGGGTTTCGTGAGGTATGATGATGCTTCATAATGGCTGTGGGCTTGAGATCCGGTGCCGCCATCATGATGCCATGGGTTAGGCCCGATGTGTCCCGATATTTGCGTTCGCTGAGGATAGGCAAATATGCCTTTGCAAATTTTTTAAGAGCAGATAATACTGGATGGACCCGAAGTGATGCTTTCGCATACTACTTCTTATCACCCCTATAGGGCTTTCCAGGTCGTTCAGGCCGCCAGGCGGCACTGTCGAGAGAGCCCTGAGCTGACATGTTATGGTCACTTTCTGGAATCGAAGACGAAAAGATGAGATTCCATGGGCCCTGGATTTAGCCGACTGATTCATGGCGCTCGAGGCTCGCAGATCATCATGACATTTGAAGAAATGTGTGTTTGAATCATGACCCAACAACATTTCTACCGTGCCGAAACGAGCATTTAAGATCCGAATGTGGTCATGATGATGAGGTTGGTCTAATATAGCCAGACCAATCTACTCACGGAGGCAAGCGGATATAAACACTATCTTAAGCAGCCATCACACCTTTCTCCCCTTGCTCACTTCATTCTATACCAGCGCGCTTCTTTAGTCATAATCACTTCTACTGGAAGACAGCCACCAATCCCCGTAATGAGGCTAATGTTACTCTCCTTCCTCGCTGCATTGGCAGCAGCAGAGAACCAAACCGCCGGTATCCCATTCGAGGTCAGAGCCAGCGCCCCAGGGACACCCGTCAACGATCGCATGATGACCGCGTCCAATCTCACGTTCTTCCTGAACGGCCAGACAGCCTCCACCTGTCCCCTGGCGTCGGGCTGTCCACCGGGTAACCGTACCGTCCTGAATGGGGATGCTAGCTCTTTGGTACGTCCCTTATCACAGATACTTATCCAGGCAGTCGACGACAACCACCGTATTGACCACGTCGACATGAACAGGACGTCCTCGTCCCCGGCGGCCAGCAAATCTTCGTCACTGGCGATGGTGCCGTCCACTTCACCCCGGCTCACTCGCCTTCTATTCCCCCCGGCGCGTCTACGGGTCCCTTCTCCCAGGCCGGCGGGGCCTGGCATTTTACAGGCCTGGGGGCGCGTGACTTCATGGCTTGTCCCACGACGGATCGTAGGTGGAGGGTGTTTGCGGCGTTGCGGAATGCGACTGTGCCGGCGGGTAATGTCACTGCCTGTGTGCCGTTCGTGGCGACGGTTATCCCATTCGTGTCATCGCAGCCTGCTGCTTTCCAGTATACTTGATCCTTTTGCCAGGGGTTCTGCACTGGAGGGGGTGGTTGCGCTGCAGATCCCGGTTTGTTTCATGGCGTTAGGCGCGATAGACTCTAGACTAGACGAGTAGGAGGGTAATGGAGTGATATAATAGTAAATTTAAGCCATAGGGTATCTGTGTTCGGGTCTATGATAAATCTAGATTAGTTGGTCCATATCCGCACAGCCTTGTCCTTTCCTCCACTACCCACTCTCTGTCCGTCTGGACTCCAGTCCACGGCGAAGACTTCGTCTTTATGTCCCGGGAGGTCCATGGCGAGTTTACCTGTGCGGACGTTCCAGACCTTCAAGGTGGTGTCCTTCGACGAGGACACGAGCAGGCGAGAATCCGCGGAGAAGCAGCACTGGTATACAGCGCCTACATGACCCCGGAGAGTGGTGATGAACCTAAATGGCCTGGTTAGCCGCTGAATGATGGTGAACATTCCAATCTCACGACTTACTTCCCATCCCGTCCATTCCAAAGCTTCACATGGTTGTCGAAACCCGCCGAGGCAATGTAGGCCATGTCGGGAGAGAAGGTGACATGGTTGACCTCCTTCTGGTGGCCCAGCAGCCGCGCGACAGGTTTGGTAGAGTTTTCTGGGTCCCACAAATACATGGTGAAATCGTCACTCGCCGACACCAGCTTCTCGACGATCTTATTGTTGACCGTGGCAGCCTGTTCAAAGCGCTTCTTCGCTGCAGCCACCTTCTCCGTGTCCGACGCTGGAACCTTGCCGGTGTGGTCATGGTAAGCTGTTCGGAGAGCGAAGTCCGTCGACAATGCCAGGTGATTCACGCGGTGCGCGTGGGCCGATAATGTCTGAAGCAACGAACCATTCTGTGCGTTCCAGATCTTGATCGTTCTATCGTGGGAAGAAGTGTAAATCTTCCCTGTCCCACCCCAGCGCACGCAGGTGACCGAACCCTTGTGTCCGGTGAGGACAGTGTCAATTCCTTTCCCAACAACATCCCATATGCGGACCGTCGAGTCTTTCGACGCGGAGGCTAAGCGAGGCCTGCCCGACTCCTGCATATGATAGGGCTCCCACGCCAGACTGGTAATCCACTTCGCATGGCCCTTAAGTGGTCCGCCCAAAGGTGTTCCTTTTGCCGCATCCCACAGTCGCACAGTGTTATCCATACTTCCTGTTGCGATCATTGCTCCGTTGGGCGAGTAGGCTACAGCCAAAACCCAGCTAGTGTGGCCTTTGAGCGTATGCTTGGGGGTTCCTGTGTCGCAATCCCAGATTCGCGCCGTCGAGTCACCGCTCCCAGAGACCATGGTAGACGAAGAGACCGGCGAGAAGGAAGTCGCAAGAATCGCCTCTCCGTGTCCGGCGATCGAAGCGGAGCATCGCGAAACAGCTTTCACCCGGAAAACGGCCTGCGGCGTGAAATAAAGCTTGACGGTATCTTCAGTCGTCTTCAGTCCTGGCTTAAGCAAGGAATGGTACAGGTCTGCAAGAATATCGATCGTTTGGCCATCTTGGTCGTCAGACTGGTAGGTGAATCGATATGGTACTCGTTCGTCATCGTCCTAGATTTGAGGTTTAGTTCCGACATTCTTTCGAAATTGAATATCCTGCGTACCTACATTGCCTTGTAGTGTATTCAAAAGAGTCTCGAGGTTCTTGATGTTGGCGTCAGCCACCGGGACGGAGACTGAAGGGCCAGTTGCGGACCCGGTTGCTTGATCAAAGAATTGTACTCGGACGCTTCCCAGGTTGTCCGGGATGCTGTCGATTTCCTGCTGAAGCCGTGCCTTTTCCGCAGTCTCCAACTTTTGGCGCTTGCTCGGAGGGGGTACAAGAGTCGCCATCTTGTCAAAAAGGGATTATTATTAGCGATTGCTATGGTTGTTGTCTTGAGCAATAATCCCGACCCTGAAGAGAAAAAATTCATCAAAATCACTTATCGCGGGGGGTGGAGATCTGCGCTAAACCGGATATGGATAACCTTCCTTATCGTATACAACAAGTAGTTTTCCGAAGTACACAATCCTCTATTCTCCTCTTCACTTTCTTTCCTCGCTTCTTCTGATGATGATTCCCTATTGATTGCTATATTTGAAAGAATGACGAGATCATTGTCTCGTGTCTCGTCCTTTGGGGAAGCTAGTTCTTTTGCTGCTCTCACCTCTAGACAGGATAGCGACCGACCCCGGACAGCAAGACCAGCCACAACTGCTACAAGTATTGCATCTCAGGACATCATCTGTGCTATCAGTGAGTCTAGAGGAGTATCATCAACTGTTGGACTTGCATTCGTCAATCTCTCTACAGCGGAGACAGTCTTATGCCAGATCTGTGACAGTCAGACATATGCCAAAACGGTCACCAAGATCGCTGTTTTCGAGCCCACAGAGATCCTTTTCATGAGCTCTGCCAAAGAATCCAAACTCTTCTACATCATCCAGGAAAACATCCCAGACACTACTTACACTTTCCTCGACCGCAGGTATTGGTCGGAGAAGGTTGGCCACGAATATGTGGATCGCTTGGCGTTTCCACAAGATGTTGAAACAATCAAAATCACTCTTGGAGGAAACTACTTTGCATCGTGCTGCTTGGCTGCTGTAAGATTTGCATCAATAAATACCAAATGTCATGACTCTGATGCCCAACAGGTGCTCAAGTACATCGAACTCGAGCTTGACCGGGTATTTACATCACATTCTCTGCGAATCAGATTCGAACCTTCTCAAGGCTCCATGTCAATTGACTTGTCAACCATAGCCTCACTCGAACTGATTCAGAATCTTCAGAATGCAAAGTCAAAGGATAGCCTCTTTGGCCTGCTCAATGAAACGTTGACGTCAATGGGCGCCAGGCTCCTTAGGGCCAGTATTTTGCAGCCCTGTACAGAAAATTCGAAGTTGTTGGCAAGATACGACGCCGTCGAAGATCTCTCAACCAAAGAGGATATGTTCATCTGTGTCAGACAAGGTTTGTGCGGGTTTGATCTGAACTGTTCATATACCACTAATCTCTGAGTGCCCCATAGCCCTGAAAGGTTTCATCGATGCAGACAAAGTTTTGACGTCTGTCAGTTCCCTCCCTCTATAGTACCGATACTAGCCATGGCTGACATCGCAGCTTATCCTCGCTCCCACAAAACGCACGTTTCAGTACGTGGAGCAATCAGTCAACAACGTCATCATGCTCAAAACATATGTCTCATCAATCAAATCAATATATAAAGCACTTGCGACAGCTCAGAGTAGCCTTCTCATGACTATACGAGAGGTATACCCTGGCCCGACGTATACTGTCTGCTGCCACTKACGCCTGTCAGTTATGCGCTCCAGCAGGCCACCGAGCAATAGAACAGCTTGTTGAAGAGACATTGAATGAGCATGTAACGTACCAGACCAAACCGCTTGATCTTAGAAATCAGCGTATATACTGCGTCAGGGTATGATTCACACTCTCTCCGGACGGTATATTATTGACAGAAGCTAACGACCACCTCGCTGCAGGCAGGAGTCAATAGTCTCCTCGACGTCGCACGGCAGACATATAAAGAAGCAAATGTAGATGCCGCGGACCTTGTGGCCAAACTCTCTGGTACATTGTATTAGTTCTGCTCTCCTGTGGCAGATATTGATGGCTATCCTTTCACAGAATCGCACAACCTCAATCTAGACCTCAAGTTCGATTCGGCTCGTCAGTATTATATTAGTGTGCCCGCTTCGGAGGCAGAGACTCTCCCGGAAATCTTTATCAATATATACCGCAGAAAAAACCGCATAGAATGCCAGACGCTTGACCTCGTCAAGCTAAACCAGAAAATCATAGACGCACATAATGAGGTCATCAACATGAGCGATCGAACCATTCAAAGCCTTATCAACGATGTCTGCTCAGAAATATCCGTCCTTTTCAAGGTGAGCGAAGCTATAGCCATGCTTGATATGCTTGCTGCTTTTGCGGAGCTTGCCACATGCAACGAATACATCCGACCTGAGTTGACGGATGTGCTCGCTATCAAATCCGGACGGCACCCGATTCGGGAGAAGATCCATACGAAGAAGTTCATTCCCAATGACGCTTACGCAACCCAGCAGTCGCGTTTCCAGGTAATTACCGGCTCGAACATGAGCGGGAAATCGACTTATATCCGCTCACTTGCACTGATGACCATCATGGCGCAAATTGGCTGTTTTGTTCCAGCAGAATATGCATCCTTCCMGGTAATCCGCCAGCTCTTCGCTCGCGTCTCTACATCCGACGATCTGGAGGCGAATGTCTCAACCTTCGCCGCGGAAATGCGCGAGATGGCGTTTATCCTCCGTAATATCGAGCCGCGGAGTATGGTGATTGTGGACGAACTCGGCCGCGGCACGAGTACAACCGATGGTCTTGCAATCGCCATTGCCATTGCGGAAGCTCTTATCGAAAGCCGCGCACTTGTCTGGTTCGTTACGCACTTCCGCGACTTGGCTCTAATCCTGGCTGAGCGCAGCGGCGTGGTCAGTCTCCACCTGGCCGCGGAAATCTCACCGGACATATCTCGGATGGTAATGCTTTACAAGATCGCAGAAGGCCCAGACACAACGCAATTCTACGGCCTTGCGGCGGCAAAGCTTGTGGATCTGCCGCCAGGCGTGCTCGAATGTGCTCAGGAAGTATCGGAGAAGTTGAACAAGGTAGCACAGCGCCGGCATAGCAAGTCCAAGGCGCTCATGCTGTCACGTAAGCGTAATCTCCTGCTTTCTTTGAGAGAGCAACTTTTACAAGCGCGGAATGGAACACTGGAAGGGGACGCTCTCCGGGAATGGCTGAAAATATTGCAGGATAACTTTGTACTGCGTATGGCCGCCATCGAGGATGAAACGGCTGAGATGAGCGATGATGAAGTCGATCATGATCCAGGCACTGTTCCAGCCGAAGCAGCACAAGATAGCTTGGAGCACCTAACTTCCCAGGACTGTGCTGAAGGTGCCTCTGGTGATGAACCGCAAAATGCCATTCTGATCTCGTCGTCTTCTAGGGAGTCGGTAACAGATCCCTCTTCTCGGGAAATGTCTCATGATGAGAGTCGGGCGGACTGATAATGGCTATGTTCAAACCCAGACACAAAGAAACTAATTATGTGGCAGGTAACAATGTAGCAAGTTAAGATACTGTATCATAGTAGCCGAATAGCGTTTGACTATATCTTACTTGGCGGATGTTCAAGGTAACAATGAGATTCGTAAGGTCTAGCTTGCATTGCTCTAGTTCCTATGTAACTCCTCCTTGGCAAATCACTGCATACCTTTACGCTATCAGAACTACCTCTAACACAGTATGTAACCGCTTAAATACAAATCTCAGACGCCGACATAGACAAGAGACATACAGATACTCTACCCAAAATGGAAAAGTGTCTGCTTGCCTTTCTTGCCTTTGCCTTTCTTCCCTCCAGCTGACGACGACTCCCCGTAGTCATCGTCGGGCCCATTCGCAGATGCGGAACCGCTTCCGGCGGACGAGGCCCAAGCATTGGCCGGAGGGGGTCGGCGATCGTCCCATCGGACGGTTCCGCGAGTGAGGCCTGCCATGAGGACGTTCGGCTTCGGCGCTGCAGGGAGAGCAGGGAATGCTTCAGAGTCATTTGTGTTCCGCACGGTGCGGGAGGTAGTAGGTGCAGGGCGAGAAGATGGGTTGATGGCGCTGGCCATGGATCGAGCAGGAGTAGGTGCCGCTGCGGCCCAGGGAGTACCTGTTGCGATCGCCCGAGGTGCAGAGCGGGCTGTAGAGGCAGAGAGGGGCGGGAAGGGGTTAGTGGAGGAGGATGAGGACGTTGAGACAATAGAGCCACTCCTGCCAACCGCAGACCGGGAAGATTGTGCTGTTGATGACTTGAGCCGGAGGACACGCTTTCCGCCGACACCGCTTCCATTTACTGTGCCCGGTGACATGCCTGGAATTTGACCTCCCGGACCTGGTAAAGCAGGGTAGTCTTCATTGATCGCGCGCCAGTCGTTCCAGGCCTTCAGCAAGGCATTGCGCTTGGATTCATCCTCATAAATTTCCGCGAGCTCCTTGATAAGCTTTCCAAGTTCAGTGCTAGAGGTATCGAATAAGGAGAAGAAAGCATCGATGAGTTCGGTTGGTGAGAGAGCTGACGTGCGGTACTGAGAGACTTTGGTGCGGAAATCTGCCAGCTTGCTTGCGTCGTTCCGCAGGAGGTTGGAGGCGCGTTCAACCACAGCTGCGTGTCGCAGACGGCGAGCTTGGTCCTGCGGCGTGGCAGGCTCAGACGGAGCCCCGACATTGAGAGCCTCCATTTCCGCAACTGGCGGGCCGGCGGAAGGTGTTCGAACCGGTGTTGCACCGCCAGATCTAGCTGGCGCGCGAACAGTTTGAGTATCATTGCGAGTAAGCTGGCCGCCAAAGCTGCGGGTGGAGACAGACTGTGCACTCTGGATAGCCATCTGTCGCTGATAAGCAATCTCATCCCGCCTTAACGGCTGAGCGCTTGATACAGGCAGCGGATCCGCATTCGGATCACGACCACGGCCAGCGCCACGGCGTTGTCTCTGGGGTTGATAAGGTGTTCTCAGGTCAAAGTCTGATAGATCTACCGTCCGCGCGTCTCGTCTAGCATCCTTGGAGAGTCCGTTGGGATGGCACTCTAGCTGATGGGCTTTCAAGTCCATCTGTGACTCAAAAACGACGAACTTCTTTTCCAAACACTCTTTGTCCAGACAAAGGAAATGATCCTTCTGGAAATGATCCTCAAGGGCATTGTAGTCAATGTAGTACTGCTGCTGCCGACTGGCCGACCGGCGATCGCATATGTGGCATCTCTCATGGCGGTCACGACAATGCGCGTAGAGTTCGTCATCGCCGTAGAATCTCTTGCGGCAAAATCCACATTCGGGATGTCCTTTGAAACCACTTTGATCCAAGGCTCCTGGCACATCATCACCATACTTCTCGTGTTTGCGCAGCTCTGCCATAGTGAAGAGTTCATGCTCATGCGTGAAGACCTTCTTGTTCCGAGTACAAAGATCGCTGAATAATCGTTAGCAACACTTCTGTCAGTCATGCGCACAACAGCCCATGAGTACATACCACATGACTTTGCCATGCTTGCTCTTGACGTGACGATGCAGGTCAGGCCAACCCAAGCAAGCCACATCACAACTCCTGTCAGGGCAGTTGTACCGCAGCAGTAATACTGTGTCTTCGAAAATGTCATTATTCTCGTATTTGATTCCCAAATTTTCATCTTTCTGAGAGAAATCCGCATCCGTGAAATCCTCATATCGTTTTGCCGGATCGTCCGTGAAAATTACATAGCTGGATTCGGTCTGGCCCAAGAGCACACGTTAGCGGACTCTGGAGATGAATATTCAGTCCATAAGACGAAACATACCCGGCAATGCGCACAAGCCTTGTTCTTATACAACGCTCGCAATCTCAAAGCACAAATGTGACAGGTGCGGTGATTGCACGGCGAAACGGAGCTGTGCGCGACGTTCGACGCACAAATGAAGCAGATCTCGCCATCGTCGGCATCGTCTGTCGCCGCTGCAGCTACCTGCTTCCCTTCACCTTCATCTGCCAGTGGCGCGCCTTGTGAGAGCGTTTCCCCATTAGCCACCGGAGTTGCGTTCTCATCAGCGGCTTGACCCGGTCTGGCACTGCGGTTCTGCTTATCGCGACCCCCGCCTCCTCGTCTGGGTCCCTGACCGCGGGATCGTGAACCCCTTCCAGCACCATCGGTCGGGCGTTGTGTGGCTTCTGTCTGTCCTGTTTGATGAGAGAACCCTCCTCGGCCGCGTCGTCGGCTACCACCACGGTTTTGGCCTTGCGCTGGGGTCGCTCGGGGCTGCTCGGTTTCAGACATTACGACAGCTGGCCGAAGTGTTATTGGGGACCTTGGGCTGAGAAGGATGGGGCAATGCCCGAGAGGTAAACGTAGATTTTAAAAGCTCAGCAATCCCCTTTGAATACGCGACGAACGATTGTCTGGGGCAAGCTGCGGAGGATTCTTTTCAATGCGGGCTGTCTGCACTCTGCGGCGGGGTGTGCGCGGCGGGCAAAAAAGTTGCGCTCGCTGCTTAGTTATCACCAAGCTTCTGGGAAGATACAACACGGAGTAGCTTATCCTTCGTTGACACTCTTCCAACTCGACTGGCAGATTCGCGAGAATAAGTTTCAATATCCCTACTATTCACAGCGCGCTTAGAGCATATTATATAATTTTGCAGCTGGCAATAATACCTGGTCAACTATCATGGTGGCCCCACGGGTTTGTTCGGCGTACAGGTTGTGAAATCGATTATTGAATGACTCATGATGATTCGTCCTATGAAGCTATGGGAAGCTATCGACTATCAATGCCTAGAAGACATCCTCCGTCAAGCACTATGTCTCGGAGGCAGCACCAACTCCCGCTGGAGAAACATATGAAAATGAGCATGGGCATTAAATTCGCCAATGAGAGTACGTTTAAAAATTGAAATCGAATGGGTAGCGCCTGGAATCCAATGCGATATGCTGGAGAGGCAAAGAAGCAAGATAGAAAAGAAAACAAATATTCAGTATGCTCGTGATGGGTAGCAATGGCCGCGCTGCAGTTGAAGCGGAAATATCGTCATGTATCGGTCGTGTAAATGAAAGACTATTCGTCCGGGCTATACAGATTCTGATTGAGGATCTTGGTCATTGTGAACATGTGTATGCGATCTTGTTTGAAAACAGCGCGCATGGCGTCGTCGCAACGGATTTGACGTCGGTCGTTAGGATCTTGTAAATCGTGTTCACGGATGTACTGCCAGAGTCTCTTTACCGTTTGAGGACGAGAAAGCTGTAAGCGATTAGTAGATGTTCTAGATTGTAGATCAGACAGAATCACGGTGCGAGGAATAGCGTACCGTAGCCTCGCCGTCCAGCAATGCCGAAAGTGCCGGAGACAAGTTCAATGGTTTCTGTCCGGTTGTCAATTGAGGCCGACATCCTATAAGAAGTGGTGGAAACTCACGTGAAATCCGCCAGATCGGTTCACTTCCTTCTTTGTTTCGGAGCCCGAATCAAGATCCGAATCGTCCTCCGCCTTGACTTTCTTGGACGTTTTGGCCTTGGTCTTCTTCTTCACCGGCGCTGCCCTACGAGCACTGGCGCCTCTAGTTGGCCGAGCCCGCATGTTCTCCTCTGCCTGCAATTTGGCAGCATAGAGGGCATCTGCGTCGATATCGTGGTCGGGCTTCTTCTTCTTTGCCGGGGGGGTTTTGCTTGATGGATCGGACTGGTCATCGCTCTCCGCTTGACGCTTCTGAGGGGATGAGGACTGAGCAGGAGGTGAGGGCTCCACGGGTGTTACTGAATCATGGGTGTGTGCCTGGCCGTTGGAGGTAGGGCCGGTCGATGATGGAGCCGCATCAGAAGAACCTCCGATGCCGCTTTGTTCCGCGAATATATCGAACCTTTTCATGATAAGCTGCTTGATGGCAGCCTGCAATAACAACGCGCGTTAGCGGAAAATTTGCATTTCCCAGGATGGACCAATATTGAGGGGGACAATTTGCGACAGGGTCGAGGATGGCGTTACGGACCTTCTGAGGAGTGAGATCATAGCCGACGACTTCCTGAAGGCCTTTGCGAATGCGCTTCTCAGAAATGGTATTCAAGTCGCTTTTTGCAAGAATTGAATCTATGACCTCTGTGTATCGGGCCTCAACGTCCGGGGATACTGTCGCGCAAGGCATGATGTCAGTAAAGACCGAGTTCGGAGCTTACACACAACATAGAATGGTAATCTTACGCGACATGTCGTCTAAGAGCTTCGATTTCTTATTTTTCCACAGTTCCAAAGCTGGAGAGGTTGGAATTGAGGTTCGAGAAATCGCTACAGTCGAGAGTAAAGTGTGGATGAGAGTAAAGTCGGTCCTATGGGTATCGCAATGGTGATAGTTGAGCTCGTCCAGATCTAAGCGGTCACTCACTTGGCGCTTAGGACCGGCGGGGCATATGAAACGGAGACAGGTACCAATATCAAGGGAGACTGGACGAGAAGAAAGAAGACATATAAGTCTTTTATGAACAAAGACAGGATGAAGACGGTTGACCCCACAGCAAGTAGGGTGCTCAACCTGTAGCAGCAAAGACGTCCGGGATGATGCGTCGGTGTTGTTGCTGTTCCCCAGTAGTAGTAGTACTTAAGAGAGTGTAGAGCATTGACGAATCTTAGTTACCAGTTTACCGTACTTCCCTCTCTCGATGTATGTACCTTACGAGAATAATACCACCTCGGTCTAGAACTATGCCGAATGAGGAAATCATGCATGAAAGCCCAGCCAGAGCCCAGCTGGGGCGGATGATGAAACTGAGCAATGAGCCACGTGACTTGGAATTGCTGACTCAGAAATAAGTCAGCACACCGCACACAGAAGCGGCTGCGCTTGGGATTTGCTCTTTTTGCCCTAAAATCGAAGGCCAGCCAAAACGGGGTTGACCAGCAGAAAATTAGACAGGATCTCATCCTCGATATTCCCACCTCCCCATCGCCTTCGCTCCACCGTCCCCGGTCACGAACAGCCATGGCGCCCAGTTTCGATACTTTGTCTGAGCAGGACCTCCACGAAGAAGAGGAGGAGGAGATTGACTTCTCCGGTGAGTGCGACTGTTTGGGGTGGACGTTTTCTCGCTTTGTTGCCCCTCATGGCTAACACGGTTCCTTATCCGACATCCAGATCTCAAGGCGCAATATGAAGTGAAGCTCGAAGAGGGTTTGGATACATTTGTTGTGATCGATGGACTCCCGGTTGTGCCCGAAGAAAGCAGACAAAAGCTCATCAAGTTCTTGTTGAGGAAACTCAACACGGTGGGCCACACGTCTGAAGATGCGGTCTTTATGCCCCTCAACGACAAGAACATGTCCGAAGGGTATGTACGGGTGAAAGAACACAGGGTTGCAGCTCGGATAATTAACCTTTTACTTCGCGTTCTACAGATATGCCTTCGTTGAGTTCGAGACCCCCGAACAAGCCGTCGCCGCGGTCAAGCAGCTGCACGGCACTGCCCTCGACAAAAAGCACACCCTTCTCGTGAACAAGTTAATGGATATCGAGCGCTATGGCCGCGAAGGGCGCATTGATGAAGAGTACAAGCCCCCTGCCGTCGAGCCTTTTAAGGAGAAGGAGCATCTCCGCTCGTGGCTTGCGGATCCCAACGCGCGTGATCAGTTTGCCCTTTATCGTGGTGACAAAGTTGGCGTTTTCTGGAACAACAAGAACAATCCGCCCGAGAATGTTGTCGACCGGGCGCACTGGACGCAGCTTTTCGTCCAGTGGTCTCCGAAGGGTACTTTCCTCGCATCCGTTCACCCTCAGGGTGTTCAGCTCTGGGGTGGTCCCGCTTTCTCGAAACAGAAGCAGTTCCCCCATCCTTTCGTCCAGCTCATCGAGTTCTCGCCTGGTGAGAGCTATCTGACGACCTGGTCCGCGCGCCCCATTCAGGTTGAAGAGGGCCAGTCTATTTTGACTTACGAGGAGGAAGGAAAGAACATTATCGTCTGGGATATTGCAACTGGAAAGCCTCTACGTTCCTTCGTCTCTCACGATCTCACTGCTGCTCCCGCGGGAGACGCTGAGCCCAAGAAGAAGGTGCAGTGGCCTGCATTCAAGTGGTCTGCCGATGAAAAGTACGTCGCTCGCATGCTACAGCACCAGTCCATTTCAATCTACGAGCTTCCACGAATGAACTTGCTCGGAAAGACATCGGTGAAGATCGACGGCGTCATGGACTTTGAGTGGTCACCCGCAACTGTGACTCGTGAGGGCGTCAAACAATACGAACAGTTGCTCTGCTTCTGGACCCCTGAAATCGGTAGCAGCCCCGCCAGAGTCGCTATGATGAGCGTCCCATCGAAAGAAATTGTACGAACACGTAATTTGTTCAATGTTTCCGACGTCAAGCTCCACTGGCAGTCCCAGGGTTCATATGTCTGCGTGAAGGTGGATAGACACTCTAAATCGAAGAAGTCCATGGCCACCAACCTCGAGATTTTCCGGGTACGCGAGAAGGGTGTCCCTGTTGAAGTTGTTGACAGTCTCAAGGATACTGTGATCAATTTCGCTTGGGAGCCCAATGGCAATCGATTCGTTCTCATCACAACCGGCGAGGCTGTCGCTGGTGCTGCTGTTGCACCCAAGACCGCCGTGTCGTTCTTTGCCCCTGAGAAGAAGGGTGGAGCAATCGGTAACTTCAAGCTTATCCGCACCATCGAAAAGAAGAACAGCAACGCAATCTACTGGTCGCCTAAGGGTCGCTTCGTTGTCGTTGCCACCGTTCACTCCCAGACCAGCTTTGACATGGACTTCTGGGACATGGACTTTGAGGGTGAGAAGCCCGAAGCCGAGAAGGACTTCGCCGCCAACGTTCAATTGATGAAGACCGCTGAACACTACGGTGTGACGGATATCGACTGGGATCCTACCGGCCGTTACGTCGTCAGCAGTGCTAGCGTGTGGACACACTCGGTAAGAAGCCTTTCCGACCATTTTCATCAATATTTGTAACATTGCTGACTTACCTTCTCTTCTAGTTGGAAAACGGCTGGAACATGCACACTTTCTCCGGTAACACCCTTTCCGAGAACCCCACAGACAAGTTCAAGCAATTCCTCTGGCGCCCTCGCCCACCCACTCTTCTCAGCAAGGAGGAGCAGAAGCAAGTGCGCAAGAACCTTCGGGAATACTCCAAGGAGTTCGACGAGGAGGACAGATACGCGGTCGATATTGCCAACACAGCCGTTGTCGAGAAGCGCAAGCGGGTTCTCAACGAGTGGCTTGCCTGGATTCGCCGGGAGAAGGAGCTCCTTGCCGAGGAGAGGGAAGCCTACGGTCTCCCCGAGGACGCGGACGACCCCAAGTTGGCCAAGGACGCCCTTGCAACCACGCAAGAGCAAGGCGATACTGTTGTGGAGGAGATTGTCGAAGAGATTGTCGAGGAAAGCGAGGAAGTCATCGGTTAAGTGGAGTTCTTTTTTCGTATCTAATGCTGTCCTCTATCTACCTTATCTCTTTTCACTCTTCTCTGTCAACATCTTCGCCAATTTCTCCCCGGGATTTCTGTTTTTCTCTCCGCCTTAAGCCTCTTTCCATTACCAATTTGGCTTGATTTCAGTCCAGGAGTGTCTGGAACGTTCAAAAAGTGAATAGATATAAGTGCTATCTCCCCATATGGGAATTTATGTGCGCGATGTCGGTAGTACGAGAGATGACAATGCATGAGCGAGCAGATCTTCGCAGGAGCGTACATAAATTTAGTTCCTCTCATCTTCACGCCTTATACTAGATTTATAAAAACTATGAGCCCAACAAAAGCATTCTGATACTGGTCTCTCAAGCGCCCATCATACACTTCATCGACACCACTTGTTGGTGTTGCCCTTGCACTTGTACTCACACTGKTCCCGGTAGCAGAAAGCCCTGTCGTCTCCGGTCCAGAATACGTACTCGCCGACTGCACATTCACCTGGAAGAAAGCATTCTGGTTTCCAACCACGTTCCCGGCAGGCGAGTACTCACACACCACATACCAGCCCTGCGCTCTCGTATACCGACCCTCTGTATCCTTCGTATCACTCCCATTGCTATACCCGCAATTGAATGCCGCGCACCCGACCTCCCTCGTCGCCCTCCAGACCAACTGCGTGAAATGCCCCGTTTCTTCGCTGAATCCCGTCGGTAGCTTGTAGTTGTATTTCTGGCCCTCGTCGCCCCAGGCGGAGATGGCGACTGTCGGATCTGAGTAGCCGAAGGCGAGGTTCTCGCCGTACGGGCCCCCCTGTGATTATCAATATGGATTCTAAATGTGCGTTTGATAGGGATAGGGTCAATGAGGCTCACTGAGTGCTTCCATTCGCATCCCTCTGCCCAGTGTTTAGCATATGTTGTGAGTGTCTCGTTCCAGGTTAGTTGGCTTGCGTTGTGGTCGCGGCGGTAGGCGTTGCTGGCTGAGAGGACCGCATCTTTGAATATCTCGGGGGAAGTATAGGAAGGTGGATGTGGGATTGTGGGTGTTACTGTGACTATGACCGTGGTTCCTGCAGTGTCGCTCGCATGTACGCTGGGGAGAAGTTGGGGCCACAGGAAGATGGGAGCGGCAGCGAGCAGTCTAGAAGCAGTAGGGATCATTCTGTTAAATCTCTAATTTGGTGGTTGTATCTCGTCCTGTGATTCATCTGCTCTTCTTTAGGGATATATGAAATGTCGATGCGAGACACAGATTCAGTGCAACTGCTCTGCTCATGCCGCATCAGCGAGGCAAGCATGAGCCGATTGAGATGTGAGAAATGCAGAACCAGATAATCAATCTCGGTAGTCCATCTTTAACTGCAGTCCTGTATTGTGTAAGAAGTGTTAAAAAGTGTATTGGATGGCTGAAAGAGATGACATACTATTCAATTCATCGTGTTTCAAACAACAATCATTCCAGTAGCCCACGGCGAGACACGGTGGGAAACATTGCTTTTATCCAGCCATGTCTGTCCCCAGGTAGCATCTTCTTTTTATAGGATGAAAACATACCAGCGTGCAGTGGTGGAAGGGTGTGGCTGAGAGCGCTTGCGCTATGTATCAGCAGCCGCTCATTGACGTCAGTCCGACTGGCAAAAGTCTTATCGGTGTCAAATCACGATAAGCTCTGCTTCTCCGAAGATGCCTTATAGATGATGCTGGTACCTCTCGATTAAAAGATTTGAGTTATTCAGGACAAACTCAAAAGTCGCAGGCGGTGATATCAATTCACGCTCCGAATTTCCCAAGGTGGAGAATTGCCATCCGTCCCATCCGTTGGTCGATGACTGTATAACAATGTGGGTATTCTAGCCTGTCTATCCGATATCATCATATATACTGGAATCATACGGAATAATCACATAACGTTACACCCAATCCCGTACATAGCGCGTTCCACGTCGCGTTTAATCTGGAACCAGTCCGCTCGTCGTTCGGCGAACTCGTAGACTTCCTCCACCCTCCATATTCCATAGAACCGATCTGCATCAGCAATGATTGTCGCCAATTCTTTAGCATCAGATGGGTCGACCAGATAGATCTGCGCTAGTTCCCGAAAGGCTTTGAAGTAGAGGAGAAGATCGTTGTTCTTTAAGCTTTGAATGAATTTAAAGTAGTGGTTCATGTCGCTAGTATAGTCAGTAAAGATTAACACAACCTCTAAACAACCTGAGCAGTCTCACCTTATAAGCTTCAAGGACCCCTCTATGCTGATCCTCTGTCGCTTCAGATGCTTACACAAAGCTGTGAAAAGTCTTAATCCGACCTCCTGGTTGAAGACATCTAGCGTACTCTTGTCCGTGCTTCCTACAAGCATCTGCGTATGTGACGAGACGACGTCAACCACGGCCGCGGCCGCCTCACTGACAGCCACGTCCATTGTCTTTCGGTACGGATCCGTAGAGACATCGGGATTGAAGTCAAGTGCCTGCTGTCTAGTCGCGAGGATATAATCCACTTCCTCCATCAGGACATCGATACCCTTGTTCAGTCCAGCAGCGACACGTTCGTCCAAAATCTGCTCGAATTTCTTCTTTTCCTTCACAGCAGGGTCGAGAAAATCATTTCGATCGGTGATCTTGGCCCCAACAAGCTCTTGCTCGTAAAATACATCCATCATTTGCAATATAAGGTCACCAACGTTCACGAGCTCCAAGAAGGTAACTAGAGGCTCAACCCCTGCCTGATCGCGCTCGCCTTGTTCACGAGGTCTATAGTTGGATAGATGGTCGACCGCTTTGTTGAAACCGACAATAAGGTGTTGATGTCCCAAAATACGCAAGAGCGCGACAAATATTGCCTCACATTGCTGTTTGGCCGCCGCTCCAGTCTCACCTCCAATCTTCACAAATTGGGCGGCACGGTCGAGGCTGGACTTGGCCGAGTGAACTAGGCCGAGAGCGATTTCGATACTAAACAGAGACCGGATGCCCTCCAACTTCGACTTCATGACGGCAGCCTTAGCTGCAAGCTCTGTGGTTGGAGGGGCCTCAACCGTAGGGGTAAGAGCAGGGGATGCAATAGTGGAAAACCTATTTGGGCTCTTCAGCGCCGAAGACGGTTCGCTGGCGATGGACTCTTGATCGGATTTTGTTTCGCCTGACTTGGAGCTCGAAAAGCTGGGGAGAATGTTGACGGGTGCCATAATTACCTTTTTGAACGAAGTCAGAAAGTCACGCTTGTCAGCCTGTCTATTGACATTGGACATCAGAAATGATTCAGTCGAAGCAGCCTGCTCTGACAGTTGCCTATCCCACTCATCCACTACAGCCGCAGAGTTTTTCCGGAAGTGGTCGAGCTCTTCTGCAAGGTACAAGTCAATGTGAGGCTCGTATACTTTCGCCACGATGTGGTGCAGAAACTCGTCAAGCGTGTCAGTTGTGTTCTGGATTGGTAAGAGTGCTTCAGACAAGTTCAGACACTGCGCGAATGTCCCCGAGACGGCGATGAGATATGACTCAAGATTTGAACGATGCAACTCGTCGAAGATCGCGGTCAAGAATGGATATAGCACGTCTTGTGCAACCTTTTCAACAAAAGCGGGTCCAACGTTCATGCTCGGGGGAAAGGCGCGGTTGATTATCGAGGCTTCCTCATTGTAAGCCACACTCAGTCTGGTAAAGAACGCCTGGGTATGTTCGAGCTTGACCCGTTGGTTCAGCCCGTCGATACAGTCCGCTACCCTTCCCAAGTCAGATTTTCGAGTTATCAAGTGGTTATGGTTGATGAAGAATTCGATAGCGGAATCTCCGCCATTCAAAGTGAATAGAACATGAGCGTATTTACGCATCGCACCGTCAATATCTTCACTCTCGTAACCCTGTCGAAATTCTTTCATAGCGGCAGTTTCGAACATTGATACGGCGGATTGTAGGCGCGCGTTCCTTTCCCGCCAACCTTCGGTTGTATCGCACTTAGCGAATGATCGCAATTGAGATAGTATTTGCGCTTGATGCTCAGGATCCGGATATTCCTTAAATAGTAAATTATCCGGGGATGGGCCAGATGAGACGATGTCGTCGTAGAACGGTGCCAATGCAGCGTGGACCTTTCCGTACTCAAGGCGTGCTTCTCCGCGCACTGATCTCACTTGCTTCAACGCGCCCAATACAGGGTCCTTCTCTAGCTCATGAACATCTTCGGGAGGAACAGAGGTGGAGAGTTTAATCTGATCAAATCCATCCGATAGTGTATTCAAACTGGTCGCCGGGGTTCGTTCACTGAGTGGTTGTCCGGTTTGCTCCGCGGCCTGTTGTTGCTCGACCGACTCCATGTTCGCGATCGTCCCAAAAGTCTCTTCGATATGTTTTCGAGCCTCGGTCTCATTCCAGCATCCCATGCGTTTCAGCTTTTGCACCCATCTTGTATCATCATAGGCCATTTCGCGCAGGAGTTTTGAAGACCGTGCGGCACGGATGAGATCGACGGGCGAGAGGTGGTCGAGAATAGAGGACATGATCTCTGGTTGTGGTCAGATTCGTTAACTTAACTAATACCGGCAAGATGAGCCAATTGATCCTGTTAAGCATACCTGCTGGAAGGGCAGCCCTAGAGATCTCCTCCATTGACGCCATCTTGAGTGAAGCCAATACGTCTCTGCGCGGCTTCCCGCCAGGTTTCGGCCCATTCCTTACGTTCGCCATCTTGCTGTGTCTGGTTCAACATCGGGAGAAAAGATTTCAGACGTCCCGACGATAGCTTTGACAGCTCGGGGCCGCGGAGTCGCCCAGTGCTGTTGAGCTGCTGAGGAGATACTGCGGGGCAGGATGGATGTGGGAGGGATCCAATACTGAGCAAAAAGGCTACCTATTCAAATGACACAAGTAGACATTATTAGTTATATCCCCAAGGTCCAACAGAATGGACCGTGGTGCTGGTCGATAATTGCTTTTGCGGCTGAAGGTTGGCAATGTGCCCAAGGACCCTTAGGCCTTGGCCGAATACCTTAAGTTTGCCTGTAGAGTTCCCCGGAAAATCCACACGACAGATCGGTGGCCCGATCTCCGGCACCAACCAAGAGTATCCAAGAGATTAGCAGAATGGCCACTCGACGGGACAAGATCTCCTCTGACGATGATCACCTCAGGTTACGAGCCAAAATTTAGGCGATACACTAATTCAGTGACCAGATCCTTTTCTGAAACGTTTGAACTATATGGAAAATGAGGCTCGTCTTGGCTTTACAGGATGAGATATATTCTGCAAACACAGGCATCAGAGCCATTTCAGCACGTTTCTATAGATGAAGAATAACTGAAAGCTCTAGAACCCGGCAAGAACATATGGAATACCTGGCATCGATCAGAGAGACACCATCTATTGGTTTTTGAGAAGCAAATTATTTGAATGAAATATCAATTCATTTTGTAGAAGTGATAGATGGGCTCAGCAAAGCAAGATATACTACAAGCTGTTTTGCGGCAGTCTGTACTACACCTGGCTCTTGGATTGTACGCAGTGCTGCTTAACACTACTGATCCAAAGCTTTGTGGTCCGGCTGGACCTCAAAGTTCAGGAAGGTCACTCTCCCTTCATCGAGTTTGAAGAGCTCTGCCGCAATGCCAATGCTCGCTACGCTGGAGAGATTGGTTATCAGATGCTGTGAACGTAATCGAGCTGGATATAATTCTGGGGACCTTGCTGCCTCTTGCAAAAGCTTCGCGCTTCATCTTGAGCAATTCCCATCTCTACGCTCCGTTGTACTGGTTTTCTTCAGACCTATTCCGCTCCGTCACTCAAGTCCATCTTCCTTCGAAGGCAGACAGCTATTCTGGCTGCGTCCTTCAGTCGGAGGTTACAGAGGACTCATATCTTTTGCCGAGAAAACAAATGAGTGCTCTTATTAGTGCTCCATATTCGATGGAAGTCCTTCAGCGGCCTGTTCTCCACGTGGAAGCCCGCGTCAAGAGCAATAGTGACGGCATCATTGTCCGCACAGATCTGGTACTGCGCTTCCTGTACTTCTGACAACTTGTTGAGATTCTAAGTCAAGAGTAATCACAGATCAGGGATGGGATCACACAGTGGTTGATTGACAATTTTGTTGTTCTATCTCTGGGACAGGAGATAAAATCCTTCGGTACGTCTAGAATGAGAGAAAAAAGGAGCAGCGTCTGATACCAGCCTAGAGGGCCTGAAGGAGCCACATGCACAGGCTCTAGAGTCGATACTCGTCACCGAATGTACCGGCGGTGATCTCGAGTCTGGCGCATACCATCTTCAAAACGTCGAACTAGACGTCCAAGCCTATCAACTTCGCATCCAACTTGATCAAGAGAGAAACCAACATATCTTGCAGGAGGAATTAGCGGATAATGTGGAGGATTCCGGAAAGACCAAAGTTTTCATATTACCAAGCACGGAATTGGATGGGCTCTGGGAGTCGTATGATGATCCTCTTTTATGAAGCAGTGGCAACGAACTGACAAATATGAGCAGTCTGCAGTACGACCAGCCTCTACAGTCAACACTACTCCGCGCCATAACTCGAATGGGTGCGTAATCTTCGTTGATACTGCATCTTTAGGAATGTCATTTAACGGACTCAGTGTCCTTCTCTGCTCGGAAGCTTGATAAATGGACAATCAATTGGAATAGGCTAATCCTCCTTTGGGGTCCCCCGGGAACAGGGAAAACGAGCCTATGGTAGGTTAATCAAAAAATCAAGTTATAATCGTCGACTGACAGCATCAGCCGCGGCCTGTCTCAGAAGCTTGCAATACGCCTTGGAAAGCATTACCCACAGAGTAAGCTGGTTGAGATCAACGCTCACTCCCTCGGAAGCAAGTTTTTCGGCGAAAGTGGCAAGTTGGTTAGCAAAGCGTTCGAGAGCATTGAGCTACTGCTTGAGGAGGAAGATGATACTTTCGTCTGCGTGTTTGTAGACGAGATCGAAACGCTGGCAGCCCGAAGGGAACGCGCTCTGAGCAGCAAAGAGCCCTTTGATGCTGTTCGAGCAGTCAATGCCCTACTCACAGGCCTTGACCGGTTAAAGCAGCATCACAATGTTATCGTGATCTGTACGAGCAATTTGATGACAGCCTTGGTAAGTGTATCAAGCAGAGCCTTGTCGAGGGATTTACTGAAGTTCCTCCAGGACCAGGCCTTCCTCGATCGCGTCGATATCAAGCAGTTCGTCCCTCACTTATCAAACAGAACCATCTATGGGATCTATAAAGAGTGTTTGGAAGAACTAGGCCGGCGAGGGCTCATCGAGGGCGCCTCATTTGACGTTGTTCAAGCCAACCCGGAAGATCCACAGACGGCGTTGCAATATGTGGAGCAGCCTGCAGAGTCCTTGTTGCTACCAATGTTTGAAGAAATGCTTCTGAACTATCAAATCTTCCCCAACGCCATACCCAAGCAGCTTGCGGATGCCGCTTCCGCCAGTGTGGTGAGCGAGACGTCCCCAGTTGAATGACCGTGTGACAGGCGCCTAATAACACATCTCATAGGGACTGAGCGGCCGTACTATAAGAAGATTGCCGGCTCTATCTTTGGTGCTTCATTGCAGCAGCAGCCGATGTGACATTCGAGCCGCGATTCAAGCATTGCAAAAGTGCATAGCGTCGGAAATCCAGGCCAAGACTGAGGCCATGTGACGAACCGCACACTTCCATACTACTCCGTACGGCAAACTACGGGACCGGAGGGGGTTCGGATAGCCTCGAGTGCCACTAACTGACTGCGATTCGACATGAAACGTATCCTTCAGATATTGTAACTGTAATATTGTAGAATAATGCTGATTGAAAAGAAGACGACTGTGTTATTTCTGAATAGCTGTGGTACAGCTCTGGCTTGATCACTTAAATTTGTTGTTCCGAAAATTCGCGGTTTTCACCGAAGGCAGCTAGAGCCGGGGCGGCAGCCAATCAGAGCGAGGGTTTAGCCAATTCCAAACCCAAGAGAAACTTGACGGTCCGACAACCTCAACTTCATCTCCAAAAGCACATCCTCCTGTGCGCTGAGCCTATTCCCACCCCCCTCCCCTCCTCTCTCCACCGTCTGTGGCTATTGTGCCTTCCTCTTAGCCTATTGTTCGGAGGGTTTCAATTACCGTCAGTATGCTGGCACGTACTGTTTTGCGCAGCGTGCCCTCCCGGGGTATCGCCCGCCAGTCGTTGAGCAAGACCGCTACGGTACGCATTATCCCCGACACCTCACGCCCATTAAACGGAGTCGATGAGGCCAATCGCCTGAGAAATGGACTTGGAGACCTCGAGACGCATTGTTTGCTAACAACTCATGCAGCGTGCGTCTTCCTCGACAGCCGGTGCCGAAGCCGCCAGTTCCCCCTTCCACCTCACACTCACTGCGTCCGTCGCAACCGCTGCCGCCATCGGATCCGCCGCGTGGTACTACAGCCTCTATGGAAAGGAAGCTTTTGCTATGACACCCGCTGAGGAGGGGTGAGTGAACCGATTGCGATCAATTGGACGAATGGTCACCTGGTTGGCCTTTTCCGTTGCTCCGATACCGATTGTCAATCTTCGACTGCAGGATGGCGAGGAGGCTGACATATGAAATTATAGATTGCATCCTACCCAGTACCCTTGGGAGCACGCAAAGTGGAACAAGACCTTCGATCACGCCGCGTGAGTTTGCCCTGACTTGGAACCACATTCGCTTCTAGCTCAAGACGAGAACGGTTTGCTCATCATATATTCTCCAGTCTTCGCCGTGGTTTCCAGGTCTACCGTGAGGTCTGCGCCGCCTGCCACTCTCTTACCCGTGTGCCATGGCGTTCTTTCGTTGGTGTCATGCACACTGTCGACGAGATGAAGGCCTTCGCCGAAGAGCACGAATACGACACCGAGCCCAACGACCAAGGCGAGATCGAGAAGCGCCCCGGAAAGCTCTCTGACTACATCCCCCCTCCCTACAAGAACGAGGAGGCCGCTCGTGCTGCCAACGGTGGTGCTCTGCCCCCTGATCTCAGCTTGATCGTCAAGGGTCGTCACGGTGGCTGCAACTACATTTTCAGCCTTCTGACCGGTTACCCTGATGAGCCCCCAGCTGGTGCTCAGGTCGCCGAGGGCATGAACTTCAACCCTTACTTCCCCGGCACCGGTATGTTTTCGTGACCACACTTGATCTCACTCTCGACTAATTCCCATCTTAGGTATTGCCATGGCCCGTGTCCTGTTCGATGGTGTCGTTGAGTACGAGGATGGCACCCCTGCCACCACCTCCCAGATGGCCAAGGATGTCACTGAGTTCCTCAACTGGGCTGCGGAGCCTGAGATGGATGACCGCAAGAAGATGGGTGCCAAGGCCCTCGTCATCCTGACCGGTCTGTTTGCCCTGTCCGTCTGGGTCAAGCGTTACAAGTGGGCCCCCATCAAGACGAGAAAGATCGTGTACAGCCCTCCCATTCCCCGGCGCTAGATGCTGCAGTGGACATGTATGAAATACCAAAAGTGAAGGCATAGATGGCGAATGGCGAGCCCAGAAAATCGTCCGGTTCTGGTCGTCGGCAGTCCTTCATACGTCGGTTTTTTGTCTATGCTTCTACTGCATGTTTGTTTGTTACAAGTTACTCAGGACTCCTGTATCTGTACCCTAGATATTTCTTCTTTTGAAAATCTCGTTTGAAGATCCAAAGATGTCAATTCATTCTCCTTTGTCATGTTAGAGCCTCTTTTCGTGCGCTTTGCGAGATACAAATTCTGCAAGACATAACCTGTGCAGTGTCCGTGTTTAGATCTACCCTGCGGGCAAGCTAATTTGGGAGACTGGGGACCAAAGACGGGTGGCTTCGTGAACGGGCCAGGGTGTATGTACTAGTCCATGCATTTGCTCCGGCCTATCAATTGCTATATACAAGGTTGAACCTAATGACCAACCTGATGGACAGCGCAATCACGTTGTTTATGAGCGTGTATCTTCTATAGTTCGCTCCCCATCACCGAATATGGGCGCAAAAAAGTAGTCATACGTGCTCCACATTACAGAAAACAATATATTCGACGCCCGCACGAGCCACGGCGGACTGCGACCATCGGGACCGGCCAACAGTTTCGAAAGTGAGATAATAACAAGGAGAGGGGGCAGCCATGATGCAACGAATATAGCTTTGCCGAACGTCTGACGCACGGTCGTGATACGGTACGGCCGGAACTGCAAGAGGTACTTCCGATAGGGAAGCGGGAGGTCATGTTCGCTCGCACCGGTGTTGATCAGACCGAGGTAGCGAGCGGATGGCTGGGCGTAGCAAGATTTGGGACGCCTGTATGGAGGGGGGAGCTGATAATCTTTTGCAGTTAAGTGACAAGGATCTGGGTCCTCATTTGGAGACAGAAGAGTGTGAGCTTTGAAGGACTTGGTTTCAGGATGTTCGGGTATTGGGTCGGTCGGACCCTGGGATTTCGGGAAGGGGTAGCAATCCACGACGATGTCCTTGTATCCGCCACCACCACCCTCCGTTGCTATTATTTTGGCGTAATCGGTGATAGTTACTTCGTACACAACTCCGACGAGAGGCATGGATGTGGAGTCTTCCGATAGGAGGGTCGATTGCTCAGACGTATCCGCGTCCGCCGGGCATTCGATGTCTCCAACTTTCCCTGTCTGCATCTCTTTTGATGGGTGGGCACGGCGCCGGGTTGCTGCAAAACATGGCTCCATGTACGGAATCCCGGGCATGTCGAAGGTCAGTTGTAAGCTGGGAACGACGACATTGATCTGAGACAGAGGCTTGATTCCTCGCTGGCCTAGGAAAGTCTTCGCACACAAGTTCGAGCCATAGGCGAGGTACAGGACGGTCTCTTTGGGAGGTACAGCTTCCTCGATCTGGTGGCTTATGACCTTCTCAGCGAGGTGTTCGTCTCTGTCAAGTGACTGATCCGCGATGGATTGTCGGCGTCTCTGAACGGTAGTCTTGGGAGGATAGCGATCGGTCTCCCGGGAAGAGATACCCTCGGGGAGAGCTGGGGTGACAAGTTCCCATAGTCGCCGGAATGTTTGAAGGGCATTGAACTTGGAGGGAGAAGTAGCCCCAGGGTCTGCTTCCGCGTCCGAAGTAGGAAGTTGTATGGTCATTTTCGCTAACGGACAGTGCGCTAAGAGAGCCTCGTTTCTGTGGCCTGTTAGTTGCTAATTGCGTCAGTTCATTCCACGATTGCGACAGCGAGTGAGGCTCTTATTAAAGGTCTTAGTTAGTTTACGTATGCTACGACGCCTAGGGCAATTCCTGCTGAGCAATCAAGAGACAGGTCTCAGAGTTGCAAAGAACCATCGGCATCCGGAGGAACCGGAAAGGCCGCGTTCGGCACGGAGTGGGCAAATCTCCGTCGGGGATATTAGCCTTTCAACCACTAGAATTACAGCAACACGAACACGACGCTGAGGCAGGAATTCTTGACACGTTTGAATTGGCGATGGCACCTGGCTAAGCTTTCTATGACACAGTACAGATTATCTTTCCCTTGGTCTGATTGCTTTCCATCAACTTATGTGCATCGATTATTTGCTCCATCGGAAGGACCTTCTCCACAAACACCTTGAAGCTTCCATCCTTGAACTTGGGTAAAGCATGCTCCACAAGGGTATCCCGTAGCTTCTTCTGGTATTGCTCATCTCTGCTCCTCAGAGTGCTGCCCTCAAATCGAAGCCTCTTGCGAAGAAATGGAGCAATGTTTACACCTTCAGGTAGCTTCACACCACCCATAACAGCAAGATTGACAATGCGACCGTCTTTCGCAGCTGCATCCAGGTTTCCTTGGAAGTAATTGGCACCAATGAAATCGACGATGATGTTCACGCCCTCTCCGTTGGTAGCTTTCTGGATCTCAGCAGACCAGTCCTGAGTGTGATAATTGAATCCAGCAGTCGCACCGAGCTTCTTGACGCAAAAGTCTATCTTTTCATCGGAGCCAGCGGTTACGTAAATGGCCTTAGCTCCATCTGCCTTTGCAAGCTGGATACCGGCGATGGAGACTGAAGAAGCGCCTGCATGCCACAGGACAGACTGACCCGGCTTGTACTCACCAACGAGATAAAGCGCCTGAGTGGCTGTGATCCATGTCTATTAATGGCGTTAGATGGGGTCACTCGAAAGGGCCGGGATCGTGTAGAACTTACCTCCGGAATGCCCGCAGCTTCCTCCCAAGATAATTCCGCAGGCTTGTGAATGAGCATATTAGTAGACACGGCAATGTACTGAGCATAAGCCCCTGTGCAACAAATCGTCAGCTATAGTAAGGCGAATAACAGGCTTCATGAGCTGACCTCCATAAGCCAGGCCGAAGACCTCATCTCCAACTTTGAAGTCCCCATTGGCATCTGGTCCCAGGTCCTCGATAGTCCCTGAGAATTCCACTCCCAAGGTCTCCGGCGCCTGGGGCGGAAGCGGATACTGGCCCTCACGCTGAATAAGATCCATTCGGTTCAAGCCGAATGCTTTGATCTTCACGAGCGCCTGGTTGCCACTGATAGGCGGAACCGGGATGTCATCAATGTAGAGGGCATCAGCTGGACCTGTGCCGCCTTTCACAGCTAATTTTCTGTCAATAACCACTTGTAGATCAGATTCAAAAGCGGACAAGACGAGGACTAACCGACTGCTTTCATGGTACTTGTTCCCGCCATTTCTCGAAACAGTGGTATCGGACCAGCGAATATTTGACCGAGATTCGGATTTCTGAAAGTTCAAATAAGCCTTCTTGACCAATTGATCGCAAAACTAGGGTCGGGCTGCAATAGAGGTATAAAGTGCGTCTTTAAATCTAGCTCAACGAGACACTATGCTCTACGTGATTGATAATCATGCACCCGCAATCACCCCACTGTCGTCATTGGTTGGTGCGTCGTCTAACAAAGATGGAAGCTTGTGGTCTTACTGCGAGTCCCCATAGGAGTAGAATCTATTGGTCGGATTGATGGCACCAAGGCGATTCACCGAAGCGACACAGAAATCCATTAAAGCCACCGCTTATCAAACATCAACCAAGCATTTCGGCTGTCCAACGACCGAGGATGTTGCCAATTTCGGTTCTGCCATTTGAGTTGACATTACCAGTTTTTGGTTAAGCGAAAAGATACAGTCGCTCAATGGGTCGGGTTCACGGTGAACCCAACATCACGAGAACTTGCCTAAAGCTTGTTGGAAGGGTTGGAATATTCCAGGTATATGCTTCATGAGAATTATGCCTTCTAGACACTTCTCTACTCACTTTTGAGCTTCGCACACTGCGAGGATCAGAAGATTTTGCCTCGCTTAGAGAAAACACGTCATATAAGTAAGACTTCATAACCTCTTTGTTTGCAAGTCGTAGTTGTCAACCGCATTACTACTCTCGTCCAAGATATAAACAAGCAATTTGCTGATTCTTACTTACATTTGAGTACGTTTCCAGTGCCATCCCAAGTGGCCTCTTCAGCGGATACTGTTGCTGAATCCCATATTTCAATACCCTTGTGCTTAAGGGGTTTCCCTCGTATGTTCGCATTCTGTGAACGCCTCTCGCTGCTCAGAAGCTTGGTATATGAGATATCAGCATCTTAAACCAGCATGTCCGCTCACTTGCGGTTTTTCGTCTAGATCCCAAAGCAAGGCCTGTGTCTAGGGATGAAGACTCATGGAAAGGCCATCCTTCCTGGGATTGGCCAACGCCGTATATCTTTGACACGCCGGATAGTCAAGGGCAGATTGGATCATTGTTCATTGTGTGCGAGATGTGACTTGAACTTTCTGTACCTGAAGACGTTATTTATCAAGTTAAGCTGATTCCCAGCCAACTATATACGTTTCTGTAGCTCGGTTTACCTGGTAATACGCAATAATCTGCACCCAAGGAACAAATATATTTATTGGTTAAGAAGAAAATATCAAGCCATACGAGAGTCAGAGGGACTGATTGTTCGAAGAGCTCATTCTGGTCAAGCGAGTGCAGAAGATCCTCAAGTGAAGCTCCATCATGTGACGGGACATACCTGCTTCTCTCCTCATCCATTCACTTTTATTCTGTCTGTAATAAATTGACATCGAGAACTGGATCTGGGCATCAAAGTCATGCCTAAAGTTACGAGATGCCTTCTTCATCGCCAGAGGCAGTTCTGACAGACGAACAACTGGCTGACTTTACGGAATTGGCGATAAGACTAGAGCGCATTTTCACCGGGGAGGCAAAGGACAAGGAATTCCTGTCAGTCTTCGAGCCAGGATGGATGTATTTCTGCTGAGCTGACCTCGTGCAGTGTTCCTAGTTACTTGATCGACGCTTTTCTACGCATCGAAACGCCTATTCGCGCACAGCATCTTCAGAAGGTCATTGACGTTTTACACAGATACGAAGCAGATATAGTGCAATCGTTGAACACGACCTCCGTGCGTTGTCTAGCATATTTACTTCTCAATTTGGACGTTGAGTCCGAGCAGGAAACCGGGCTGAATCTCTTGCTTGTCGGTTTACCTGTGCCTTTGAGTCGATGAGGAGCACGACGAAGCTGATCTCTGCAGGACGAATCGAACTATGTCGTCGAGACAAAACGGAAAAAATCCGAAGTGACACTTCTTCGTTTTCGGAATCAGCTGCAGCTCGTTCAACGCAAACTGATTCAGACGTTATATGGCTTATTCATAGATGAAAGGCGAAACAAGCACATTCGCCGACTGGTCTGTTATCACTGACTGACTGCTTGAGCAAGTACTGATTTTTTTCCCAGGCGGGCAAATTTCTTGTGGAAATATGGCCTGGGACTAAGGATGTTAGGAATCTGCCCTTTGAAATCCAAGATGAGGATATAACTCAGTAAGCGCAAAAGTCCTCATGTACTCTTGGTCTTTCTAACTCCTAGGCTCTATAGACTTATCTCGATCATATTATACGGAAATGATGCTGTGACAAGGTTCCTCGCGGGCGCTTTTATGCAGACGCTTCACCTTTCCCAGAAAGACGTCGAGCGACTTGGGCATGCGCACGACTTTAAATTGCTGGGTATGCTTTCCAAGAGCATGGTCGCTTTCCCAGAGGAACCGATCAAGTTCTTCCACCATTACGAGTGCGAAGCGCAGCGTATACAGCGGGAACCTGAGAAATGCACTATTCTTGTGCCATCCTGCGACTTTGTCCTATCGAGAAATGGCGAGAACAGGACATTAGCACTAGGGTCGGAGCTCCTCGGCTCAATGAGCCCGGAGTCTCTGATATTCATACTCGATATGACTCGCCCATCCGGAAAGCTCTGCCAATTCATCGATATCTCGATGCGCTCTACTCTAGAGCCTATGCGCACATCAGGGCAATACATAGATGGCAGGACGTCCCGCTTGATTTTACAATTTGATGTGGACGCTTCGCTATCAGTAAATGGAAAGAGACAAATCTCGGGAGAATCAACACTCAGTATATCATCGCATCATGATTTGGCGGATCTGCATACGGCAATTGAAACAAATGGCAAGCAGATGAAAAGGCAAAGCACAGAATTGAGCACGCTGACCCGGATGTCATCATCCATCATAATATCGCTCGATACTTACGATGATGCCAGCCAGTCATTTGACCATAGCCAGACACTATTCGAAAATGAAGAGCAACGCCCCGTGTCTTGCTTTGGATCGGATGGGAATCAGCCTGAAAATAAGCCCTGTGAATCACAAGCGACGTCCGGCAGTCGCCATGATCGTAGCGTCTTGTCTCAACAATCCGAATCGGCGCGCGGCACCTCTGTCATGGGAGATAGCCTCCAGACTCTGCATCCCATTAGTTCCAGCCATATTGTTTCGAAGCAGCATGGTTGTGAGAGTTCACCTGTGGCATTTAAACGGAAGTCACCAGGACGGAGTATGGTAGAAGAGTGTGGAAATCGGCTAAGCCCTAGGGAGTATTCTGACAATTCAGCAGAGAAGCTGCATAAAGGGCTCTTTGACTGCGCCCTCGCAGAGATCGATACTGGCACATGGAAGAAGAGTCCGCCACATGACCGCACCAGCCATTCTCAGGTGCCTGGAGAAAAAGATGCTGGCTGGCTACCCGCGCAAAAGAGTAGACTGCGCTCCAGAAGGCACCAGCAAACGAAAAAATTAATAAGTAGTAAAAATGCTACAGGCCTAATGCCTGACACTCAGGAATCCCTGATCTTTCCTATGCGGCACTCTACAAGGAAGATCTACACTCATGCAAGAGCTTCTGTTGACTGGGACGAAGATCTACGACCAAGCGACGAGCGTGAACAGCTCGAAGGTCAGAAAAGTATTGATGTCACTTCAATTTCGTCTCCTCCGCCCGGAGAGAAATCTATTTTTGATCAGGCGTCCAGAAAAGGGACCAAAAGAAAATCGAAGGGCAAGACATCGTCCAGCAAGCGCAGAAAGACGTCCAGAAAAGGGGGTCTGGACAATAGAGACGGCCGGCATGAGATCGAAGAAAGTAACCTGGCCCAACCATCAAAGCCGGAAGGCACGGTTGATGTAACCAACATGTCTGAGATGAACGCTGACAGCGAAACCTCGAAAGGAAGTCGCACCAAGGCGGATAGAGCGGCTAAGGACAACAGTGTTGAAGGGGGCCCTCACAGACACTCTGAAAGCCTTACCGACGAGGCACCGGAGGCTGCACTGGTTGCAGTAACGGAGGTATCGGGTGTTGAGCAAAGCATTGCGTTCCTGATGGATCAGGCACAGGAAATAGGCTGCCCGCTCATTTTGGAGCCGTTCGGGGCCACAGGCGATCAACATGTAAGCCAAACGTCCGATCCGCGAATTCAGAAGGCAACTTCCGACTGTGAAGAGACACAGATTATTACCTATCCCAGATTCAAAAAGAGTGAGCTTGGAGGTAGAGGAAGAGTCATGGGTGAAAAGTTGGCTTCCGCCATTCATGATGGTTGCATTTCCTCTCTCGCTGGAGACGAGAGGAAGGAAGATGCGACTATACCTGGCGGAGTTATTGGCTCATTAGACAAAGAAGACGTTGAAAGCCACTCAATGGGCACTTTTGCATTACAGCATGAAGATTCCGAAAAGCGCGCGGTCAAGTTACAGCCCCAGGAGGCCTTAGTGTCTCGGACGGTCCGAACGACATATCTCTCTTCAGATGCCGAGCCAGCAGTAGCGGAGGAACACACTAGTCAGGAATATCCTGGGAGTATGCAGAAGATTTCATCAACGAGGCAAACAAGAAGGAAAAGGAGGACTGGTGAAACCGAGAAAGAGAATGCATCGCGAAAGAAGAGAGCACAAAAAAAGCTCTCAGTGGCGACAAGCGGTGAAGCAGGAAGCCAGGCGGATAAGATTGAATGTCAATCTCACGAGAGTTGTGACCCAGGGAAAAGCGAACCTGGCTTATATGCTTTGAGGAACGCAGACCTCGAAATTGGCGGAGCGCTGACTTCGACTGGAGAAAGCGAAAGGGTCACGGCTGGCTATCACAGTCTCAAGTCAATCCGCCAGAGACAGGAACCCGAAGAGGGAGATCTGTCAGATCTAGGCAGCCCAAAGATATTCTCTCGTGTTAAGATCGTTCCGAGGCTCACCCCCAGGAAGACCATAGTCGACAACAATGGGAGTCCCCGGCTGGTCTCACAACACACTGCTGGATCCCAATGTTCTACCCACACAAACCTCGACTTTGCTCAAGGACCTGGAGAACTAATGCGGGCAGGCATGAGTTTAATTTCACAAGGATTTAGTGAATCTGGATACGAAGCGGATTTTGATGAGCAACCAGAAGAAGAAATCCCCCTCGAGACACCAGAGGTCTCTTCCTTTCGTACAAAGATGGATGCTCATCGAGACAGATATGTTCCCAGAATCTGCGAAACAGCAACTAATGAGGAAGTTTCTGAGAAATCTCCTGTGACTGGTGGCAGAGAAGGGCTGATCACGTCAAAACTCGTAACCGCATCAGGAAAGGAGTTCACAATGCGGTTTTCATCGAAGCCACCCAAAAAGTCACCGAGAAGGTTGGACAGGTCGAATGCAGAAGGCGATGGAGCGACGCAATTTTCATCCAAGGAAGAAGGGTGCTTCGTTGATTCCAGCTGTGATCCGACTGAAACGAGTGCAAGCAGCGAGGAGTTGCCTGGTCAGTTAGCGTCATCATTGCAGTCACTGCATGACAGCGCCCGCGATATGCTACTGATTACAAACAAGGTATGTTAATGTCGTTACACAATGCACGATGGCCGTGTTATTGCTAATGCAGCGCAAAGCACCTACTGCACGGACTCAACAAGGAAAGGGCGGCTATCAACAAATTCCTGAACTCGTACCGCCAGCAATACAACCGAGTGTTAGACCAACTTGTCAAGAGGCAAGAAGAGCGGATCAAGCTATGTAAACAGCATATAAAAGCGATCAAAAGCCATCACTCAGATCTTTGCCAGGAGTTGATCCATGGACTTCAGGAACATGAGAAGCGTTTACTGATGGATCTCAGTGAGGAAGATTAATCGTCTAACGTTGAAAAAAGGTCCTAAAGGACTCATGATCAGTTTCTCACACAGCTTGCATAATGATGGCACCTCGCAGGGACCAGACTTGGATCAAAGCGATGAAAGGGTCATATCATTGACCGTAGCGGACGTCGATGGTTCAGGCCAATGATCCTCTTAGCACCATGTGCTACGTATATTGCCGTTGTTCTGTGTGATAAAATATTGCAGGAAGACAAATATGTGATGTACAGTACGGAGGACTTCAAAGGTGGTCCTTGAGAGGTTGTATCTAACTATCTACGTCCGAGAGAAACAGCAAATGTGAAAGAGACGAATGCAAGACCGAATATTCAAGAGCGCAAGAGCGCAGGCATGGATCCCTTGACTCACCGAAGTCACGTGCCTGGGCGATCGGTGGCCGAAGTCGCAGCAGGACAAGCAAGGGCACCAGAAGACTTGGAAATTTTTTGAGTCATAGTAAAATTCGGGGATTAAGCTGGTCTTGAAAATTATTGAGGCGGTTTTCTGTTTCTCTCAATTCACGTCTCAAATAATTTACGGTCGACTCGGACTGTTCCATCCCTCTATCCTTCCTTCTACCCCTCTGTTAATCATCATTATCAGTGTGAGACGCTTACTTTTACCCCGCCACCCGCCATGTCTGTGAGTCGAAGTTCCCAGCCAAAGTTGTTGTCTCCTATGTAACGAGGAAGCTCATTCAAGCTTTATAGTTCTTCATCGAAAACCCTAACGTAGGGAACAATGACCACCTCGAAGATTCGCGGAGTATGTTCCTCTTTGCTCCAATCTCCATAACGACCTTCACTGACGAGCTTTCTCGCAAATGAATAGTTCGAGGATACAACCCCCTCACACCTCCTAACCTTCTACAACATGAAATCGCCATGACAGATAAGTCCAGGCAAACAGTACTGCAAGCTCGTCGAGAGGCTATTGCGATTGTCCATGGCACAGATACCGACAAGCAGCGTTTGCTGGTCGTTATCGGGCCATGCTCGATTCACGACCCCGACATGGCGCTCGAGTACTGCGATCGCCTTGTGAAGATGAAGGAGAAATACAATGACGAATTGCTGATCGTGATGCGTGCCTACCTCGAGAAGCCCCGCACAACAGTTGGATGGAAGGGTCTCATCAACGATCCCGATATCGACAACAGCTTCAAGATCAACAAGGGTCTGCGCACCTCGCGCCAGCTTTTTGTCGACTTGACCAACAAGGGTATGCCCATCGCCAGTGAGATGCTGGATACCATTTCTCCTCAGTTCCTTGCCGATTGTCTCTCTGTGGGTGCGGTTGGCGCACGGACAACCGAGTCGCAGGTCCACCGTGAATTGGCCTCGGGTCTTTCTTTCCCCGTCGGTTTCAAGAACGGTACCGATGGCTCGTTAGACGTTGCTGTGGATGCCATTGGGTCTGTCAAGCACCCTCATCACTTCCTTTCCGTCACAAAGCCTGGTGTTGCCGCCATTGTTGGGACCGTGGGCAATCCCGACTGCTTCGTCATCCTCCGTGGTGGAAAGAAGGGCCCCAACTACGACGCTGAGAGCATCGCCGAAGCTAAGTCTAAGTTGACCTCAAAGGGTCTGCCTCCACGTCTCATGGTCGACTGCAGCCATGGCAACTCGCAGAAGAACCACAAGAATCAACCCAAGGTTGCTGCCGTTTTGGCCGAGCAGATTGCTGCGGGAGAGACCGCGATTATGGGTGTCATGATCGAAAGCAATATCAATGAGGGTAAGCTTCCGTTCACATGGTGTGAGACTTGATTCCAGTTAACTAACTCGCAATTAGGTAACCAAAAGGTTCCTCCTGAGGGAAAGGCTGGTCTCAAGTACGGCGTCAGTATCACAGATGCTTGCATCAATTGGGAGGACTCGGAAGCTGTCCTCGAAACTCTCGCACAGGCCGTGCGTGCCCGGAGAGAAAAGCTCGCCACCAACGGAGCTTCTTAACTAAATTTATGACCTTTTGTCTATTTCGTTTTCTCATTGGATCTCATTGTCACTTTCAATAAAAGCATTAGATACATCGATGCGGGCGATACTCGGTGAAAATAGCGTTGCCCACAAGGTCTGTTTCGGGTTTACATACTTGAGATATTTAATTCAATTGGCGCTATGATGCCTTCTTTTCTCTTCGTCCCTTCTGAAATAAGATCAACGCTAGCTACGTCGAGAGCTTCTGGTGTGGGCTATCAGCTGTCTCAAACTTTCATGGCGTGGTTATGTGATCGTTCGACTTCGAATCATGTCCGGTGCAGAGTACAGGAATGAAATTGTTCTTGACGTTCTATCTGCTATCACTCCTATCAGTCCACAGAGGTCATCTGAGCATCCAAGCCCGATATCGAGGATCGACTGGAGCTATCCATTGAACACCAGGAAAGCCAACTGCTCTGGACCTTCTTTCATGCAGCCAGGTCTCCGTAACGTAGTAGTCAAACGACATTGGGACCAGGGCACGCAAGACCGTCTTCACATTCATGGCTTCTTTGGACCGGTTGAAAAAGTCGGGCTCCGACCATTCGGATGCCGATTGCTGCGCGCCTTCTGATTGGCATCAGGGAAGATGCCGACGCAGCTCCCGCCAGGCTTGAGATTATCAAAGATATGGCACATTGTCAGTATTCTTCCTCATTGGAGGCAAGTTGAGGATCCATATGGCCATTGTAGTAAGGTAGTTAATTATGGAGCACAGAAGGCAGAATTCTCGCGGAGAGTGATGCCACGACTGTATCACAAAAGAGTGATTATAGTTCTCCCAGACCGCGCCGCTAGAGCATCCTACATTGATTATTCATTGCGACAAACAGCGGAAAGAAACAGAGATGACGTGGATCGAGATGAACTCTAGGAGCATTTGGTCGTTTGAGTTTCGAAGGGCTTTATTATTAACGTACTTATGAACATCAAAGTATTGGAAACCCCTAAGAATGAAATCGAGTGCTATAGACGGGTATAGATCATGGACCAAATGTATGCGCCGCGCTATGTGGTTTCCACAAGTAAATGAAATCAATCCACCACCGAACGCTCTTCTAAGTCACTCCTCACGCACAAGCACCGTCCACCCAGGTATTATCGCGCTGGCCCAGCTCGGGGATCTTGAAATCCACAATGCACGCGGCAAAGGATGGGCGGCGTGCAGCAGGGCCGAGAAACGCTGGGGGTAGAACATTGTTCGTAGGAACGTATCCCTCATGCAAGAAACGTGGTAGACGACAGATGGCAGACTGCTGACCTCCAAAGTCCTCCCGAGAATCCGATGATTTGCGCTTGCGCGAGGATTGTGACGTCAACAACCCAGAGTCGGTCCTGTCCACCCATTGAGCCGAGGCGATATTGCCATCAGCACCGATGGTTACTGACTTGCAAGGAATGCTGGAACTCTGTTGATTGCTCGAGCTGAAGGTGTCAATGTCGATAATGTTTGTTTCACCGTTAGCACCAAAGGCCCAGACTCGCGCACCTCCACAGGCAGACTGAAGAGCCAGTTCAACCACGTTTTCCATACGTGCAATCTCCTTGCCATAGATCTTAAATGGCCACATCATCACTGTCGGTCGCCAGCTGACACTGAGAAGGAACTCCCAGTCGCCGCTCTGGTCTTGCACAAGACTTTCCCGTCGCTTGCCGGGCCGCAAATTGTCGAGGAAAAAATCCCTTGCTAGATCACTGTCTCCCATGACACCGTCTCCTTGTCTCTCACGCTCTTTCCGGATGACGTTATAAACATCTACAGGCACCGAATATAGTACGATCCGATCGCCATAGGCAGCGACCACACGCAATCCCCAATCCAGATTCCATCCTGACGCGAAGACTGTAGGAGCCAAATCATCCTTAGAAACATTCAAGGAATCCTTCTCAAACGGCGGCACACAGACAAGTGCCCGTGTTAAGCTTGTCGGTCCACCAATAGGCGCGTCAGAGCCGATACAGAGTAGACCTGTGCGAGGCTCAATGAACAAAATATGCAATCCATCGTTGATCGGGATAGCTCGGTAATGATGACAATGGGTTGCTCTCACTACACTCAGACTGTTGTTGTTTGAAGGAGTCCATCGAGTGAGTGATTGTACGTCAGTCAAAAGGTGAAACTGACAAGGGGTACGCCCTTCCCCGTACGATGCTTTGTGGCATTCACAACCCGGCATCCCTGGCCCAGCCAGCGATGAGATGAGCCGCATTTCCATGGGTGTTTCCGGCCGATGGGGAAGGAAGTGTAATATCTCCGATGGCTGCGACATGGGAAACCCCTTTCTCTGATTCTGTTCTGTCTTCTCGTCAATCCAATGCAGCTCGATGCCAGAACCAGAGCCAAAAGCAACGCATCGACGGCCCGGACAAATCGAGACACTGCGCGGAGGATCTTCTGGGGAGCAGATATTGCGGAAATAATGGATAAATGATGGATCCAGGGATTGCATGGCTTCTGGTCGCGTGGAGGAACGCTCGTTCGGTGCATTCAAGTCACAAACAAATCCCAAACGGTCACGTAGCAATGCCGCAATCACGATCTTCGGAGTACTGGTGTCGATACTAGCTGATATCACCTCAACCGGACAGATGATGCTTGTAACTGGAGCAATGTCCAAATCCATCAAAGCATCCATTGTTGTGGACACGACGCTTCCAGATTTCCGCGAGAGTAGATGATAAACGTATATCATGCGGCCAGAGGTAACAAGTAGATAGTTGGCACAATGACTGACATGAAATTTAGACGTGGCCAGAGGTTTCGAACCAAGGTCCATGACAGTGCCAGCAGCTGCATGGAGAGCAGAAACCCGTTGTTTCAGGAGAGACTGTCCTTGAGAAAGTCGAGAGAAATCAACGACCCCTGTTGTCAAAAAGCCAGCTCGTTCCACATTAGACTTGCGACCAGACAAGATACATTCGGTAGCAAATCTCCTGCTCATTCTCCACACCAGACTCTGCTCACTTGCAGAAGAATCAACGCGGTAATTGTGGCAGTCCTGTTTCCAGGCGTCCCACCAGCCTGCCCGCTTGAGCATGCTCTCCAGCAAGTCCTTATCGAGGCTCACACGCATCCATTGAGAGCACGTCCGCCGAGCATTGTCAAAATCTCGTGGACTAAGCAAATAAAAGATTTGCAGCAGGATCTCTGGCGGCGTGATGTTTGCTGCAGGCCGGGAGAGGATTGTTGACGCCATTTTGCCTAGACTCACATACAGTTTCTGCAGCGGCTAAGCTTGGAGGCGTGCGATAGACCGTTCTCTCTGATTGTGATCCCAGCAGCGGACGTGCGATTGATGCGATGGAGCGCTGGAGCCCCGGACTGACTTCTAATGACTCCGGACTTGGAGTCGTCGGTAGTTTTTGGTTGATCGCAATTCAATTGCTGATATCAGATGTTAAGAAAGAAGTGTCAAGCAAGGCTTCACAGCCGTCGCATCCAAGGCAATTAGCACAAGTGCCCTACAAGTGCAAAAGGGCTACTGCATAAAAGGCTGGACGTAGGAAGCGCAGTACCCTTTCCACTTAGGTTAACTTGCCACTACCGCCCTATCTGATAAAGGTTTAGAGAGCGTTGACCTTCCAGCGGGTCGCAACAGGCCAGAGTTATTAAGGCAACTGAAGACCTGTGGGACTTGAAATAGGCAGGCCAATGCTCTATACTATTGCGAACAGGTTGGTTGTCGAGCAGAAAAAGTTGAGATAGAGCTGAGTATAAGAGGCAAATCTAAAATATCTGCATAAACGTGGTAGATAAGATTTCAACAGTTCGCCTCCGAGGACCATGGATGGGCATAAATATTCCCGAGGGAACCGTTCTGACGTCGGTGCCAGGCCTCCAGAACACCAACGAGCAATGGGTTTATTGCGTGTCTAGGTAGTCATGATACTAGAGAGGCAACCTTGTTTGAAATGCTGGAGAAGTGGAGTACCGACCGAGTGATGATAACCCAGATAGTGGAGCCATTCAAGTCCATGACTACCATCCATGGCGAGAACGGGCACTAAAATTCTGCGTAATGCGGACATGAACTTGGGGCGGGATCGCTCAGCCCAGGAAAGCGCTGGATGAATCCCGTCATAGAAGAGCTCTCTGGGGCGAATCCAGAACCGCACTCGGCAATCGTCAAAACTCAGATAAACGGGACGGCCAACTGGAAGGCTAGGATGATCCGGGGGTCACCTAGGAGGCGAAAATAAGTCAACTTAGCTCACCACTTACTAATAATCTGCTTCCCTGTACCTGCACGCATCTAAATCAATTCCTACAATCTCAGCTAATCAATTAGCTTACCAGCGGAAATGATTGACGGAAAGTACCTACCATCTTGGGGGAGTAGAGTCGGCACGGCGATGATTCGCTGGTATGCTCCCGATGAGCCAATATCTGGTTCAGGGCCGCAAATCTATCTCGAGATGGCAAATCGATGATGCTGGCCACCCTAGCGTGCGATCAAAGTGCGAGAATTAGCCGAGGAATGCAAAAAGTCTAGAGTTGGGCAGTGGTCGCATGCGCTTCGGGAAGGTAGATACTTAGTCCTGTCGAAATCAAGACAACAATGGTCCAGAACAAGTTCGTCCAGACACTATCCCGAGACCCGGAGCCATTGTCGGATCACTTGATCACATTTGGCATATTCTAGAACAGAGTCAATATATGCCCTTATCACACTCGCACTGATAGCAGTACGGATAATCGAGGATGTTGCTTTGATGGTTTTACATTGTCCATGCTGCAGCGATGGTTCTCGAATTCCATGCGGCTTGTCCACGTGCACTCTCCCCCAGTGCCTGGCCTGCGACTTCACGCATTTGCGTCTATCTATGGCATACAACATCGGCTAAGGTAGTTACAATACTCCGTAGAGGTGCGAGCAATGCGAGACTGAAACTCAATTTCAGTCATTCAGCCGTCAGCAGCCAATAGCTACGCCCTCATAGTCTAGACGCGATATACTTAGCTAACTAACGTAGGTCCGCGGCTTATAGCGGAATATCGCATGAATGAAGATACTGGTGTCTAGACTACCTCCTCATGGCTTATGCATGACGATTTCGGAAGACCTGGGTCAATCTATTCCTAACTATTTACTCGCTGCGCGGAAGGCACTTTCGCTGAATAGAAATTCCACTAGGAGAAGCCCAAGGAATGTGACAGTTGGCCATAGTTCACTCTGCGTTGTCTAAAACCCCCTTTAAGCTAGCCAGAAGCCGTGTCTCACTTCGCTATACTTGTGGCTGCCAGGAAGGAGCGTCAAACCCCGAAGCGTGTGCGTCTCCGAGGTATATACAAAGATATTCTAATGGCTGGTCGTATTACATGCCCTGTTTTGGGTGTGGACAGTCAGGCTTCATCTTCGGATTTCAAGCCACCCACCGTCATCATTCTTCGGAATGAGTAGATACATGTGGCAGTGTAGATTCTCCTACAAGCCTTTACGTTGCGTAGCTCTTGACATGGGTTCGAGCGGCAATGTCACATCTAGTCTAAATGGATATTCTGGAAACTTCTGATGAAAGAGTAACAGAGAGCGTGATGGGCCTCAACAGAAACTGTCCAAGAACCATCATATATGTAAAGACAAGAGTAGGTGATAAGAGCGTGTGGTCGACATGAACGGATAATGACCAGTACAGTACAGTTGTCTAAATCGTGTGCATAAAGAGTGGATTGCTGCAGCCAGCATAGCAGGGTTGAAAAACAACAAAAGTAATAGTAAAGCATGGGGCTTGCATAACGAGTGATTGCATAACGAGTGAATTCCAAAAGAGCCACCAGGGAATCATTAGAGCGTCCATAATCTCACAGAAAGGTATCGCGGTCATTCGTCATGAATTCATGAAGGTTGCAACAAAATCAGGAAAGAGCTGGGTTAATACGGCGAAATTACATATGGTATGGCATCTATAAGTGCAAGAAAAGAAACGAAGCTGGACACTCAAGCCGCCTAGATGAGTCGATGAAAGTTGTAGTCGAGTCCGAAGGCTGGACATTGTTGAGTGGGTTAGACCGCGGAGCCATTGCCGTTACGTGTCTCATGCGCTTCAAAAGCCCGCTGATATTCACGAGCTGTGGGGTGTCCTGGGAGCCACGCATCATCCAGAGGCAAAATGAGACTCGGATTGACGTACTTCTTCAACTTCAGCCCAAGCTGTCGCCCGCCGATTTGAATAGGAAGGGCGTCACGTTCGAGGCCAGAAGGAGGCGAGAAGGTTGACGAGGGGGAAGGCGAGATATCACCACCCCCAGGACGGTCACGATCGATGCTCTTCAATGCAATGAACTTCATCAAGGGTTCGTAGTGCTGGGCAAAATAGTAGCTGAACCAGAGAGTCGTTCCAAGAAGGGGCACGAGCAGCAACGACCGAGTTATCGCTCTGCGCAGAGCGAGTACGCCGATCACGGCCAACTGGAAGACAATCAATCCCAAAAACACTCGACTGCAGATCATCGGCCAAGCTCGTCCAGTAGAATGTTGCTGGTGATCCATAGCATACAGTAGCTGGTATTTGTAAATGAATTTGCCCATAGTAAAGTAGACCAGCCCGAAAAGACAGATCAGCCAAGAGCTTGGGAAAACACTATACACCACGCAAATGATCAAAATGAGGATTGTCTGCGGAATGGAGTACCCATAGCTGAACGTTGGGGGCGTTTGCAGCTCAGCATAATCGCGTGGTGTTTTGGCACTGAGAAAGAAGAAGGGGTATAATGCAACACTTCCAAACTCCAGGAGTCGGAAGGGAAATAGCCCCAGACCTTGTAGAACGATCAAGTTGATGTAAAAAGGTGCGAAAGATTCAAGAGACTTGGCCAACGCAAACGCGATGGCGGTTGCATCCTTGAAAGCGTCTCGAAGCGTTTCCCAAAACTGGTAGAATGTTGTCGCAGTACCGAAAACAGTGAAAATCAAGAAGAGGTTGAAGAATGAGAAGAAGAAGTTCTTCGATATGACGGAGAGCTCGATATCGCCCCGCGACATCATACCCTGTTGGTTCGAGAGCCCTGTAATATGGGTCAGCTAATCAAGTACTCACCAGCTAAGGAAAGAGTCAACATACAATTGTATAGGTAAGGGACAGCAACTGTCAACAGCGAGAGGACTAAGGTTGGAAGACCTGTCTGCACAAGCGAACTCGCAATAGGGTTTCGAGCCAGGGCTTCTGCAAGTTGAGGAAACACCTTGTTCAAAGTCTCAAGTTCCAGCAGAGAAGCGACGGGAATCAAAAGCACCGACCAGAAAACAGTCAGAAAGCCAATAACGCCTGTGACGAACCATGACTGCATCATCCGTATGGGGCGAGGAACATAGGTGTTCTTCCACACAACGTCCGCTGGGGCTGGTGCCAGCCTTGCGAACATTTGCATCGGATGCGGGTCAAGAATCGCTTGAACGACCATCTGCGATGAAGCGATAGATTCCATTGTCACGAAAGCCATTTCTGTGGGCGGGTATTCCTTTTCACGAGCAGCTTTGATCTTCTCGTCTATTCTTCGAAGCTTTTCCTCGTAGTAATCAATCGCGTCGACGTTCCGGTACTTCAACTTCAGCGGCCCGTACCAAAGTCGGATAGTTGGTCGTTTCTGGACATGCTCAGTGATATGTGCCCTTCCACTTTCCGAAAGAAGCTGTGTGTGCTCGCTATCTTCATCCGACAATAGACTGGAACCTCGGGGTTGCTGGCGCGTCAAAGAAAACGAGTTTTCGCGGTTTTTCGGTCGTTTATACCCCAAATGTTTAGTCCAGGCCCATTCTAAATTTCGCAAGATCTTTAAGCGTTCATCGATCAGAAGATCAAGTTCGCGCCAGTCGCGGCACAAAGTGACACTCTCCACGTTTCCAACTCGCAACCCTTCCATAAATTCCTTGATCTTCTCTTCAGACGCCAATTCCTCGGGTATACCTGAAAGACGGATAGTGCGATCCGTTGTACTGGTCTGACTGCCAAGATACTTTTGGCGGATACTGATAATCTTCTTCGTCTCCTGAAGAAGCATGTATATCGCCAGACCGCTGAAGATATATGCGAAGACCACATACATCCACAAATAGTTCGGGTCCGAAATCAGCTTCTTTTTTCTCTCCTTCCCGTCATCGCCGTCTTCATGATCCCAATCCGGTAGCCCATATTCGCCGGTATACTTGAAATGGACTGGGCCGATAACAACGACGGCAAACAAGAAGACAACGCCAAGGAAGCGGATTGCGAATTTGAAGAACGAGAGGAACTATACCGGCGGTCCTCCGTTAGCAATAAACACATGTAACCAAAATCAGTAGCGCACTTACCACGAATGCATCCAGCCCCGCAGAATTGAGTACTTGTTCGTCCGTTATCCGAAACAGAACCGGTATCCAGCCAAAGAAGGTGTCAGGGAGTTCGGGTAAGTCAGAAGCGGCGCCGCGCTGCCGTCTCCGTGCAGCATACAGCTCCCTCCACTTCGGTCGCAAGATCTGTTCGCCATGCTTTGTTAGTAAGCAATCTAGACGTGAAGAACCATTCAACGTACACAAAAGGACATGAATGCGCTGAGCCCTAGCGTCAGACTTATCACAAGCTGCGTGTATGTATCCCGCTGGTTCTTCGTTTGATCCATCCATTTCCGCCCATGGTCCCCGGTCTCAACAGCTGTTGCGGCCGCGACAGTTCCCAGAGCCGTCAGAGTGGACTCTGTGAGAGACATGGCTCTCGAAATGCACCAAGCTAGTGCTGAACTTATGTGTCGACCGTGGCTTTCACGAATACATACGGCACGCGATTGTGTCCCAGCGGAAGTGGTTTGGGCAAAAAGAGCTGACGTCAGGAGTGGAGTTGCGTATCGAGCACAGTGTTGCGATCTCGCAAGGGATGCAAACGCTTTGCAGAGAATCAATGCAGGTCAAAAAATTCCGAGGAGTAGTCGCCTGTTTCTTAGCTGCAATGTCGAGGATTTGAGAATTTAGATCGCGTTGGGCTTCTTTCTTTAAGCTCAAACAAGGCCATCGCCAAAGTTGTACTAGTGGGGATGATGAGTTGTGCAGACACTTAGTCAGCAGGTGGTGTTTGGAACTAAAAGAGCACATAACTAATGCATAGTTTTCATGCAATGAGATAAGGCCCATCGGATAAGACTATATACGGAGTAGATGGATATCACAACTTTGGTCTACTTCTAATATGCAAATGTTATATCCAATCCCCTCCAACAATAATCAACGTCGAATCTTCCTTCACAAAATGTCTCAAGAATGTCTGGAGGCGTCATAATATAGGTCAAGTAAGCATCCTGCCGACCATGACTGAGTGGGACACTATAACAGAATTCTATTAGCTTTCATAGATAGAAAAATCCGAAGGCAGGATAAATGTCTTACAGAGTCTGCACAGTGAGCTCCATTCTTGTTTGTAAGCTCTGTGAGGCCCTTCCATGGACTCTCTCTCAGCGCGCGCTTGCAACCCTCTAGGCGTCGAGTCACTTGTTGATACGCCTCCGTCCGTTCCTCTGCTGTCTTCCGGCGCTCAAGGTCAAAGTGCAGGAAAGCACGAAGAAAGAATCCCCGCTGCCAGACCCATTCAGGTCCCTGGTGGTAGTTCCTACCCTTGGCGGTCGCGAAATTGTCCGAGTCTTCCGAGTTGTTATAATTGGGGTTATAGTTGAGATCGGATGGATCCAGAGTAGCGACACCGATTGGGCCGACAATGACCGAGTCTGCGAGAGCCAGAGCTCCCAACGCTTTTGACGGTGTGAAAAGGTCTGGAGACACGGTCATGGCAATGGGGAAATTGGCGCGGAGCTGATAGTCTTCATACGGCTTTCCGGATTTGTAAAGATCCTTATAGATACCCCGGCGATTGACAATGCTAGGGTCAACATCGTACTGACCATCTTCCTCGGGATTTTTTGGGACGTAGTAGCAGCGTTCGAAGTTCTGCTTGATCCTCGCCGCCCATTCCTTGAAAGTGATTGACCTCCCGTCCGCAATGTCAACCTTGTCGTGGGGGTAGAGCCCGCGCTCATGCAAGCTGGAAACCCAAGTCAAAGCGCTATAAAGCAGCCCGGTGATCTCAATTGCGGCACCATCGCGAGGTGTACCAGGCACGCCCTTATTCCCCGCCTTCCCGCTTTCTCCCATCTTGTCTTGCCACGTACCGCAGTTGTGTTGACTGCCACCAAAGATTATTCCCGTCTCCCAGTCGACTTTGACATCGATCTGGAAGCCTTCCGGCTTCATTTGCATGTCGAGATCAGGCCCGGCGTTGTGCTCTCGGAATGACAATCCCTGCGCGTGTCGTTGGAATACTTCTTGAACGACCTCCGAGATAGTCGAATGCTTTGAATATGCCCTAGAGTCGTCATACGCAAACCAGGTATCGTCGTAAGGCAAAAAGCGCCTGGCAACCTTCTCGTTCAAGATTTCAATGCCGTTTGGTGCCATCTTTGTGTAGTCCTGAATGGCCTGGAGGAAGAACCACACGGAGTCTCGAGAATTGTACCGGGGTAGCTTGCCACTACTTAGGAGGTTCGGGATCATGCCGTGTTTGAGAACACTAGCAAATGCTAGGATATGCTCCTTGGCGTCATCAAAACGGCCAGTGCAAAGAAAGAGGCCTCGAAGGGATATGAAGATATCACGGCCCCAGCATCTCGCCCAATCCACTGCGAAGTGGGGAAGACCTGCTGCAAGACTGGGAACGGTCTTTGTAGGCCAAAGAGATGCGGATCTCACAATGCCAGTAACCTGCACGCTGACCATGCCCAGTTGATGGATGAATTCCTGTCCCTGTCGTACATCGGGTCCCAGCAACTGAATGCCACGCTTCCAAGCAGCATTGTACGCCACCTGGATAATGATGCCGAAGTATCTGGGTAACAGAAAGCTTGGTAAGTCGCGGACTGCCTGAAACTTCTCTTGTAACCATTTAGCAGGCTTCTCCAGTGCAGTATATCCTTCCTTCTTTGCCGCTTTTTCCATACGCCCGACGATGAAATCGAGAGCCCACTGGCCTTGACGGAGGTGATCGCAAAGTGGATGGCCCAGTGCGTTATACTTGATGATATCTTCCAAGATGCTCCACCATCCCTGAAGACCGGCGTAGACCAAGGGCCCATGGTTGGGGACGTTGTAGACTCCGTCCTGGCCTCCGCTCAAATCCCTTTCTTCCGCGTCACAGCGGTAAAGGACGAAATTGAGATCGATCAGATTAAGCTCTGCAAAAGCTTCATCCGCTCCCTCAGTGATGTGGTTCTCCAACCCTGCTGCATGTTCAGCCTTGGCGATGGACGTCTCAAAGAGTGCAATAGATCCCGGAGCAAACGTATCGAGAACTGAAATAATGGTATCATCGCCGTGCTGTTCGGCCTTTGTGCCTTCGAATTTTCGAATCCGACTAGGCAGTCCTCGCAGGTGATCCTTATCCGCTAGAATTTCTGCTCTGGTGCTATCGCTCGAGTCCACTTCCAGGTTCCAGGTTCCGATGTGCTTGGCCTGCGTTCCAACGAGATGAGTGGGCGCAAGCACCGCATTGGTACTATGCCCCGGAAAAGCAGTGTGAGCGATCAGGAAAATTCCTCTGCGCGTTCTGGGATGCACTCTGTGAACGGTAATGTATTCTCCGTCATGGTGGATATGCGTTTCATCATATCCCTCCGCTCCCATCATCGTGTGAAGTTCATTCAACAGCTTCTTGACACCCCCGATTCCGCCGCTTTCACTGTCACGATGAACCTCTGCCGATTCCGAGAACTCCGAGAAGTATAGCCGCTTTTCGTGAACAAGGTCCACAAGTTTGGGATATATCTCGTCATAGCCCATGACGCTTCCGACGGCCGAGGCGCATATTGAAACCAGAGCAGCATTGGGTAATGTGTCTCTTGCATCCCGTTTCTGTGCTGGTGTTTCGTTATCATGTGTACAGTCCATGAAAAGCGCTTGAACAGGACAAGGACGAATATGAGAGATCTTTTCTTGATTCTGGTTAACCCCGGCGGAAGCAATCGCATGACTGCTCCCTGCTGAAGGCAACTCAACATCGAAACTGCCTATGGGACGGCCGCCATGGCGATGGACCAACCGACTCAGCTCACCCGTACTCCAGGCTTGCATAGCCTCGCGAATCAAAGCATTTATACCGAGACGCTTAACAAAGATATAATCCGCTTCTTCGGATCCCGTAAAAAGCTCGGCAAAGACTGTGAGGTTTGGTCGGACTTTACGCGCCTCGTCCAACAGATATTCTGCAACTACCAGCGGCGTTGAGTGGCAGTTATCGATGCGGAAGCCGGAGAAGTATTTGGCCATAAGGCGGGTGTACTTGGTCATATGATCCCAAAGGAAAGGATTGTCCTCTGGAGATGAGCCATATCTGAGCTTGACGCAATCGCCCCAAACAATGACTTCACGACGCAAATAGGCTTTTGAATCAGGACCAGCATTATCCCGCATAGCATCCGCATTCCAGATCCAGCCGTTGTTCACGAGGGCTAGGGCCTTGGGGCTATGTTTCTTTGTGATATCATTGAGAGGTAGTCTGGTGAAGTAAGTTTCAATCAAAGGATTTTCGTCCGTGACAGGCCCAAGTTTCGGACCATGATCGTCAATCCTGATGTACTTGATTCGGTTAAATAGCTGATTCATAATCTCGGATACGTCTGCATTGTACTCCTCGTAGAATGGCAGATTGACCTCATCCAGTATCGTTGCGAGCGCCTTCTCAACCGAGGCAATATCGGAGCTTGAAGAGTCATACTTCCCGAACGTAGCAGTCAGGATCAGAGACCCGAATTCAGGGTCAACCGCTCTGCTGAACCGTCCCAAAACCTGCTTGGCCGTGGGAATGGCATGTTGGCGTATGAGATCAGCCCGCTGTTTCAAAGGCCAATCTTTGAATCCACTGATATCAACTTCCGCATATTTCTCGGACGCGGGATCGTTCAATCCAGTTGATTTCCAGTGCTCCAGGATCTTCCCGGTGTTGGCTTTGACATCAACGACATAGTACTCCCAGAGTCGGATGCCACTGATCACCTTCTCTCGTAGTACGTTCATGACAGCCAACAAGTCATCCACGGTCTTGAATTCAGTGGGCAAGCCTAGTTGCTCAAGGTCCTGGCCGAACTCCAATAAAGCGGTGTCCAGTTCTAAAGCTGCCTCAAGCCATGGTGCAGTCTCCACGCTATAACCAGCCTCTGGATGCTCTTCGAGCCACTTGCTATTATGAGCAGTGTGATTCCACACAACATCGGTCAATGACAAAAGCCCGTATTCCTCCTCCATTTTCGAGATCATTTGTGCAATATCTGCCTCACCGTTGGGAAAAGCAGCGTCGTCGAACTGCAACTGGTCAAAGATACTATAAGGAGAATTTGAAGCTCCCCGCTTCATCAACGGTGTAAAGTGCACCATGTTGTAGTTGCGCTGACTGATACCATTCAAGTGTCTGTTCCAATCCGTGGGGTATTGGCCCATGAATTTGGACAACACAGAGAATATAGAGAGCGCATTGAGAGGCAAATCTTTACCGCGAAGGGTCAACCTCGGTGCGACATCGACGTAGTAGTCAGGTGTTCTCGCTGGTTTAGGGGTCGGAACAGGGTCGACAGAGAATTGAGGCAGGGGTGAGAATGTGGTGTAGAACAAAAAGGATCCAGGGCAGGTAACCGGGATATCGATCTGGATATTCTTGTTGAAATCTGGCTCCAATCTGCAACACAATTAGGCATATGACAGGTTTCTTTTCTGGCCGGGAGCTCGCTCTGACCTGAAGCTCCGGAATACCGAGCGATCGAATGGCTTGCCACTCTCCGGAATGTTCACCCACAGTGTTCCCTCCCTGCAAATCGAACTGCTTCCCTCAATCACGAAACGTAATAGATATGCAGGATCACTGGTCGGTGGAAGATATATGTATCCCCCAGGCACATCTGGAGAGCCATCATCTTTCAAAGGGAGCAGGTAAACCTGCTGCGGAGAGACCATTGCTTCGGACAGTCACTTCGGACCGTTTTCCCTGACGCCGAATAGCCTAACAGAACAGTTGCTCCGCGGGGAGGCCTCCGATGTTGGCCTGTGGAGAGATTGTCGGCGTACCGACTTGTGTTGATTACTCGGCTCAAAAGAAGCCACCGAGTAACACTACAAACAGATAGTTGTAACGAGAAGATTGAAAAAGCTACAAGTGGAAAGTCAATTGGAGGAGAAAGGATGGGCGCAGCTTATCAACGATTCCACGGATGTGCCTGAAATCTGAAAGTCACCCAAGCCCCGCGGGGGCCGTGTGACATCATGCATCCAGCCCATTCCCTGGCAGCGGGGAAAACAGTCAAGCCACAGGGTCTGGAACAAAACAACTCGATCCACGGACCCCCTATCTCACCCCTAGATACTTGTTTGGGCCTGTTAACGAAAACCAGGGTTTATGCGATTACATGTCATAATAATAGTGATAATGATAATTATAAAGCCACTGATGAGATTTGAAGTTTCAAGATCACGGAGGCGGTTCGAGAGTAACTGAATCTTATTGCTTTCTATGTTCAACTTCCATCTGTTCTATGCGCTGAAGAAGACCATGACAAATTATTACCAGATGAAACAATGCCCCCAAGGAAACAATATTATTTTCCCCCATGTCCCAAAGCAGGCTATTACAACCTGGACATGACGGCCTGACTGGCGCCACCACCGTTGACCCCATCCACTCCGTTAGGTACCGAACTCGGTTTGCTGTCACAAGGAAGAGAAACATGAGCACAAAAGAAAAGACGTGATATCGGGTCCTAATTACCGCTCAATATAAGATGGAATAGACTCCACAGACATGGAGCCCTCAAGAATGCCTACCACCGCGTTAGCAATTGCGAATAAACAAAGCGGCACCAAAAAACAAAAGGGGCTCTTACGATAAACTGCAGTGAACAAGGGAAATTCGTCCTCAAGACCTTGCTTCTTCAGAAACTTGTTCACCTCAACGGCGGTCAAAGTACCCTGAAGTTTCTGGCCATTGAGCTCCGTCTCTTCGACTTTGTCGATGGGCTGCTTCCTCTCAATGCTGAGTTTGGCGCAGCGGAAATTACGCCCACCACTGCAGCTTGTGATCAAATCGGCAACCCCTGCACTCTCCTCGGTGAAAGTCCTCGTGTCGATAGTGGCACCAAAGAACTTTTCACCGAACTTCACCATTTCAAGTAGGCCGACTCGCATGATTGCAGCTTTGGCGTTGTCGCCCCAGCCCATGCCATCGACCCATCCCGCAGCGAGAGCGACAACGTTCTTCAGAGCACCTCCAAGGGAGACTCCCGCAACGTCACTCACTACCCTAATGTGAAAATAGGGGCGATGGAAGAGGGTCTTCAGGACGGTGTGGTCAACGGGAGGGTATTCGGACGGCAGTGGCTGCAGTTTAACCTGCGAAAGCTGGCCAGAGACGTCCTTGTGCTCAAAGTGAACTACATCCACAGTGGATGCAGAGGGGGATCGATTGGGAGAAGGGGCCTTAGAATCCAGGTGTGGGGGGTCATAAGCAATGCTTGACTCGCTCCATTTCTCCTGGGCAACCTCATTGGCGATGTTCGCACCAGAAAGCGCGCCGCAATAGATTCCTAGGGTCTTGCCAATAGTTTCAGAAAACAGACTGACGCCCTCCTCAGTCACGTCGACGCCCTTGATGCAGGAAATACCACGGGCATAGGGCAGAATTTTGCCCTTGATTTGTTCACAGGTCTTGTTGATAAATTGGTGGGGAAGATTGAAGATGAGGATGGTGCTGTCTTTCACAGCATCTACCACGGACGGGTTGGCGTGGATGTTCTCAGGCAGGGCAATCCCGGGTAGGTACTTGACATTTTCATGTGTCTTGTTGATTATCTCTGTCAAATTCTGTGGGCCTTGACACAAGGGCGAAGATGGGTCGTAGTGCCGGGAATTCTTGGGGATCTCAACCTTCTCCTCGAATACCCACATTTGAACATCTCTCTCGAAGATGGAGTCGTGGCTAGCTGTATTCTCGGCAACAATCTTAGCGATAGCAGTGCCCCTATTCAAGAACATGGAGTCAGCTTCTCATTCCGCATTCGAACCGCATCCAGCATATCATAAGCATACCAGTTCCCTGAGCCAATTACGGCGACCTTGTGCTTCCGGGGGTGCGGTGATAGAGAGCCCATCTTCGATGCTTCGGTCGTATTGTTGAAGGTAGATCCGATACTGCTACCAGACATGAATCGAACAGAACTGAKGACTAGCGGTTTAAAAGTCCTTAAACTGATCGACAGAGGCGAAATTTTTCTTATGATTCGAGTGGTTAGGAACTGAGAAGCCGGGTACCGAGGCAAGATGGCAGTGGCACGAGACTCAGGAAAGCAGGTCCGACGAGATAAAAGGCGCACTGGAGACAGCATCCACGGAGTTCTGCAAGGTAATGGCAAATCTTTCAACCAGAGACCTTGCGGTGGCTCTCTGATGTAAGATCGAAAAGGACACGGCGGGTTTGGTACCCGTGAATGTGGATCTTCCTGTCCCGATTCCGACTCGGGGGCTAGGGTGCTAGGGGAAATCGTAATTTCACAAGTTGATAGTGTTCAATTTTTCGGTCGACATGGAAAGTACCTACTATCTATGTAGCMGTACGTTTCGTTGGTTGGCTAAGCCAGTAGTAATTATTTGTTAGGGTCAAACTAAAGACGACGGAGGAGATTTAGCAAGACTACTAAGGTAGGTACTAGACTGGGGTCTACTTGATGTCTCACTGAAAGGGGGAAAATCACGCACCGTTGAGGTAATCATGTGGGCGGTGAATGAGGGGCTTATCGAGAACATGGGGGTTATCGACACTAGCCCCTAATAGGATTAGCATGGAGAAAAGAATTCCAGCTGCGACGATCATAGACAGTCAACTTTTTCGTAGTTTGCTTGATACTCTTGGATACACAATTCTCTTGCTTTCAACATGGTAAGGCTCTTGTTGCCCCGATTTATGTGGATATCTAACCAGTATGCTATCTCAAGGCTCCGATCCGCCCGGTCAAAAAGACAGTCACCACCACCAAGAAGCCCTCCGGTGGAAAAGGCGCCGTTTCATCCACCAACTCGGCCTATTTTGAAGACGACTTTCGAACAACAAAAAGAGATAAGCGTTTGATCAAACATGCCAGCTTCGTATCGAAGATTGAGAAGAGCTCTCAGAAGGCCCCTAAGCGGCGTCGCGCATCAAAGAAGCTCGTTGCCAATCTCGAGTCACTTGCCGATGCATTGCCTGAGACGGAAACGGAAATGAATGATCCCAACAACCAAGTGAACATCATCAAGCAGAAAACATTGCAGCATAAGCCAGGTGCCATGAAACGTAGGCAGAAGCTAGAGAGAGTGGAACGGGATCGATTCGCGAAGAACATGGCTCAGATGTCGACCATTCAAACGAATGTGCAAACCGACGCTGAGCCTCAAAATGAAGCCAGCTCCACATCGAATCGGTGGGCGGCATTGCGAAACTTTATCTCACAGACAATGGAGCAGCAGCCCGCTTTTAAGACGAAGCCATGAGCGCACTTTAATAACGACGGGAGTCTACGAGAAGGTGTTTGGCCAATCACCCATGTCCTGTTTTGTACAGATGACAACCTCAACCAACCTCCTAGAAACTGGGATCTAAACCGGTCATAGAGTCCATGCCCTATAAGGACCGGGAGCAAGCTGGGCGAGGAAACCTTTCACCAGTCGGTGGAGGTGCTGCTTTGGCGAAGCGGTCGCTGCTAATGTCCCCTAAGGATGTGCTTATAAGGCTCATTATCCGCATTAGAGCCACCTCAGGGGAATGGTTCTCAGTCTTGTTGCAACCCAAATCTCAATTGAGAGACTCAAGACTGGACCCCTGGCATTTGGCCCAGTATTGAATCCTTGTTTCGGCTGCACTCCTAGCCAACCTTGAACATGATAGTCATTACGCACAATGACAAATGGCAGCACAAGATAGTGTCGAGAATACTTCTGAAAATATTAGAAATGATTCTTCTGGCTTCTGGGGTTCCCATCCTTCTGGCACGATTAAAATATGTGATTCGCCTTCGCCTCAACCACCGGAGCATTTGTAGGAATCCTTCCTTTCCCTTCTTGAACTCATGTGCTGCCATTTCACTGTTATTTTAGACTTGATGAAGCTGTCTTAGGTAGAACGATCGCAGCGCGACGGCCCGTCKGATACCGTCGGCCGATACATCGCTCACGTGCTGCGGGGAAAGCTATCTATCCCCATCATCTTATCAGCGTCATCCTCGCTGCTCCGTCAGAGCTCCTAGACTTCACTTGCTCTATACACTTATTTACTTTGGAATTCCTCCTGAGATCTTTTTAGATAATCTGGCGCCTGGTGATGCTGCGACTACATATTCGCGCTCACGGCCTTAAATGTGCCTCAAGAGCATATCGCAGTTCCCTGCTCCGTTATCGGCATGTAGCTATCTGCCAGACTTGTCGGGCAAACCGCGGTTTTGCATCTTCTGCACAATCCTTTCCCACATATTCCGAGTTTAATAGATCGGATTTTACAAACCAGCCCTGGTCTGGCATCTATGAAGCTGGGTTGCCAACGGCTGGCCCTTTGGGGTCTACTCCGGCGTTTGGAGCTCCTCGCATCACACCCAAGTCATTGAAACAATATCTGGATCAGTTTGTGGTTGGACAAGATCGAGCAAAGAAAATTCTTAGTGTTGCTGTTTTCAATCATTACCAACGAGTACAAGAGCTTCAACGAAGGGAGGAAGAGAACGCGGAGTTGCTAGCAAGGCGAGCCCGGAGAGAAGCATTGGAGCATCATCCTGCAGAGGGTAAGCCTTGTACATCCCCTGTATCCTTCTCAAATCAAGCTAAACATTGAATAGATGAGTTTCCAGGCCAGCAACGCACTGTTCATTCACCTCTCAACCCGAAACCACCAACGTCCAGTCCCGACGAAGCACTTCTTAGCGATTCGTCTCCACTTCAATTGGAGAAATCCAACATTCTCTTACTAGGACCGTCGGGGGTGGGCAAGACACTGATGGCCAAAACACTTGCGAGAGTTCTCTCGGTGCCATTCAGCATATCTGACTGTACGCCGTTCACGCAGGCAGGATATATTGGGGAGGATGCGGAGGTATGTGTTCACCGACTTCTGGCGGCTGCGAACTACGACGTGGAGCAAGCCGAGCGGGGAATTATCGTGCTTGATGAAGTGGATAAGATAGCGGCCGCCAAAGTCAGTCATGGAAAGGATGTCAGTGGCGAAGGAGTGCAGCAGGCACTGCTTAAAATAATTGAGGGCACAACAGTCCAAGTTCAAGCGAAGCAGGAGAGGAATGCTCATCGAACAAGCGGTACCCCGAACTCATATCCATCGAACATCCCGTTTGGTAACCCTCCGTTCTCGCAATCTCCTACAGGCAACGCCCCCCAGAAAGGGGAAATCTACAACGTGCGCACGGATAACATTCTATTTATATTCTCAGGCGCATTCGTGGGACTACAAAAGATCATCATGGACCGGATATCGCACGGATCGATGGGTTTCGGCCAACCTGTCCGCTCACAGTCAAGTCCAACTCAGCGACCTGGAGATCCGCTCGCCTCTACATCCAACCAGCCTGTTCCCATCCTACCAGGATCCGAAGAAGAAGCCTTGTACAAGAAACACCTGCCATTTTTCACAGCGGCTTCACCGACATCACCAGACGGTGAACCGGCCTATTTCAACGCCCTCGACCTCCTCAACCCTACAGATTTGCAAAACTACGGATTCATTCCAGAGTTAATAGGCCGTATCCCGGTCACCGCTGCACTCTCAGCACTGTCTCAGCCCTTACTTGTCCGAATTCTAACAGAACCCCGAAACTCACTGCTTGCGCAATACACAACTCTCTTCTCGCTCTCGGGCATCGAGCTTCGCTTCACATCCCCTGCCCTGCAGAAGATCGCTGCCAATGCCTTCGCAATGGGTACCGGGGCACGTGCCCTCCGCACGGAGATGGAAAATATTCTAAGCGATGCCATGTTCGAGACACCGGGGTCAAGCGTCAAGTTTGTGCTCATTACAGAGGCCGTAGCAGATCGTAAGGAGAAACCGATATACCTTTCCCGAGGCCAGGGCGGCCGTTTCCATTCCTTGATTGCAGCCGAGGAGAGCAAGTGGGAGGAGAAGGTGCGGAAGGAGAAGAGCGACAAAGAGAAGAAAGCAAAGGGCCAAGGGACTGAAAATCTACCTAGTGTCGCCAATTTCCGAGAGTACCGAACCCGTGCAGCGGGATTTTAGGCGTGATATGCTGTGTGACCTGACGGTCACTCGAGAGGCTTTTGACTATATATATGATGCCGGCACGCGATACCTACCTTGTCATGGATTTGACCATACAAACTTCAAGCAGTGAGCGATTKGGTTTTATATTCTAAGTTCGTACGGCGTTTGGGGAATTTTTGGAATCTAGCGAAGGATAGGACTCTTGTCTCGTCTCAGTGTCTTTCTGGTCACATGCCATTCTTCCGTTGATGTCTGATGTAAACCTTGCTACTACATGGGTATCTGATGCGACAATCGCCCCTTGAACCAAAGGGCATGAAACAAGATTACGAAACCTGTCCTTCTAGGCATAGAGCAAAAGCAAATCATGTCAGTTCATTGGTACGGTTGAGGGTATTTCAGCCTCGAAGGACCGTGAGAAAACCCGCCGACCCTCGAGACATCCAGCTCATCGGCTGAAGGGCCATTCGCTCCAGGTGTCCGGGGTGTATAGGCAGGATTCTGGTTTTGGGATTTCGCCTCCGACGACAGACCTGGCTTCCCTAGCCTAGGCCTCACTTTGTCCCAGTATGCCTTGTACTTGACGTTGAAGGCCTTCATAAAATCTTTTGCACCATATCTGATCTCAATATGTTGCCAGGCTTCCCATCTCGGTAGAGGTTTCACTGCCGTGAGCATGACGAACCGTCTGAACCTGTGGTTGTTGACTATTGCCCAACCGGCGAAAAATTCTCCAAGGTGGTCGGTATTCCTTTGTTCCTGTGTGAGGCCTTTTGGTATACTCGCGTCATCTTCTTCGGTGCGCGACCCATAGAGTGGGATAGCGTCAAGTGAAATCACAGGATCTTCAGTGTGCTCACTGCTGGCGCCGCTGAGAATATTTGCACCTGTCCGTTCTGAGCCTGCCACGCGATTGTTTAATTGAAGAATTAGAGCATACATGCTCAACCATCTGAGGTATCGGGTTAGAAGGGAGCAAGCGACAAGGCTAGATAAGGGACTTACATTCCCTGCCTGAATGGATCTTTTGATTCAGATTGCTTCATTAGCCAGTCCAGGATATTTGGCCGGAACATGACCTTCCAACTCCCTGGGAATTTCTGCTTTATCCAATCCTTTAGCCACGCCAGGATGATGAGCGTGGCATCTGGATCCCTAAGCATGAAGTCTTCTGTGATGAGGATGACACCACCATGTGGAAATACACGTTGAAAATACATGGGGTGGTCAGCGTATTGTAGTGGCTTTCTTAAAGAAAGGCTCCAGAAGCTGACGCTTCGATGGATCAGCTCCTTGATGAAAGGTAGGGCATGGTAATCCATAAAGCTTTCATGAGCCTTCATTGAGTCAGCGCAGCTGCTGGATTATTAGTGAATGGGGCTTCCTGACTGACCAAGACAACCCCCTTATGTATCGTGCGTGCAAATCTCTCCCAATCTTCCGGAAGGCGATTTGAATAGGTCACAGCATTGTGTCTTCTTAGAAACTCGTGCATGACTTCGTACTCTTCCTGCACTACTTCGGAGCCGGCAGGAAACATCAAGTAGAATACTTGAGCCTTCGTAGGCTTCTCAGCATCGTTCACGGTCGCGAGGAGATCATAGGTGACACTAAATTGTTCTTTGAAGACGGCATCTAGATTAAGAGTGTTCTCAGACGGCTGTGACAGCGATCTAACATCACCTGCGATAGACTGAGACATTCTCGCATCGTGTTTCAGTCGGGAAGGAAGTCCAGGATCTTCCTCTGGCGCTGTTCGAGCATCAGAGGTCATAGATGAGGTCTCAGTTGCTAGTTGCGTAGTCCTTGGTCTCGGCAATGGAGCCTGCTGTGCTGATAATAGTGTGCTTGTCTCTTGTGCCCGATCCTGTACGGCTAAATTCGCATGCTCTAATTCCCGTGGCGTGTTCTGGGGTGCCGCTTGCGAGTTATGCGCGCCAGGGGGTTGAGTTGAAATTTTGGGGGCTACACTGGTTGTGTCTGTTGAGACTGAGTCATTTGCTGCATCGAAGGGTTTTGTTACGTCTAACGCTTCAGATGCTTTTGGTGTCATGACTTTGCCGTCTGTCGAAATTTGAATGCGAAGGTTGGATATTTCATTGACACGTCTCCCAGCTTCTTGAGTCGAAACATCAGGGACGCCCACAGACGGAGGCCGAGTAGCCACAGCGTCGGTAGGTCGAGCTCTGCTTGGAGCATCTTGGGGAGTTATGAGTGCGAGGGGTACTGGCTTGTGCGACTCAACATGAAGCCGTTTTCTTTCACGCCGAGCAGTGATGGTGTCAAAGCCTCGCAACGGGCTTCGGACTGCGACATTTAGGAAAACGTCCTCAGGGATTCTAGAATGGGCAGAATCTGCATTGAGAAATGCAAAGTCTGACGACTTCGGGGAATAGGCAAGTAACGCATTCTGCATCCTGCTGTCTGCAGCTGGATACAATATGGCCACAAGCTCATTACGACGAAGTTCTTCCCCAAATCTGTAGATGCTCGGCTCTGTATCATCGAACCCTTCTATCCAACCATTGGAGTACTTCTGATTATTTTTCTGCCTCCTGGTCAGCAACAAGCCCTTCAATGGGAGTTTAAAAAAAAAAAAAAAAAAAAAAAAAGGAAACCAGACCGCAAAGTAGAAGCAGCAAATTTGGAAGAGTCTTCAGAGCAGCGAATGGGAAGAAAAGTCGGAGAAGTTGACTTACCGTGTTCTGACATAGGACATTATACTCTTCTAGGTTACATGTATGCTGAAACCAGACATGGATTCGATTGCCCCTTTTGGTAGACATGAGCCAGTTTCGACTCTCGGGACTCAGGCCACATAGCCTGGCTGAACCAATTTCCTTCCTCTCAGGGCCGTAGTAAAGAAAGATAAGGAGTTCACCAGGGTTCCAGTAATACTGTTGGCGGTTTTTGACGACGTGGGCCCCTAGTTTTGGTTCCCTCGTTGGAAGTTTGGGTATCGGATAGTCTTCGAGTTCATGGCGATGGATTGGGGAGCTAGTATTCGGTGTCAGACTGTCACCGGAAGGTTGGCTTGGACTCCAGCTAGTTGGCAGTGGTCGGTCGGGTCTCCAGGTATCCGCAGCGCACGTTGGTTTGTACGCGCCTGGCAGACTGTGATTCGGCTTGTATGACCCATCCTGTGCGCGTTTCGGTGAACTCAGGGCCGAACTCTCCCGAGTTTGGCCAATTTGGCCTTGAGCCACATTATCCGAATCAAGGTCCATTGGCGAACCGACATCATGCGATTCTGGATCCAATGCACTGTCATTGATTCCGTTTGACGAGCTGACATTCTGCGTGCCTAGTCTGCCCGAAGTGACTGACTTAGGAGAGCTCACATTATGCGAGCCTAGTTCCACGGGACCTCCATTGAATTGCTTCGACGAGCTAACGTTGTGCGAACCAATCTTTACGCTATTCAAGTCACCCTGCTTTGGCGAGCTAACATCATGAGGACCTAGCTCCGCCGAGATTGGCCCATCCTGCGTAGGTGAGCTCACATTATGAGGTCCGAGCCTAGCGGTAATGGCGTCATTCTTCGCGATAGGTGAGCTGACGCTGTGCAGCCCTATCTTTGTTGCAGCCAGCCCAGTCCTGGCTGGCCAGTCGGACGGCCGAGAGAGTTGCAGCTTGTTCATATCGGGAGGTGGCTCATAAGCTTTCGCCTTCTCGTACTTCCATCTTGTCGACAAATTGAACAACTTTGGCGTCTCAGAACTGTTCATCCTTTTGGGGCGGGTGGGAGCCGGGGCAGTTCCGAATAAGATAGGGGGAGGTGGTCTTTTTGGAAGCTGCTGAGTTTGAGCTTGCGCACTTCCTCCGCCGGCATTTGTTCGGGGAGTTTGTCCGGATGAAGCCTTTGATTTGTCGACTTCGATATCATTGGAGCCAGCACCATCAGGAATCCTTGGGTCAGGCACGTTATTACTCGGAGGGCTCTCCGCAGTAGGATGACTTTGCTGGGGTCCGTCAAGCCCCAGACGTCTCCTCTTTGCGGCTCGTCTTTGCTTCCTGTCATGTTTTGCCCTCTCAAGGGCAGCTAGATGATTTTCAAACCGGACAAGATCAAATGCTGGACGCTTTCCTTCTGCAATTGCCTTTTTCTTCTTATTCCAGTCGATCAAAGTCTGTTCATTGCAAAAGGACTCAGGGGGTTCCCACGTGCATCGTTCAATAGGGTAATTGGCCCATTTCACCAAATATTTGATGCCATCGTCAAATTCAAGCTCAGCCAAGATAGTTTCCACTTCATATTCAGATTCCTGCTCACTGGGTGCAGTGGACGTAATCGAGATATCATCATCGTCGCTCATGTCGACATCAAGCTGAAATGGTTCTTTCCCATCTGAGCATACAGAAGCAAGATAGCGAAATTTAGAGCGATGGCAATGAGAGACCGGAAGGACACAAAAGACTCGATATTCAAATGATCCGTACAGAACGGTTGTAGTTCAACCCGGATGATAAGATATCAAGGCGAAGTGACAGAGTCTACCATGACGTTCTGAAGTTCATGCGCTGTAATGTGTTTGTTTTTCCTTTTTGGCTGTTTCGAACTATTAAGTAGAAAACCGAACGGGAAAGAGAGCTTCGATTGAGAATACAACAGAAGGTGCCAACGAGCACATCAGGAAGAATCCTTCTCCTGAGTCATTTATTAAAGGACTTATCTTTCTGTTCAACAGATGAGAAACCTTCAACCTCGCTGCATCTTCTTACAGATCACAGCAAACAACCTTTCTAGCCTAGGGACTGGCACACGCAGAGGGGACTATCACGTGATTTGTCACTAGGCCCGAATAGGAAGCGTCCACTCGGCACCGCAACAAGCACGGGAAGCAGTAGGGAGACAAGGACGCTTCATCCCCAGAGGCATTAAGATAACTCCTATCTTTCTTCCCACCTTGCTCTTTTTTCTGTAAGTGTTACTATTTCTCTGCAATTTCTTTCGCATCTATTGCTGTTCATCGATCCGAGAGCTGACCGTCTTACGTCTCCAGGGCTTAATTTGGTCCCATTGTCCCTTACAGTTCCTACGACCTCCAGTCGGCCACGTCGAATCTCCTCAGAAACTCTTCGTAGAGCGAATTAGCTCACATACTGCTTACCCACCATGGCTAACGATGAATATGATGTGAGTGACTCCTCTATCGCCCACTATCTATGCCAAGTTTCTATGTCGCTAATCTGAGTATTCGGAATAGTTTCTCTTCAAGGGTAATGTTGCCACTTTCCCCGCGCAGTCGCCGCAAGTTTCATGTTTTCGGCATCATACTCCCCTCAAAGACCCTATAACTAATCTGCGACGACCGTTTGAATAGTGGTGCTTATTGGGGATTCCGGTGTTGGCAAGTCCAACCTTCTGAGTCGATTCACCCGCAACGAGTTCAACCTTGACTCCAAGTCTACCATTGGTGTCGAGTTCGCAACCCGCTCAATCCAGGTGGATTCCAAGACGATCAAGGCGCAGATCTGGGATACTGCTGGTCAAGAACGCTATCGTGCCATTACATCTGCCTATTACCGTGGCGCCGTCGGTGCCCTTCTTGTGTACGATATCAGCAAACACCAGACCTACGACAATGTCAACCGCTGGTTGAAGGAACTCCGTGACCACGCCGATTCCAACATCGTCATCATGCTCGTCGGGAACAAGAGTGATTTGAGACACCTTCGCGCCGTGCCTACAGATGAGGCTAAGCAATTTGCGAGTATGTTCATTGTCCAGTCAGCCACTCATGCACGGATTTACTTACATTTTCTCGGAACGCAACAGGCGAGAACAACCTCTCTTTCATCGAAACATCTGCGCTCGACGCAAGCAATGTTGAGCTTGCTTTCCAAAACATCCTCACAGGTTCGCTCCTTCTATTCATGGCTCCTTGTCTCACTGGACTCACATGTTACTAGAAATCTACCGCATCGTCTCCAGCAAGGCTTTGGATAATGGTGACTCCGGCCAAGCCCCCCTCAGCAGTGGCCGCACGATTGAAGTCAGCAAGGCTCCGGATACTGAGTCGAAGCAAGGCTGCTGTTAGAAATCGCCGGATTTGCTGCTGTAAGGGAAGCCACGCCTGTCGGAACGATTTTTTACTCTGCAATGTGATAATTGAATGGTCTTGATCTTTCTTTTTGTCTGTTACTTAGCCTCCACGGATATGATACACAAGAGGAACGTTGGGAACGGCAATTCAGGGGCATGGGCACTGTAGGCGATCATTACTCCCAGGACATTATGTTGTCGACATCTTCTATTCCCTTTTTTGTCCTAATTCGCCCTAACTACGAAATTGACTCTTCTTTCTTCTGAACACTTTCCTTTTCTGCCCTTGTCTTTCACAACTTTATTTCGTTAGGTCCCTCATCACTTTTGTTCGCTTGTCCTTGGTATGACAACGATGGTCCATGGAAGGTAGTTCTGTTCACAGGCGTCGACGAGGATGGGTGGGTTGTATGCAATCATTGGTTCGGCGATATGGGTTCAAATGGTCATTCCAACGTCACTTCGCACTTCTCAATCATTGTTCTAGATAGATATCAATTATTTGGGCATTTTGAACCGCAATTACGACCTGACTTGTGACTTGCGAGCCTCAAGCCTGTGATGTAGACTAAACTGTAAATTAGCATCGACATTTAGTGGGCCGAGCTCCACCTTCCTAAACAGTGGAGCGACCCACGCGACGCCAATCCGCTATCTAATACACCAACACTGAAATTCCCCGATGGCAGCTTCTGTCCTGCCTTCCATAAACCGAATACGTCGCCTCAAGTACTCCGTAGTCTACTGCCATAGTAATCATAGTCACTGCTCGAGATTATTATCATCTACGACGAAAGAACAGGTTGAACTTCAAGCTTCAACTCAGGTCGACTAAGCCCTTGACTGAGAGAGGGTGCTAGTCCGTAGCGACCCCCCACCCAGGCACTGCTCATTCGTGCGCGCAAGCCTCGCTACTTAGCTCGAGTTTCAAGGCCCTGCTGGCTTATCTAGAGTGAGGCTGGCGCGTTCGTTCGGCTTCTCAGGGGTGGTGGTGCAAGCGAGTCGGTCAGAGGCTGGGAAAGTCCAGACTCGGATGTTCGTCTCCAGATGCGGATAGCCTCGGCGTCAAGTGCCAACTGTCATAAGAGATATCTTATGAGGCTAAGATATTATTATTAGGCGAGTCAGATATGACTTGGTGGGAAGGTCTCACGTGCCTCCAGTGATAACAGACTTCAATAATCTTTGTATGCGCCAGATTATCAACCCATGATCATGATTCTTTGCCGAAACTTTTCCCCCCAGCAAATCTATGATTGGATTTCCGCGAAGTAGAACACTAAGCTTCACCCAAATACTAGAGTATGACAGGCCCAAGCGGTTGCAAGATCAAGGGCAGCTATCTGACAGACGATTGCCGAGAGAAGGGCATACAGAATATTCAAAAGAGAGATTGTCCCAAATATGGATCCGTGCTGTAGTACACGAAAAATCCAAGTTGGCAATTGGTAGCAAGGATCGTTTCAACTGGCGTCAGAAACACAGAAACTGTGATGATCGATCATGAATTTGGGAATGTATCGAGGCCTCTCTATACGGGCATGCCAAGAACTTTTACCTATTGTTGTGCACGTGACCTTTTACCCCAAAGGCGGTGAATTTTAAAAAATATTCTGCCAGCATCTTTTCGGTATCCTCGTGGATCTTTTCTCTGCGACGAACAGCAACCCAAAAAGCTCAACCGAAATATTCTATTCCAATCATAATGGCTGCAGTATACAAGACAGTGTCTAAGAAGAAGGCTCGGCAAATTGCCGAAGATCAGGATGAGGTAGACATGGAGATGGAAGATCTTCTCGCTGGAGCCGACGATACAAGCGACAGCGACGAAGACGAAGATGAGCACACTGCGGAAGCGGCCAAGAAGCAGCTCGCCGCTGGATTCATGCCGAAGTCTCGTGTTCTCATGTTGACTTCAAGAGGTGTGACATATCGGTATGCTCAGGATTTGCTAGCCACTTCGGACTTGACCGTTTCAGACGCTGACGAGCGATTCTAGCCATCGACATCTGCTCTCCGATCTCTGCGGTTTGCTCCCTCACACGCACAAAGAAAGCAAATTAGATACGAAAAAGAAGACGGCCGGTTACAACCTACTCCTGAACTCCCTCGCAGACCTCCACTCATGCAACGTCATTTTCTTCCTCGAAGCACGCAAGCGCGGTCAAGATTTGTATCTGTGGCTGGCTCGTCCTCCCAACGGACCTACCATCAAGTTTCACCTCACCAACCTGCACACTATGGGTGAATTGAACACTGGATTTAGCGGTAACTGTTTGAAGGGTGGCCGGGGCATTGTCGTTTTCGATCAGTCGTTTGACGAACAGGGTCCGGTTATGAGCAGCCCGGGAAACGAGTACCGCGGATTGATCAGGGAAATGCTACGTGGAGTTTTCTGTGTCCCCAAGCGTGGTGTCAAGGGCATGAAGCCTTTTGTTGACCGCGTCATTGGTGTCTTTGGCGTGGATGGCAAGATTTGGATTCGAGTCTATGAGATTAGAGAGTCCGAAGGTGGAGCCAAAAAGGACGATGAGAACAGCAAGCCCACCCCCAAGGGCAAGAATGCTCAACCTGAGATCTCCCTTGTTGAGATTGGACCTCGCTTTGTCCTTACGCCAATCGTCATTCTTGAGGGCAGTTTCGGTGGCCCTGTCATCTACGAGAACAAGGAGTATGTGAGCCCCAACCAAGTCCGCAGTGAGATCCGTGTGAGCAAGGCGGCGCGTTACGCGAAGCGTCGGGATGTTCAAACCAATTTGATTTCGAAACGCTCTATGTTGGGCTTAGCAGAAGGCGAGAGAAAGCCAGGTCCTCTCGACACCAAGAGCCTGTTTTCTTAAAAGCTCTTATGGTCATCATGATTCCGATTTCGGTCCACTTGTCGTTTCTGTCTCTTTTCTTCCATGAGCATTAGACTTGATATCCTGAGGGGATGTACATGTGATGTGAGGGGTACATTGTTTCGGTTCATTCTGTGGCGTCTAGGTTTGAAGATAATTTAAAAGTTTCTTATGCTCTCCATCGTTACCTAGATTTGGTGGCTTGTATTCCCAAATTCCGATTAACTTATGTAGCAGGTAATGGAACATTACATCTAAATAGACTTGTTTTGTTTCCCAACAGAGGGATGAACTCGTTTAATCATCCAGAGAGGATATCTGTATGGAAACAAGAATCATTTGAGGCAATCATACGGATAGTTATACCAAATATTTGACAACATTTCGACCCAAGAGTGAGGGGAATTTTGGTAAAGCAAGGGGCGCAGATTAGATAAGCGGGGCCTATAGTTAACTATAAATCGGGGTTGGACCTCCTGTATATACTCCGACTCTAGCTTTCTCCGTCCACCATCATGGCGGCGCATTTGCCATCCAGTCGTTCGCGGCTGCGCGATACTCGTTTCGCATCACCTACGATGCTCCTCAGCATGCTTGCTCTAAATCAGATCGCTTCATCTTCTGTCAGCCCCAACGGCGGGGTTTGCACCTGAATTCATACCCTTGTTTGCGACGGCGGCGGCGTTGACTCATTGATATCAAGACGCTGTCAAGGTTGGGCGCTTCTCCCGGCCTTCACGCATATCGGGCTCTAGATTGATTACGAAGATTTCTATTAGGTACTTCAGAAATTATACGCTACTCTCCCGTTTGCTGTGCTGACATGTTACTTGGTAACAGAATATATCACCCTCATATCGATGGATCGTCTGGCAACGGAGCTTTTGCTCCACATATTTCGCTCTTGCGAGAGCGTTTCTGATGTTCTCAATCTTGCATCCACCTGCCGAAGGCTTCGCCGTGTCTTTAACCAATCCCACAAGCTGCAAATTCTAATTGATATCGCGGACTACGAGTTTGGACCTCTAGACGAGATCGTCCAGCTTGTAACACACAACGCAAGCCAACCAGCACACATCCTCCGCCATGTTCCCATGTCCGAGTCGCTTCTCCGACAGGTAGTGCAGGTCGGACTCGTCGCGCGGAAATGGGAGGCGATCTACCCGGTCAAGAAATGGAAGGTCGATTTCGAGAATCGGCGTTCCCTGACCGACGATGAACGGTTTCGTTTGCGCCGTGCTATTTATCGCTTGTGGCTATATCATCGCGCTTTCCATACTTCCAACTTTGACCGTTTCTCGCGTAAACTTCGTCACGTCGTCTCTGAGCGTGCCCAGCTTCTGCACAACTGGTCCACTGTCGAACTTGCCGAGGTTGAGGACATTCGGCTGATCATCACCGACATCGTGCAAAATCACATCTGTCCCAGCAACGGGACTATCCAGCGGAAGTTCCGCAAGCGGTATCCCGAGAGCAATCACCAGCTATCATTTAATATTCATCTGAACTATCCGAGAACGAGCGAATGGCCTGACAAGGCTGACCACACAGTCAATCAGTACTTCTATTCCGCTCACCCCACAAGTAGCACTGAATCACCCGCAAAGTACAGATCGAGATTCCGCAATGACTTCTTTCACGACCCCGGCTTCGAAGGTTGGGGAGATGAAATTCCGCATTATTATGTAGTCCAGGATATGATGAAGCTTGACCCCGGGCAGGTCCTCTGGTTGCGCGAACATGCGCCCATGAAAGAGCAAGTTGAAGCCTTCATACGGTCCTTGGGCGATTGGTTTCGTGATAATGGAGAGACATTCGGAGATACTCTCCAGTGGGTGATGAATGAGCGCGGTGATGATATTGAGGAGTTTCGGGCTGCCATAGCAGATCGGGAACTAGGAATCGTGTGGTCTTAGTTCGATTTTAGACTATTTCATGCATAGCATTCTAGAAATTGCATAGTTGAAGCTGTTGAGGTATATCAGGTGCACTATTGGAGGTGTTCATGCACGAGGCGATAACGAGTACTGCGTCCAACAATGTCAGTAAACCTAAAGACAATTGAAGCAGCTCAGCTATGTTGTATTAAGTGAATCCAGCAGGTAAGGCTCAAAGGATAAAGCCTATCCAGATTCAGTAAGAGTAAGAGCTTGTCAAACTGGAGAATGTACGCAAAGATGAAGAAATCGCTCTGGAAAGAGTGCGAGGACGTTAATACCACGCTGGCCTTGCAGCCTAACTATGTATCTCTGTTGTCCATCTTGCAGATCTATTACAGGCTGCAGCTGCCGTCGAATGAGCTTTAAAAATCTATCCCTGCCTCTAAGTGGAGCCGTGGTTGTCTCGATCCCTTTTGAATCGGTTATAGCAAATTGAGACGATCTGACGGTATATCTCAATCCAGTCAACTTTGCTAGGGCATTTCATAATAGGACTATTGGGAGTATAAGTCTACTCATATTTGCTTGAGCCACTAGGCTGTACTGTCGATGTTGCCTGTGTAGTGCATGCAATGCTAGCTTTGACGTCCATTGAAGAATATTCACCGGTACGAGTAGTCACCTCTTTCGGAATAGAATAATGCCTCGGCTCGAAAAATTCAATCCTATTTAGCATTGACATCAGCATCAGCCTTAATCCGTTGCGCCGCCCATTCCCCTTTTCCTCATCTCGTTGGGAGACGGCTTATCATGCCTCGTTCTCGGTCCGGGAGACTGCTCCTCATTGCCAGTTTGAATTGGAGAAGTATGTTTACTCCTTTGAGTCCCCGTGGCTGAAGGCGAGCTGATGGTGACAGTTCCAGCAGGGTTGGAGCCACTAGATACAGCTCCGAAACGACTGCTATAACGCTTCTCAGCCAGATGCCGGAGAGACTCGTCCGTCATTGACCCAACCAATTGGGCTGAATTGCCCTTGGACTGCGCTTTCTTGATATCGAACAGGTCCGCTAAGGTAGTCACCACTACTTGATCGCTGTCCCCATCGGCAATCACCTCCCCAATTCTGTATATCTTCTGACGGGAAACTTCGCTAGCCACTTTGCACACCTCTAGGCACTGCTTCGAGATATTGATATCCTCCTGTAATCGCAATCTCTCCTTGTCGTTTCCAGAATCACCGTGAAGAATCAGGGACTCTAAGCGTCCCTGGAGGCGGCCAATGATCTCTGCGAAGCTCTCTCGATTTTTATCCAGAGTTTGGCGTGTTAGCAACTGTGCTTCAAAGAAATCTCGCATCTCGTCTTCCGTAGCATTCTGGCCCGGCTCCAGTCGTAGAGACGGTTCTCGATTTGTCAAGGATTCAATAAAAGACCTTGCGTCTTCACAAATACGAAGACATTGTTTGGTCACTTCTCTCTCGTCGTTCAAGTCTATGCTTATGTCAGAGGTAATAGTGTTCTCGACCGTTAGTCGTGCCATTTTCTCATCAATTTGCTGTAAATGGACCTCAAGGTTATATACTGTGTCCTTGATCATCTCATTATACTCTTGCAGAACTTGCTGGGAGACTTTGGAGGTATGCCTTATGAGAAGACGTCAGCAGAGACCGATTGTAGATGAGAAATTGCGACTGACATAGTAATAGTGCCCAGACCGACTGAGATAGTTGACTTATACCCTGCGATAGTGTCTATGAATTCATTGATATCTCCCCTCATGAACTCCATCTTTGTCCAATCTCGAAAACCCGTCTTCGATTTCCCACTGAAAGCTTTCATCGATTGTTCGAACTCGTGGCATATTTGGCTGCATCGATCAATAGGACCTTTCAGAAGTGCCAACATTGAGGTCTCCGCATTAGTCACTTCTGTCAACGAGTCCAAAATATTGATGAGATCCTCCAGCTCATCTTGGAGCCTACGTAGAGTTTTGTTGCGGTCTCTGTAGCGCTGGACGGTTTCATAGAGCGACCTCGTTGATTGAACGGCGGCTGTGATAACAGCCACCACTGAAGCGGTAATGCTCAAAGGATCCGCCATTTTCGAGTCGGCAGTGGACTGGGCCTTATACTCTCCTCTAGTGAAGTTGAAGCAGGAAGTTAAGTGCAAATAAATGCTCCCAGCCGAAGCGAGGGTAGCTGCGAGTTCAAATACCAGCTCTCAGTTTTGATTAAAGACCGTGAGGCACACCTGTCTGATTGGTCGAATTAGCGCCGTGGCTGTATCATGTCTGGGATACAAAGGCATTCTGCTATTCTGCAACGCGAGACAATGTGTGCTGCGGTCCACTTGCGGGGCATTTCATACCATCTTGAGCCGCCAGGGTTGGTTTCGTAAGAGCTTTTGAGGGGCAAGCGATAGGTCTTGAATCGTCACTGAGGGAGACGACGAGCGCAAGCGCGACACAGCCGCTGAAGTTCAGCGCTTCAGCCAGCGAAAATGCCAGCTTCTGTTCCTAGACAACACCGGCTAATTTTTGTACTCTTGTCCAGAGTAACTCGTGGTGCTGCAGTACCATCCCTCTATTCAGCGGTGGGTCTGAGAACAGCGTTGGCGCATAAAGTGCCGAGGCGGGCAGCTCCCACCTTCCAAGATCTAACGTCATCCACGGTTGGCCATCTACCGGTAGTGCAGTAGACGCCCCCTACCAATAAAATGCCGACTGAAGTGTGTTAGAACCAAAAGTGGTAATGACATATTGTATATGATCCTCAATCTAGGCCTAAAGTTCATGGTCTCTGCGAAATACTGAATTCTTAGAACTCCCACCACTCAGGTGATCCGTAAAAAGGCTGTCCGTGCCCGGAAAGCTCTCCTCCAGACAACCAAATAGCCCACCCATGTCTTGAGTTATGATCTCTGTAAAAGTCATACCATCAGTAAAAGCCCACTCGGATGTTTGATGAGCTTGGTTTGCTTGGCCAAATGGGCCACTCAATTTGCGCACAGCTGTAGAATAAACTGGGACTACGTCCGCAGGATTGCAAATGTCTCTATGTCCAATCATTCCAAGCGAGACACCCCCAAAATTTGCTCTTTCAAGGATTGTTCACAGCTGGTTTATGGCGCGGTAAAAGCCACACTTGGAATCCGGGCAAACTCGCCCAGTTTTCAGTGTCATGCACATCTGTATGAGCTCCTCTTTCCGGCGTCAGTTGCCTTTTAAAAACAGGCGCGCCCTGGCCATGGGCATTGTGGCGAGCCGGTCCAGCTTACGGGGCGTCCTTCTGCCCATATTGGTCGAATGCGTAATGGGCCGAATTGGATTCGTCTGGACCATTCGCATCTGTGCATTTGTGGTGTTGGGTTTGCTTATTATGGTCAATTTAACTGTGCGTTTGCGACTACCACCTCAGCCCCAACCGGCAAGATTTGGGACATATCTACGACCGTTTAAGGAAAAAGCAGTCCTCCTTACAGCATTAGCAAGCTTCTTATACTCAATGGCATGTTCATTCCTATCACCTTCACGGTGACCTATGGAGAACACATGGCTATGGAGGCCGGATTAGCCGGGTACCTGGTCCCAATTTTTAATGCAGCCAGGTAGATTTCCTTGATTCCCCCTTGAATGTGACATCTTAGCTCTTGCTGACAATAGGATGATAGTGGTATTGGCCGTATTCTCCCAGGATACGTTGCAAACAGGTTCGGTAAACTTAACATCGAAAGATCGCAGCAACCATCGTCTTCGGCGCTGGAAAGTTAGTACGCTCGAGTCCAGGAATATTTGTGCGGCGCGTGCAGCAGCACTGTCAACCATCATTGTCATTGCTCTATGTGTTCCAGCTCACTCAGCCAGAATAAGAATAGTGTTCGCTGGTCTATCTGGCTTTAGCTCAGGAACCTACACGGCCATCGGCCCCGCACTGGTGGCGCAGATTTCGGATATCCGAGAGATTGGCGTTCGTAGCGACTCAATGAACGCATTGATGTCCGTTGCTGCGTTAATCGGCAGTCCCGTTGGTAGTGCTCTGTTGTCTGCTGCCCAGGGGAGCTACCTGAACCTGCAAGTTTTCACAGGGAGTATGCTTGCGGTGGGAACGTTCTTCTATATCATGGCTAGGCTGTACTTTGGCGACGGAAGGATTTGCGCAAAGATATAGCAGCCAATATTGTTCTACAACACGGATTCCAGCTTCAAGCACGGCATTGTTTGATGAGACATACACGGTCGTAAAACAGATCCTGCACGTTTTCTGAATGTTTGCTTTCAAAATGACTCCAGTGCCTTGTCCAGACCAGAAAAGCCTTCCTGTCCGACTTTCATGCCCGCAACCCGGTTTGCGAAGTGTATCTTCTTCGCGAGGTCCCAATTTCCCTGGCAGAGCCAAGCATACAACATTCCGGCTATGAACGTATCACCAGCTCCAATAGTACTTGCATTCATCAGTATTTCTGCCAAATACCTTCAGGAGATCGACTTACTCTACGACCTCAAAGTCTGGTGCTGTGTACGCAGGACTGTGCAACAGTTCACCAGCTTGAGTGTCTAGGGCAACAGCCCCGTCTTCTCCCCAGGTACAACACAGGAAAGACCTAATCAAAGTATTTCAGTCAACCACTGCACCCATGGATAAGGCCTAAGGGCTCTCTTACGCATTGCGTGTCATGGGCCTCTGCTTTCGAAGGCATTCCTCGGCCGACTCGTAGCCTTGTCCCTGGACAAAAGTTTAGCAGATGCTGCCTGAGAGGCTATTGATGGTTGTAGAAGCACTCATACTTGAGCCCAGCTCTTCGAGTAGAAAATCACGTCTGCCTCATTTGCAAGCTCCTGAAGACCCGGCCGCCCAGGTTTCTCGGCTTCGACGCTGATCTTGGTTGAAGGATAGCATTGACGTAGATAACGCATGCATGCCAATGTTACCTCTGGTATCCGACCCTACGAATTGAACATGAGTATCCTAAATGCTTCAGAAAGTGAAAGTCGCGAACCTCGAAGTGAAACCAAGTGGCATTGGAGCCAATCTTATCTGCAATTGCTGTAAATTCCTCGACAGTCATTTCTGGGAGCTCATTGTAGTTGACAATCGTCCTGCTTCCGGACGCTTGACTTTTAATGATATAACTCGATGCTGGTTCATTGAATTGTTCCCGATATATGCAATGCTCGAGTTGAACTCCAGGCCCAAAGCCTGCCAGGATCTGCTGCGATGCAACAGATGCCTTCGCGGGCAGAACTGCGACAAGGTTCAATGGCACCTTTGAGGTTGCCTTGCTGTGTGCTATCAATTGCTGCAGCACCTCCAAGGTATTTGGACAGTTTCCTCCGCGGCGATGAGAAATACTAGAAGCACGCAACTTCTCATCTTCTCCCGGGTAATGAGGAGTTCTGCATTTTAACGGTAAGCTGGTGTTGGTTTGTCAACAAGATGTGGGGACGAGTTTCCAACCAACGTCAAGATTGTGTCAACATAACATGCACCTACTGCAACCAACGACATTTTCCCGACTTTGAACAGCGCTATATTTCAAGACTCTCAAGTGGCAGAAAGGAAACTGCAGTGACCTGACGTGTGGGAAGAATTGAGAGTTTGAGAAGAGGTTGTCGATTCGCATATTAGTCATGCCCCACAGGCGACATCATCAGCATCGACACCGAAAGTATGGCACCTGCTGGAATGAAAAATGGTACCTGCGGGTTTCCAAGTACTTATTATCTGCGAATCTAACATTGCAGATACGTTTTTGATACAATCTCATGGCCAGGGTGGTACATAAAAAGACAAGCAAACAACGTACTTCAATTAACAGCTAAGGACTTCAAGATACAAAGCCAAGCACTAGGAGTTGTTGAGAGACATCTGTCTACTCCATAACTATCCCCAACCCATCATCGCCCGAATGATCCTTTTACTACCGTTAGAACATTGTGGAACGCCCTCAGGGAAACGGCGGTGATCAAACTGCTCAAAAGATATCCTCAACGTAATTGAGCAGAGTTGCCTGGCCAGCACATGTTAGGGCAGATTTAAATGCGCCGTCAAATTGAGATGTACTTACTAATTTTAGGGAGCTTCTGCCTCAAGATCTTAATCCTCGTCCTTCGGGTTTTGAGCGGGCTGATCATGTCGGCCGGTCGGTGTGGGCGCAGTATGGGGGCAATGTTCTCTTTTAAGACGGCCGAACTCCAAGCTTTCAATACGTCAGCAATCTCAGGTCCGTCAGCAATCCCAGGTCAAGAAGGATGGTCACAGATAGTGTAGAATCTTTCTACAAGAGCGGAGATAAACTCTCAGAAGGGATGATGTATCAAGGTGATGTGTTCACGCAATGTAGAAAACAAGACTTACCGAGCGCCATTCCAAGAGATATTAGGCTTCATTGGTTTGAGGTTTTCAGCAACCTGATGCCAGGTCTTCTCCGAAATCGTGTGATCGAGTTCCTTCAGAACGGCGACAAGCAAGGCGATCCTAAGTTCGTTGGTCCAAAGTTTGGAAGGCTTCTGGGTGGGGGTTTCTGGGGTCTGCAACTCCTGATCACTGGACGCTACAGAAGCCTCGGTTTGGGGAAACACAGAGCCATCTGCAGCAGCTGAGGTAGCTTGGGCGGGTGCAGACGACAGAGTCTTCTGCTTTTTTGCACCTCGCTTTCTTCCAGTGCCCTTCTTCGGCTGATGACTGGCGCTGTCATCCTCGCCTTCCAGGCCTTTTCTCTTAGCAGATACCATTGTTTGTATTGGTGGTTGGTGATATTCAATCGGTCAAATGATTTGTTGTGAACGGTCAAAGATCTGCTATGATATGATAGTTGAGCATTTGAAAGAGAGAGAAGCAGAAGACGCCCAGCTTGGTTTAAATAACCAGCGCCGAGAGAATGGTGTGAAATTTTCCATCGTGGGCTTCATAGCATGGCACTTCACCAGCCCTATTCCTATGCGCAGCCACATTGCTGGTGCTAAGAATATCTTTTTGACCTAAGTTGATCACTGGTCCATGGCCCTGCTGGATACACTGAGACCTACTCTGCAGTTAGCTTCTCTTAACCACCGCAGTTCCTTTCTTTTCCCTTCCTGACCAGGTGGGAATGATGATATGGAGAGATAGTAGGCACCATATCATAGAGCATCTCCTTGCGAGCTCCCCTCCCTGTTCTACTGATCCACGTCTCTCCCCAGATCAGACTAGGATCTCAGTAAACTAGCAGGCCGTGTCAGCTGTTGTCATCCAGGAATAAGTTCATTAAAGAAAACACGTAATATCCCACTTACAGTTCTAAGATCCTATCTTTTCGACCAGGCTTCCCACTTTAGGACATCGCACGTCGACTACACTAAAACCACTCAGCTGAAAAGGTGTCCATACAACCGTTTCTAGCTAGTAAAACCAGTAGTGTGCTGCATCTTCAACATTGCATCTGAACAAAAACAGTACAAGTAGTGAGGAAAAATGAAGTACAGCAATCATCAACCGTGCTAATATACATTATGCCGGTATATATTTCCTCCGTCTAGCCCTAACATCATGAAGATGCATTCACTCCAGTGATTCCTGAGTAAAAAAAATGCCTTCTACTCGTAATATAGACGATTTATCAACGTTGCCACTGTATGCGTAACTGTTGCAACAGCGCGGCCTACAAAAGCCTGGCAAGTTGCCCATTTGCGCTCTCGAAAAGCAGGTTTACGGATGCTGATGTAGAGAGGAGAAGGGCCTGACTCGCATCAAATGAACATAAATAGAAGCTGACCGCACCATCAATCAGGGGCTCTATGTTGAATCAATGTAAGCTAGAAAACTTATGACTTTGAAGTGTCCCTATGTATACAAACAGAGTACCATCAGTCGCAATAAATACATCGCTAACATTCTATACATGCATCAAGACGCAAATGCTTCACTTTTAAAATCTGGTATGTACAGGTCCATGATTTATTTCGACTCGGGTCATCTGGGGCATATTGCGCTGACGGTTGTTTTGATTTCGGGCCTTGAAAGGCCTTCCACCAGTATTCTTCGTCCTGTGACTCTGGTCCCAGCTCCGATCTTGCTGTCTGCGAGGAAAATCACGTCCGCCTGACGTTATTTGAGGAGAGTTACGAGGATGATTGTACGGGCGAGCCGGGGAGGTTGTATCGTGGGAGCACTGGGGGCGGCGTGCTGGATGTACATTTGAATCGTAGTTCAAACTCGAGTGCTGCTGGTATTGTACGTCGTTGCTCAGAGTGTGGCAACCAATGCTGGAAGGCTGAGAATCCGGCGTGATAACTTCCGGCATGGCTCTCTGTGCCTGTGGAGGATAGTGTCTTGATTGCATGCTTGGGGACGGCTCGCTCGGAGGGGGCGTAAGCTCGCTTCGTAGTGCAACCCCTCGGACCACGATTACATCGTTATCGTCTGAACCGTTCACAGCTCCGGACATCATGGGAAGTGTCTCGGCTGTTATTTCTCGAGATTCGGCATGACGCTGGCGATCACGCAATATAGCTGCAGCTTCTTTGTTGACTGTCCTGAAGCGGTTTCTGTAGGTTCGGCAGCACTTATTAGCACTCTTCGCTCTTCGACTTGCATTGAATGATGGTCATACTTCAAAGCATCCGCACTGTAATCTCCACACATCACTTTGGAAAGCCGCTTGAAGTCGGGAGAGGTCATGTTCATTTGCTCGAACACTGCCATTAGCATCACCTTGTCCTTCCAGTCGTCCCATTTTATTCGAGATGAAGGCATTGTTGGATGTTGCCGATCAAGATTCAACAAAGCCTCAAGTTGAACGGGCTTAAGAGACAGGAAGTCGATTGGAAAGCTGAGCAACGATAATTTAATGGAGGAAGTTGATTTTGCAAAAGAACGATGGAGGGAGTCATCAGCTCAATTACTTATACCCGGTTCGAAAAGAGCATAATGGCCATCAAGCGCGTTGAGACGCGAACGCGTGCTGATACCACGGTGGAAGATGCTATAATAAAAAGCAATTCAGGATGCAGGATTAGCTCGAGACTGATACAAAATAGCGGAGCTGGAGCTGCAGGAACCATGTATGGTTGCTATCATGGACTACAGCTCCAGGAGGACTAGAATATATCTCGACTGCCCTGACAGCCAGGTAGATTGGGTGCTACCGAATTGAAACAAAACCATACGCAGTGAGGCTATTTGCTTGAGATAACTCTGTTAGCTTGCGCAATGGATGATTTTTCCTGTAGTAGAATTTTGAAGAGATTCCCACCTACACTACAGGATCTGACCTGTCACATTGACAAGCATTGTAGGTATCGAGCTGGCATGACAGGTATATACTGTCTTCGTTGCAACAAATGCACCATGATCCTTCATTATGTCTGAAGCCATTAGAAACTGTAATATGACTGCTGTAAGTCCTGAGAATTTCTTCAGAAGAGCCGCGCATCCATCTTTGTCTTAAAGATATTATGCCGTGATCACAAAGAAGGCTGTCCTGTTTGGTCATATAGCAACTCTTTTCAATGCAATCCAGAAGGATTGGAATGATCCCATGTCAGTAGCATGAGGCATGAGCACAATATTGAATAAATTGAGAATGGGAGAAGTATTCTCTCCGATGTTTCTGTAGCAAAATATATCCTCACAAGCCAAGCGGTTGACTTCATCGACGAGAAACCAGATCCATGAGTGGGAATCTTATTTGCGGGAAGATTCTCCTTTGAACGACACGAAGACATAGCTACAGCCTCCAACTACTCTCTATCCAATTCGACCAGAACCCCCAAAAATCGACTCCACTTGCTTTGTCTATTTCTTCGTCCACTCATGCCTAGACAGCTTCTTTGTTGCTGCAAGAAGCCGTTATGGCGGACAACAACAGTATTTTCTCCTGTTGGCCTAATCCAATACCAGAGGCTTATATATCCAGCATCAGTGCAAGAGGGTGCATCTTCCTCCATCAATCTCAATATCCCGAATTCCCAAGCACAACTGGACCTTCTACTGCTGGCTTTCTGCTTGATACCGTCTCATCAGTAAACCATTTGCTCCCAAGTCAGCCATGACAACCGTCAGACGCAGCAAGGCGATGCCAACTGATGGCCCTACTGCCAAGTTTCTCTACACAATTATCAAGCAATTGGACTTGAAATCTGTGAGTCGAGCAGTCTTCCTCTTGCGCTCCCAGGAGTGTGGACTGCAGCTAACAATGCGCCTCCACAGATTGACTGGAACCTCGTTGCGTCGCAGCTTGAAATTTCCAACGGCCACGCTGCTCGGATGCGTTACTCCCGATTTCGACAGCAAATGGAAGGAATCACGTCTACACCGCGCTCCTCTCGCCCCAAGAAAAGCCCCGCAAAGACTGGCAAGGGAATTGCCAGCAAAGCCGGTCTGCTGAAGGACAAGGGCTCCCCTCAGCCGCCTGTAAAGCAAGAAAATGCGGGGCCGGCGTACGAGTCAAACCCATACATTAAGTTCGATCCATACGGTCACGAAGTTCAGAATCTAGCAGACGTTCCTCATGTCTCCACTCAAGTGGTGCATCCGCAGCCTATCCAAACCCAGATGGTTCCGTACACGCCAGTGACTGCGGCCCCGGGGACTTTGACCATGTATGCGCCTGTCCCTGCTTTCCCACCCTCGCCGCCTGTGACCTTTCATCAGCAGGCCCGCCCAAGTACATGGGCTCCTGTCAAGACCGAGCCTGAGCCTGAACCCGAACTGGAAGCCGGAGACAACATGCATGAACGACCCGTGAAAGTTGAACCGCCCCAGGAAGAACAATAGAAGAGGATTTGACAAAGCCTAGAGGAGAGTAGTTGAGTGGATTCGTGATGAAGATAACATCCTTTGCATGACTTATGGTGAGGCGTTAAGATAATTGGCTTATGTTCTTTTGATTCTGGATGTGCGAAATGGACCTATGATTTGACATAATTGGCGTTGCAATTGTATTCTCTAGCCCAATCAAGGTTGACTAGCTAATTAACTATACTATCCCTTGGTGTTCATAACCACGACTAGTGACTATCACGTCAGTTAATCTTTTTCAGGTTCTGGTTGGGCTATGAGCCATATCTGAACCGTTTCTTAGTCTTCCAACAGAGGACATACAGCAGAATGAAGGATAGAGACAGTCTAGTGTCGTACGGATTGACTTGATGTGAGAGTCGACTTACTGAGTTTCTTTTCTGGGCCTCACTTTACCTGTGGTCTGGTCCGTCACTCAGCATCGATATTCAGTTCGACTGCAGTTCGACTCAGTTCTGCGTTGCCGTAACGATCATTAGTCCCTATCTCTCGGCGTGCTATTATAAATAATGTGCTGTGTACGTGTGTCCCCTTCTTTCTGTTCTTCTTTCCAGCTATCACTCCCTACCACACTCATCTTCATCTGTGATCTTGTTTTGTTCTTCTCAATGCCACGCACATAACCCGTATCACACCTTGCCTTGTCTGTACGTCAACTCATTCAACTTTCCCTTCAGGCACTCTCACTACCTGGAAATTCTGTTAGCTTCCCCAAAGATGTGTTTAAAAGTATTAATACTTTCATTTCACTGAAAATGTCCACCAACCCCGAGACCAACGGCGAGGATATCAACAGTGCCGATGCCCATTTCATCATTGAATGCCTCAAGCATCTCAACGATTCTAAGCAGGTCAGTCAGGAGGAATTTTCATAGTTTATCTTCTACAGAATAATACCCCTAACAACGCAGCAGGTCGACATCAGTAAAGTTGCCGTTGCCTTCAAGTACAGCAATGTTCTATCAGCCCGCAACCGTCTTCGCACCCTGAGCAAGCGCTACGGATTCCCAAACCTGGAGTGCAAATTCTCCTCTACCCCGACCAAGGCTGGCAAAACCGGTGCTATTGGTGAAGCTGCCAAAGATGGTACTGCGGGTGATGAGGATGCTTCGTCTTCTGGCGAGACTGTCCAGTCCTCTCCCTCCAAGCCTGCTCGCAAGCCTGCTGCTCGCAAGGGAGCCAAGGCTAACTCAAAGCCAATTCCCGCCACTGGTCCGGTGAGCGCCGATGGCTCTTCCTCTCCTTCCAAGAAGCCTGCCGGGAAGCGTGGTCCAAGAGGCAAGGGCAAGCAGGCCGTCGCCCAGCAGCCCGCCGTCATGGAGTCTGTCGAGATTCAGGTCAAAAAGGACAACGAAGACGTGAAGATGGAGGGCGACGCTATCAAAGCTGAAGCCTAAAGGACCTGTAGAGTGGCTTGCTACTGTAAGTTGTCACGTCGTCTCCCATATAACAAGGCCATGGCTGATAGTGTAGGTACGAGACAGGTACACTCTTCCACCTTTCTGATCACCGCGACGAACGACCTTAGGGCGGAAACAGCTACTGCTATTGAACTGGTAAAGACTGGGATTCCGGAGGATGCGGGCAATAAGCTGCAAAATTCATATTTTGATCTTTGACCTTGTTGTTTTCTTCTGTGACACTATCTTTCTACCGAGAAGTTCTGAGCCTTGAATTTGTTCGGAGCTCGTCCTTAGGTCTAGAATAGGTGCCCTATTATGTTAAAAAACAAATGACAGATCATTCATTGATGACTGTTCAATAATATACGATGAATCTCTAAAGAGCTTATCCAAGATCTATTACCAATCAATGCACCCTCGATAGAGGCACTATACAGACGCAAGTCGAATCCGGAAACAATAGACTCTTCCAACTTTCATCCCCGACTTCAATACTTATTTTCCATGACCTAGAAACACTTGAGAAGCAAGTCACCTTGTCTCTTGACTGTTTCAGAAGCTTTGAATAGGTGACATGACCTACTTCACCTATTCACTCATCTCTTGCATCCCCTCTCTTGACCATCTCGTCATCCTTTTGGGGTCTGTGTCGATCTGCCTCTCATAACACCTTTCACTCACCTCTGTCTTCGAATCCTCGAGGTCACTCGCTCTAGCTCCTCGCTCTATTTATCCTCTCTACAGACTCCTCCTCTCGACAACTTCCTCACCTCTCTCCATATACCACCCAAACTTCAACACCATACCCACATCTACCATTCAAAACACCAATTCACCAGCCAAAGAAGCAAAATGACACCCACAAACCCCGACGAAACAGTCCAGTTCCTCTTAAGCTGCATCCGCTACTCAAACAGCGGCAAGGTGAGGCCCATCTCCTCTCCTCCCGCCTCCGAACCCAGCCTCCTTTGAATCACCTCAATTAACTAGATCCCAGGTGGACTTCAGTGAAGTCGCCAAAGAATGCAACATCGTCAGCAAAGGAGCCGCGTACGTCACAAGCACCTGCCTAACATTTTCACCCCTGAGAACTAACCATCCACCAGCGCAAAACGCTACGAACGCTTGATCAAGGCCTACAATGAAGTAGCGAACGGGACCACGACCTCTACCACGACCACCACCGGATCCGAAGCCGACGCGGCAATAGGTTCTCTAGACTCTACTCCCAAGAAAACCAAACCTGCCAAGGCTGGTCCTCTTAAGAAGACCAAAGCCAAGCAGGCGGGCGAGTGTGAGAGCTCGAGTTCACCCGCGAAGCGCAAGCCTGCAGGGGAGGGTAGCAAGACCGGAACCAAGAAAGTCCGGGTGACGAAGGAGACTGTCGTTGTGAGCGCAGAGAGACTGGTTGAGCAGAGGTTGAGCCCTGTGAAAGAGGAAGAGGTGTCCGATGCTGAAGAGCAGGGTTATGCGACTGCTGTCGACAGTGAGACCCTGTTTGACCAGTTTTGAAACTCCGAGGGCGACGGACGTGGTGTGGACAATGAGACTGAGGAGGTAGCTTGATTCACTGTTTTCGGCCTCGGGCTGCTGTTGCAGCATGATATCGTTTTACAAAATCTGGGAACTGGACGTCTGGTTTCTTCTATTGACCTCATATTCTGGATGCAGTTGTGACTTGCAAGTTGGTGTTTTCGCGTTCAATCATATTTCATGGCGCAAGTGGTTTTCATAGGTCACGAGGAAATACGAAGCCCTATCTATGCTTTCATGTTCTACGCCGAGGTGGAGGATTTCGCGTCATATCTTAAGCATATCATTTGCATAGGGGGTATCTATAGCACAACTCGAACTTCAAAACCTAGCGTCACAAGATCGCGCCTACTGCAAGTGGCACCATAACATGTCAAAGAATCGACTTGAAAAAAAATAACCAGGTGGCATAAAAAGGCAAGGCCAAGGGTATCAATAAGTATTCAGAAGATATATGCAGACGAATTAACATCATGCTGGCGCAAGCCGACTTAGAATAGGGCAAACAAGTTGGCGTATTATTATATGTCCGCCATCACCGACTCGAGAATCTTGCGTTTGTATTGGGACAGCGACCGCTCCCTTTTCTGCATCTGTGCTCGCAATTTCATGTAACGCTGTTTCCATGTCATTTCAGACACGGTGCTTTCAGCACCGTCGATTTCGTATTCCGCATCGGTCATACTGTCAAGCTCAATAACGCTGTTGTCCATATCATCAGTCATTCGTGATGATCCCTCAGGTTTACCGACATCTATATTCGAGATGCCCGCATCGCAGTACACGACTTTTGTGGAGAATTGAGAACCGTGTTTGTATTCATGGGAAATCGTATACATGAAATTGGACGATGTCCTATCGGCCGGCATTGTTGAACCGTCCCCAGCAGCTATAGGCGCTCTTTCAACATTCACCATCATGGAGCTCGGGGCGGGGCTGGTAAAGCCAAAATGCGGTCCAAGCCCGAGGTAAAGAGCTGACGCGAGAGCCGATAGCCCCGAGGGAAGTCGTATGTAATTAGCACTCAAACGCCTCAGGATGGAGAATGCCAAGGAACGAGCCTCTTCAGCGCTCAGAGGTACTGCTCTGCCTGTGAGCTTTGCGCGGAGTAACTCGCCCGATAGGACACGGGCGACATCGTCAAGGCTAATGTCCAAGGTCGCGTTGTTATCAGACAGAGAATTGGTATGCGTATGCGACATGACGGTTTGTACAGTACTACCGCCGAATAAGTCACTTGAATGAGCGGTAGAGCCGTTCCGATGACTAGGTTCCACCTTAAGGGAGGCAGACGGAGTACTCATTCCATTTACCATTAGCGTCGGTGGGGTGGCAAGGCGGACAGGTCCGCCTAAGTGTTGTGGAACTTGTAATTGAAGCTTATTTGGTCTGGCAGTCGCATGAGGAAAGGGAGTGGGCGACTGTTGATACTGGGAGTCTGCGCGAGTTGTGGAATTCTGCTCTACCACAATAGCAGGCGAAGATCTTGACCCGGGACCCTGACTTTGCCTGGAATCAGTCCGACTAGGATTCACAGGAAACGTGGAGAATGGACCAGAGACAACGCCTCTCTGCGGAGGCCTGCCCCGAGTCTTCCCAGTGATCGATGCATTGCTGTTAGGCCAGGCAGAAGAAACCGCCGGACCATGCCGCCTCCGAGATCGCGACTTTTCACCAGAGGACGGATCGATCGCCGAGCGTGGCTCTGCCGTTGGCAGAAGAACTTCTGATGGATGATGCCCTCGAGGAATTATCGCTGACTGTGGATATCCAGCAGGCGATGCGTCTCGCTCTAGAGGTCTCCACCGAAGCTCTTGGCCTTGCTGGTTGTCAGTAGAGCCATCAGCTGGGAATGATGATGCAGCAGTCATCCATGGATCGTGGTCAGGGAAAGCACTGAATGGGATGGCGCTCTGCGGAAACGTTGCAGACTGGTCTGCAAATGAACCTGCCTGCAATACCCCGACGGAAGTATCCAGCTGAGGTCGTTTCGCCGGCTTCTCGTTAGCTTGCTCCCTTTCGTCGGCCCGTTTGCGCCCACGTTTGGGTTTCCACTCAGGGACAAGCGCACGCAAGGCAAGGTCTTCTTCTAGTGGTACGCCGTCGCGATTGTCGCTGACCGCTGCGTTGGAGGCCGGAAGCTGGGTGTAGTACGGATGAGGATGGCCAAGGCAGTATTCAAAAAAGGCATCTACATGCATTGCGCGCATCCAACGCTATTAGATATTAGCACCTTCGCGACATCTTTGGCCGAGCGCAACTTAACGAACCTTGAGTCGCACCGCATATTGCTGAACTTTTTGCGTACTTTGCTTCTTCTCTGCCGAAGGGGGTTCTACGCCTAGCTCGATTGCCAACTGAATCCACGTTTTCAGCTCCTTGTTGTCCAGCTTTCGAATAAGCTCCCAGAGGGTGAAGATGCTGAAGCTCTTGCCATCGCTCCGAGGCGGAGATCGGAAAGTCTTTCGAAGCTCGGTGGTGTCTGCGGACATTGGAACGTTTGGGTTACAATAAAGAATGAACGTCACGTAGGCGTCGTCGATAGTTTCATCTCTAATGTCACGAGAGGGCAGGCCCCGCGAGACTGCCTGATCCATTGGGTCCCTGGCCTGTCGCTGACGAATGGTATCATAAACTGGAGGAGACATCGACGGCCCTGAGCGCGTAGCCGACGTCGCAGGAACGACTGGCCGTAATCCAGTAGGGGAAGATTGCAGACTGCGAGGAGTCGCTTTGCGATGTAGGGGAGGAGACTTTGACGCTCCTAACCGACTGCGGGCGCTCCCTAACGAAGAGCCACTCTGTAACCCTGGCTCCAACGTAGACGAGTATCTCGCATACTGCTGGATAACCACCGGTGTTCCTCCAATGTCATTCGGCTCCGATTGTGGTATCACACTGGTGAACGAGCTTTCCATTGCTAGTAATCAACAAGTCGACACGAACGAAAACAAGGACTTGTTGATTTCGAATTCTGAATGGCCGAAGTGGATTTGAGTATGAATAGACAAGTCGGAGTCATTTGCATTGGTAGTAGATCCACCCAAGATGCCAAAGCTCAAATGCGAATAATCAGAGCGCTAGATGCTATGATGCCAAGTGTGACTGAACGCAATGAACAGATGTAACTCAGGGACCAGCCCAGATCGAGCGCATAAATATGCCGGCTTATATGTCAATAAGGAGTGAACAATTTACGGATATATACTCAGCATTGATATCGACGGGATGAAGATTTCAAATCTGGACATGTAAACGCCATCGTTCCAACCTGGAACGGGGGGAGAGAGGAGAGAGATGGAGTGGCTGGACGTTTCGCGCCTTAAAGAGAGGCCGCTGACTGTTTCTATTTTGGGGATTCTGCTTGTTACCTGTCTGGGGCTAGCGTTGTGGCCTTGGGGGCGGGGGAGTGGGTGCCTGGGACTTTTGGCTGCTGTCACATGCGCCACTAGGCCACATTTTGCCAATTCCGGCGCCTCAGGCATGAAGAATATGCTGATTTTCTCTTATCGATAAACCTCTGCAAGGGCGATAATCGAACGGCAACACCGACTGACCTCATCGTCTCCTCTCTTCCTCTGAGGCTTCGCTTCCTAGTCCATCTCCTTCAATCATCGCTCATTTAATTGTCTCTACTGCTGACGTTTGGTTTACTAACGCATGATGCTAGCCCCTGCGTCCCCGGTCGTGTCTGAACTTCCGTTTTTGAGGAACTGACGGACAGTTGCGCCATGTGTTAATCTGCTGCCGACCCGACTTTCTATCGGAAGTTAGGGCGAATACTACTCTACGCAATCATGTCTTCCTCAATGCGCTCATCCCGTCAGAGGCCATCTAGCTTGTCCCGTCCTATTCGCACTAGTCGTACCCGAGTGGAATCATATCTTGAGGATAGCAGTTCAGATGATCGGCTGGATGAAGACACCGACTTTGATGAGGAACGATCAAGACGAGTGTCGCTTTCGCTGCGTCCACGCAGTTCAAATAGAGTCCCCGTTTCTTATCGCGAGGAATCTACAGATGATGACTTTGAGCGATCTTCTAACGAGGACCCTTCAGCCGTCGTGCCCGTTGAAGCTCCAACTCGATACACGTATCCGTTTCCCCAATCTGCTAGAAATGGCACATCTTCTCGGCCTAGACTCAATCGCACGGTGAAAACTAGGTCGCAGACTAGAAGGTCCAAAAGGGCCCCTGCCAAGAACCGCCTGGAGCTGGGTAGACCACTCAACAAGCGTCCAAAAGTTCAAGCAGATGACATGCTCCCAGTCGGCTCTGGAGTCATACCACCCTGGCACACCCTTCCTTACCACATATTGTTTGACATCTTCTTCCGTGCATCGTATCCTCTGATGGATGAGAAGACGGCAACTAGAAACAGTTCGGCGCAATGGCTTGCGAGCGTTGCCTTGTTGTGCCGCGCTTTTCATGAGCCAGCATTGGCTGCCCTCTACCATTCTCCGCCTCTGACACCTATCAAATGCCATGCTCTGCTCAACCTGCTATGTCAGCCGCAGGAGACACTTTCAACCAACTATAGAAATAAGATCCAAGAGTTGCACGTCGACGTTGAGACCCTGTTGCTCCACAAAAGCGGGCCAATGCTCGGTTATTTTGAACTCCCAAGGCTTATCGAAAGGACTCCTCAAGTAAAGAAAGTGCGGCTGTATCACAAAGATGACTTCATTGTTGGTCTCGCTCCATGGCAGATACAGCGGTCTAAATGGGTCTATCCCGAGAGTCTATTCGAATCGATGAATTCGAGCTTGATCCACCTGCGCAGCTGGGATTGGAACAGCCGATTTATGGAAACGAAGCAATTGATTCCCTTCCTACTCGGCAAACATAATGACCGGGCGTTTCGGGGCTTGCGGGAGTTACGACTGTTGCATGTCGCTTCAGAAGATATCGATCACGATGGAAGTGCAGAGCCATCCAACGAACGGGAAGTGATTCTCGCCACCGCGATCAAGGAGCTTCCATATTTGCATCGACTGGAATTTTCCGAGTGCTCAATTGTCAACGAGCATCTTCTCCTCAATATGCCCTCGACACTTACGTCTCTCACCATCAACAACTGCGATGAAGTAACAACCTCAAATCTCAGTGCGTTTCTCACTGCTCATGGACAACATCTTCGGGAACTCAACCTTAGTCACAACAGGCATTTAAGCATGTCATTTGTTGTAGGACTAGCGGAGTTTTGCCAGGTTCTTGAAAGGTTCAAGATGGACATATCTATGCATGACTGGTCCAGTTATCACGATGTGGAGCCACATTTCCGCGAGTTGCTTAGTCCCTCTGAGGTGCCAACCTGGCCCGCGACATTGCAAGAGATTGAGCTGATACAATTGCGAAAATGGGACGACACGACAGCTGAGGTATTTTTTACGTCTCTTATCGATTCCGCGAGGGAACTTCGAAACCTGCGCCGTTTAGTTATAAGCGCCATCCTGAAGATCGGATGGCGTGACCGAGCATCTTTCAGAGAGAAATGGATTGGAAGGATGGAGAGGGTGTTCTTGCGAAGGAGTCATCCTCCGAACCCTGATCTCCACAGCCTCCGTAAGGGAACCACTCAGCTTGACCAGAATGATGCTGCCACTCAGTCTGAAGCTCACCATAGCGGCCTGTCCACGCCGTCCAAGCGCAAAAGCGCACGCCTTGCGAAACGCAAGCATTCAGAGGCTGAAGATAATGCGGAATTGAGCGCGCCAGACCGAGTGTCGTATGGTGGCGATGGAGACCTTTTTATCCAAGGCATGTGCGATATTGTCATGGTCAGGATTGATAATTTGCGCCCGACTGAACTGCAATTCAATGAACAAGATTTTCTTGATGATGAGCTCAGTGGTGACGAAGACTGGAATGGTAACGACTTCGACGCTAGTGCGGCAGGGCATGCGTGGTAATATCAACGTTTTCGAGTTCTTTGCCTTTCGTTTCTACTTTATTTCCCCTTTGTTCTGGTGCTGGATGGTCTCTTCTTCGCCCAAGTTCTAATACAGGCGCTTGATTGGTTTGACGGTTGCTCCTTCATGTTATTCCACGAGTTGGAGCGCCCTAATTTGGCGTCCTTGGTAGGGTGTTGGGTTACAGGATTAAAGATGGTTATTATCATGGTCAACGGTATGGGCGGATTAAGTTGCATACCCTGGTGTTTCATGTTTCTGAATTTCTGCTCTGTAAAAATGACTGTTCCCTAATACCATGTGCTCTTACTGGAATATGCATATTCTCCAATGAGAAACTACGCTTGCCACTTGGGAACTATCTCCAAGATGGTGGTAGAAGTACCCTACAGTGCCACCATATGAACCATTCATAAACTCATATATAGTGCCTTAGTCTCATCATCCTATTAACACTGTGCGTAGACTCCGCCGTGACTATCCTAGGCCATGTTAGATCTGCGGAACCGGTCTGCTGAGTAACAGCCCATGCATGAACTCACCCTCAATCACTGGAATACGAAGCGGCCATCAATGTTTTCAATACGCTCAGACAGATTGACGTCAGCATCGTGGTACTGGCCGTCCACATCTGCCAACCGAGCCCGGAGGACGGGAACCGAGCCGCCTCCCTCGATAGCGAAGTGAACATTCTCGGCGGATTCAGAGAAGTTGACGCCGTCCCATTGAAAGCGACCTGCATCTGTCAGTCATCTGCTGTTCTGCCTCAGGATCATTCACAAGAGATGGAAGTACCGTTCTCGTTTCCGAGGAATTCGTCTAGGTTAATCGCGGCGTCTTGCAGTTCACCATCGTCTCTGCGGAGTCGAGCAACGAGCAGATTGCCATTCTCGATACGGATGTCTTCAGCGCTGAGGTGGAAGCTCATTTTGAATGTAAAATAGTCAAGAAGGTCTCTTGGAGGGGAATGGCACTTGATTGATCTGAAATAATGAGTATGCTCCGTACTCCTCTCGGGAAACAGCTTCAGCTTTATACCATCACTGTCCAGAAGTGTGGGCCGTCGCCCATATAGCTTATTGCGCGATAGATCATGCTAACCACCTGGCTTTGGCCTATTTGTTCGCATGCCGCGCATTATTGCACTTTAGTGGATACCACTGTGGTAGGTGCGACATTGAGCAGCGAACAGCGTCCCTGGCCCTGTGCACGTATCCCCTTTTGGCGTGAGTTGCGCAAAATCTTAGGCAACAGTATTTCACCACCAGCCACAATTGTACAAGAGCATGCAGTCACCGCCATATTGAAGCTGAGGGTTGTCTCCACCTGTGTGCTGCTATCGAGGCGCTTGGCGGCCACTTTAGCGGTGGACCCTGAGGGGTACTGATTCTGTTCATTGAGACCCCGCTCTTCTGATTTTCCCTAAGAAAATCAGTCAACGAGGAGGGGCAAACCCATCATGCCAGATTGCGGCATGCATGTCACTTATGAGGTTATTGTGCTGTGGTTCGCTTTTTGCCGTCTCATATTGTCGTGTCGACTGTTGTACGCAGCAAATCAGAACGGGATGAGGATCTGAGTGTAGGTAAAGTCTGTAGGGCTGATGTTGCTGCCGACTGTTAATTCGTTGACTTTACAACGGATTTTCCCGACTTACAGGGATATGCATGCGGTGGTGGTAGCAGGGATGGTAATATGGCTCCTTCCATGCGGCTGCCACTGAAGCAAATAGTCTGCTCCGAAATAAGTCCAGAGAAATGATGGATACCCGCGATAAGGACTAAACATACTCTCGACAAAATCTTTGTATGCCGCAGCATTCGATCTTCTGCATCACTTTCCCTGTGCTATGTAACGGTAGTGTTCCGTCCGCTGAGGCTTGCTTGACAAAAGACGGGTTGAGGTATCGCTACAAGTCCAAATTATCGAGAGCGAGAACACAGTGAAGTCTGAAAACCGCCATACCCAGGCATTTTTCCGTAGAATGTTGTTGGTACTCGAGAAGTCCGAGGTCTCAGAAGTCGATTCACAGCATATGAATCCAAGGCAGAGTATTGCAAGGCTTTGTGCTGTGGTGAGCCTGGCCAAGGTATTACAATGTGGTTTGCCAATGCGCAGTTTGAGTCCAAGTCAGCTGATTATGGGGATGAAGTCCTTCAAGCAAACCCAGTCGACTCTCAACGTTGCCTTTTCAATTCCTGATCTCTCCATTAATCCTTAACGGATGTAAGGAAATTCCTTATTCCTCCTCGTGACCTTTCCCACGACAACCAGAAAGTAGAGGGAGGCTGCAATTCTGAGCACCAATCGACGGAACATATACCCGTGATTCAGTAGCTCTGGGGTGGTTGGTTGACAGTGATGCTTGAGGCCGATGGCTATTGGTCGACTCCAGTGAACACTCTGACAATCTCATGCAACGTCTGTTTCCGCGCATGATTCTATGCCCAGGGTATAGTCATCAGTCTTACTGACTCGCATGCATTGCTACGTACGACGATCTACAGCGGGGTTTTGATTGATGATGCAATTGTAACTGCTCACTTTTTCGTTCTTCAACCATTCTGCTTCTTTTCTTTTTCCGAGATTACTCAAATTAGGCACTAGAGTCGATATTGCTGCTACGTTCTTTAATATGTTTATCACATGGTACATCGTAGCCTTCCTTGTCGCTGTAACCGTGGTGCGGGGCGTCTGGGTTATCATCTACCGATTGTTCTTCCATCCGTTGGCGAAGGTCCCAGGACCTCTTCTCGCAAGAGCGTTCTTCTTTTACTCCTTTTGGTACAATGCACATGGCGGAAGGCTTTATCTGCAGATCGAGAAGCTCCATCAAAGATATGGCAAGCAAATCCCCTCATCATGGACGATATCTCTTGCTAATCACCAATATTAGGCCCAATAGTACGTATCACACCCGACGAGATCCACCTCAGCGACCCAGAAGATGTTGACAAGATCTACTATCTTGGATCTCGGTTTGGCAAAAGCCCGGCCTTCTACCGTGCGTTTGGTTTAGATAATTCCATATTGGCCATTCCCGATAATGACCTCCATCGGGTCAGACGAGCAGCTTTGAATCCTTTCTTTTCGCGCAAAATGGTCTTCGAGCTAGAAGACGTCGTACAAGAAAAGGCACAGAAGTTGATAACTCGGATGCGATCGGCGTTCGAGTCTACGGGTTATATTGACCTGCATTACGGATTTCGGGCAGTTTCCCTTGACGTCCTCACTGACTATGCGTTCGATGATTGTTATGACTGCTTGGACAAGGAGAACTTTGGCGTTGAGATATCCAAGATGCTTCGTGACATAGGCCCTATGGTGTGGTTCTTCCAGGAATTTCCTTCTGTGCGAGATCTGGCTATTCAGACTCCATTCTGGCTCGCCAAATTGGTGAGCAAGTCACTGACAAGAATGATGCTGTTACGTGAGGTAAGAAGCACCTGCTCATGGCCCATTTTGATCGGTGGTCAGGATTGATTTGCATTCTGTTCAGCGTTGCATGCACCAGATCTTGAAGGTCAAGGAGGCAGTGGAAAATGGTGATAAAGTCTCACGAAAGACAGTCTTCCATCAACTACTTCGACCAGACGACACGGAAGAATACAAAGTGCCTACTGTCGAGCAACTCAGTGAAGATGCCTATATTTTCATTGCCGCCGCTGCTGATACAACAGGTAACGCATTGACAATTGCAGCATATAATGTCGTCAGCAATCCAGAGATATATGAACGTTTGACAGCAGAGCTGAGAGAGAAGATTTCTGACCCTGAAGCGAAAATGGACCTTGTGACCCTTGAGAAATTGCCCTATTTGGTAGGTTGCACCCATACTACCGTCGGGCTTTAAGCATGATGAACTAAATTCCGCAGACTGCAGTGATCAAGGAGGGACTTCGGTAAGCACATCCCACCGTAGTATGAGAAGTCCACTTACACAACCCAGGTTGTCATTCGGTGTCGTCGGCCGACTTCCACGAACCGTTCCCAAGCCTGGTGCCGAGTTCCATGGCTACCATGTCCCAGAAGGGGTATAACAGATGTATCCTTTTCTTGGTTGGTGATACTGATCGATATAGACTACCGTCAGCATGAGCTCGTGGATGTTGCATCGAAACGAGGACTTTTTTCCGAACGCAGAGAAGTTTGATCCGACACGCTGGCAGGACCCTGCCACACACAACGCCCTCGAAAAGCACCTCTTCTCGTTTGGCAAGGGCCCGCGGCAATGTGTTGGGATGCAGTGCGTATTGACTTGAATCATATTTGAATCGCGATTGTTGTCACGCTGACATTGCGTAGACTCGCTTATGCAGAGCTCTATATCACCCTCGGTCGAGTATTCAGGCAATTCGACGATTTGAAGACGCGGAAGAAAGCCAGAGAAGAGTTATTATACGATGACTACTTCTCATCCTACCATCCTGAAGCATACAACAAATTTATATTCGAGTGCGCTAGATAGTGGTTGAGTAAGTTTTTTGACATCTCCAGATACTTAGTTCTCTAAGAGTGTTTTTGAATGTGAATTGAGGGCATCGTCCCCAGAGCTCTTCACATTTGCTTATAGTGCGAAGTAGAAAGAAAACAAGCCAGCCTCTAGCTTAAGGCTTATGTCTTGTTGTATCGCCATCTGGCTTCCCCACTGTGCCCTCTCGACACTCTAAGTCGACCTTCAGCTTGTAAAGGGCAACTACTTTTAAGTCCGGTGGAGGCATCATCTGCATGAATAAGGCCCCTGTGTTACTGTTCAAGGTCAATAATAGCTTACTTAGGCCGGTTCCGCTTCAGGTCCTCGCTAGCCACAGCTGGAGCAACACAGATAAACAGCCCAGCTCTTTTAAACTCCTCTCTCCTCTTCTTCTCACAGCACCATCTTCCTTTTACTCTACATCCAGGTGTCGTCTCTCAAGAGCTCCTATTACTCTACATATTCCACATCGTCGATCGGTCGTTCAATCAAACTTCACTTTGATTCCCCTCAACCTTACTTCACGAGCCTTCTTGTTTTCATAAACCTCCTGAATAATCAAACATCATGCCTATGACCTGGGGCCACGAAGCTGATGCAAAGGTGCGCCGCATTTTGACAAGCTTAAAGAACACCAAGACTGATCAGAACAGCTTCTCCTTGGCATCATCGCGACCAGCAACGTCAAGCCCGACTACGAAGCACTTGCCAAATATATGGGCCCTGGTGAGTATTTACACAAGTTATATCATACGTACAGACGCTATTCAGGAGGGAGATTGCTGACACGACTTGACAATAGACTGTACTGTCTACGCGATCCAGCACAGAATTAGAAAGCTTAAGGATGCCGGAGCTGCCGCTTCTGCTGACGGCGATTCTTCTACTCCTGCTACTCCAGAGAAGCGTAAGCGCGGCCGCCCAAAGAAGGATACCAACGGTGACGCTGTGAGCAAGGACGAGGCCAGTCCTAAGAAAGCCAAGAAAGAGGAGAACGGTTGTGCTGTCGACAGCGCTTGAGCTTGCCTGGTTTACTTCCATGTATCAGTTCCCTTATTATGAGGGTTGCCTCTTGCCTGTGTTGGTGCGTTGTGTTCTGGTTTTGTAGCTGGGATTTATGGTTCATGGGGGCGAACCTAGTCTTTAGACAGTACCTGTGGCACTGGCTTCTTAGGAGACTCGTTATCTGGAATACGACCTGGGAATTGAAATGTTAAGTTGAGATACTGCGTCTTTGCTGTAGGTCCTGGACTCATGCAACATTGTATAGGCGTATCTTGCCAGTCTGTGGACTGTGCCCTCGTAGCTGGGTTCCGTGACGGTGTCCTTTTGCATTTACTAACGCAGTACTGTAAGAACTACTGGCCTGCGGCATTTGGCAATAATAATGACAGATTACATTGCGTGCTTGTCACAACCTTAAATACAGGAAGAACAAGTAGACTTTGCTACCTTCGCAATTTCCAACCCAGCGACCAACTCCCAGGTACAAGAACCAGAAATCCAGCCAGCCCATCAGCATCAAATCAAGCAAAGTTCATCATATCCATGTCTTCCATTTTCACACCCGCCTCGTCAGGAAGGAACTCGGAAGCAGAGCTCTCAGGATCATCCTCTCCCTGGTCGTCGCCCTCGTAGCTGACCATACCAGCGGGAAGAATGCTTGCCTTGCGGGAACGCTTGGTAGGAGTGTCCAGAATGCCAAAGACAGACTCATCAGATCCCTCGGTCTTCACGAAGCCACTCTGGACCTGTCCCTGGTTTCCTGAAAGAGTCGGGTGGAGAGGCTTCTTCTTGGTAGGTGTGTCGATCTCGTCGTCGCCGGTTTCCATCTTGACCGGACTGATGGCATTCTCCTCGTTCTTGAGAGCGTTGATGTTGTCGTTTGCGTCAGCAACGGCACCGGCTTTTCCACCGCGCTTGCGCTTAGATCCGGGAGTCTTGACAGGGGTAGCGGTTTTTTTGGCCTTCTTGGGAGTAGACGTCTCGCTTCCCGTCTTGCTACCAATGGTAAAACCATCACTGCCAGAAGCTTTGACAATTTGTCGCATCTTAACAAGGCGCTCCCTTATGGCACGAGGAGTTGGCTTTTCGTTTTCATCAATACCGGCTGTTTAGTGTTAGTGGTTGTCATGTATAATGTTTAGAATAGAGGACTTGAATCATGGAACTTACGCCAGGCCGAAGCAACCTTGTTTGTATCGACGGAAAGGTCATGGGTCTCAAGAATTTTCAGCAAAAGCTTGTGTTTGAGTCATGGTGTCAGTCTTGGTTTCCATAGTGAGGGAGTGTACTCACAAGCTGATCGTTTTCGGGGGTCCAGCGCATCGGCATGTTTGTTGTTGATGAGGTTGAGTATGTTTGGCAGAGTGAAATAAGAGGGCAAGTAAGTAGCTGGAAGGTATGATCAAGAAATGCAGGAGATATGAAGAGTAGGAGTGAGTAAGGAGAATGCTGGTAGAGGTGGCGAAAGTAGATATCAAGGCAGGTCAAGATGAGAAGAGTAAAGAAGGTAAAGAGGCGAGGGGATGTGTTGCGGAGGAGTACTGAGAGGAGAGGAAGAGGAAGAAGCAGGTCTCAGCCTTCTCTGTCTCTCTATGGGTGTGATTGTATAGCTCTGGCAGTGAATACCTCAAGGATCTAAGTACAAGATCATCCACATCTCACTGGTGTTGTTGTAATTCGCTCATCTAAAACTCTAGAAGGGTGACAGTCTGCGGGAGCAGCCCACACCCCTCGCACCTATTTTGTATGCTAGAGTTGTCATCTTCCACAATCTGCTGTATTCCAACCAGATCACTTATACAATGGTTTTAACATCATCCATCTATCACTTTAGTTTCTTACAGCAGATGAGCGGTGTAGGGATACAATCCAGCCCGAGTCCTCAAATCTACAAGTCATCGCCACAATCCTTCCACCTTTGCATCATCGCTGTCCAGGATGTTCCTGCATTTTGTCTGTCTGATGGATCTATCAACTATCCAAGCATCTAGTATGGGTGATGGCGTTAGATTATCTGCATCGGATGTCTGATGCTTTCTTCCTGCCCTTGTGTTTGGTCAATTGTTGCGGATCGCCATTGGTTTAAGTTCAAGGATGTGTTACCAACGCGCATTCACAAAGTCTCGAGGACTACAACATCCAAGGCAGATTGTAGGGGTTTTATCCTTTTTCTTGTGAGTTTAAAGACTGTATGTATAAGTTTATGTCAATTACTCTTTCCCCTCCTTACTACCTGCATAGTGCTCTGATGATTCACTTCTACTTGTACCTGTACTCGACCTCGACATTCATAGACTTTCTCTAATCTGCATCTTTCCTACAACCTGGAAGTTTTGACAGAGATTCCCAGTGTTCTGTGTTGTAATTATCCCCTTTTCTCTAACCTTCCAGTCGGTATGCATATAAGTCAGAGTGAAGTCTGTGGCTGACTACTCGAACATTAGGTCTCTTTTGTAATTCTTACCACTACACATTGCCATCTCCAGAAACACAATTCTCTCAAAATCCCTATAAATGTTCCTGGGCTACATCCATGCCATCTACTTTACCTAAATCCAAGCAATTCGCACCGCTAGTTCTTCCAGTCACCCCTTAAATACAAGTACCACTACCAACCCCCGAATCTCCTCCAAAAATCCATACAAAATGGTCAATTGGAAAGCCAACGAGTCCACCGACCGTCTGATCGCGGTGCTCATCGCAGCTCACCCAGGCCTAAAGGTTCCTACCTCCTCATCCCAAACACAAACACCAGGCTCACTCTCCCACAGCTCGAATACCAAGCAATGGCCACCCTCTTCGGCCAGGGAGCCACCTACGACGCCATCGAGGGCCGCTTTCGCCGCTACCGCAAAATGGCGGACGAAGTCAAAGCCGACGCTCTGAGCAGGGGCATCACCGAGCTACCGCGCGGCCGGAACGGCACCACAAGCAGTAGCAGCGTCACGCCCCGGACCCCGCGCGGACCACGCAGCGGCATCACGAAACCCTCTTCTTCCACCGGGAGAAGTAGAAAGAGCACCGTCAGCCAGGTGCTCTCGACCCCGACTAAACGGGGCCAGGGCAGAGGTGGCAGCAACAACAACGGCAACGGCATGTCATTCATGGAGGCGATCTTCCTCGACGACGGGCTCTCCGAGGAAGACAAGAAGGTGAAAAACGAGGCTGCTGAGATACTCACTGGGCTTGTGGGTCATTCGGCGGTTGTGCATGATCTGACGGGTGCGAGTACGCCCACCGGCTCGTCTGCTTCATTTGCCTCGATGAAGATGGAGGATGCCGCCGAGAGCTTCTCGTCTGCCTTTGGCGGTGCTGTCAAGCAGGAAGGTCGGGGGATCGGTCATGTTGGTGGCGGGGATATCGAAGTGCCTGCTATTGAACATGACGAGTTCGATATGGCGGGTTTGTACTTCCACGGTCATGGGGGGTACGACATGGATGATATTTATGGTGGGGCTGCTTGAGTATTATTGACTGGATAGCGGTTGGAGCGGCTGATCGGAGTCCAAAGTCAAGTAGCAAGAAGAGAAAGGGAGAAATACGAGCTGAATTAGAGGGATGGAAGACTAGAACTGTACTATGCGGGATGAGGGTACACTAGGTGGGCGGGAGCAGGGCAAGATGTGACATGTCACAACACGGAGGAGTCATAGTGTCATCGTACTTTTTTCCGGTCTGCGCATGCATTAGTCTAGAAGAAAAGTCTGGCCCTCAGTATGATGTTTCAGGTCTGTTCTTGGTTGTACTTGTGCTTCATTTAGGAAAGTTGGCCCTAGCCCTAAGCCCTATGTCCATTTCCCAATAAAGACCATGCTGTAAGGAGGGTCCTACACAAAAGACAAGTGAATAGATAGTCTCGGAGAGGTCCGTGTGATATCTGGACTGCAGTAATCAGGACAGTGGTGGCTTGTTCGTGCTGGATAGTAGGCTCTTCCTGTAGCCTGTGATATTATATATGTAGCTTGACAATTAGAACGAAGGTAAAAGGTGAGACGGACAAATCTGCGCCCAAGCCAAAGAATTCCTGGCTACATCTTAGACCTCTTTTGTGAACGAAGCTCTGATATATACAGGACATGGTTGCTGAGAGCCAGGATATCGCCGTTCTCCGCCAGGATCTGAAGGTTTACATCATAGCGGCCATTGGACACCATGTGCGAGTTCGACCGGATCATCACCCACTGCGTGGACGGGTCGGGCCGTCGCTTGAACTCGACGGAAATGCAGAGCGTGGACAGCGCGTAACGGTTGTAGAAGCCTGGTTGGTGGGTTGCGGCAGGCTGAAGGGGCTGTTCGAGGCGGTTAATTAGCTTTCAGCAACGGTTTGTTGATTTTCCTGTGGGCTCACCGTATCTGACAGCAAGGCTAGATGCAGAAAGTCGGAGATCTTCGACCCATCGCGGAAGGACAACCAGACCTCACGGTGATGCCCTCCCAGTCGATGACCCCAGAGCCCGTTTGCGGACCTCGGCGCTACCCAGTGCAGTTTCCGCGTGACGGGAGTCGCATCGACCACTGGGTCATCGATGGTGACGCACTCGGTCTCACGCGGAGGAGCAGGGATCCTCAAAGCAGGGTCGCTTGCCTGCGACAGGCCACTTTCCTTGGATAGGTCACCATATGTGAAGATTCCGACAGTAGCTGGAAGTTCCGGCTTCTTCCACAGCGCAGTGTGAGAGCGTACCAGTTCCACGTTCACCACACACTGCCGTGAGGAAACGCGCAAGAGTTTGCAGGTGATCGAGACGGGACCAGGAGGAACCATGCTCAGGAACTGCACGAATGCATGCACGGGGTCGGGAAACCGTCCATCGCCGAGCTCCGCAACGATGAACTTCTTCGCGGCGGACAGCATCAACGCGTGCAGGAAGCCTCCTAGTACGGAGCTGTTCTAGTCAGCCTCTGAGCTGCTGGGATCGTTCATCACGGCACAAGTCCGCTAAACGTACTGCTGCGTAGTCCATTCCTGGGAGATACTGGCCAGGAACCGGTGGGGGTTTTCTTCATCCTGGAAGACGGCAGAGACCGCTTCCAGTAACGGGGAGGAAGAGGGTTCCGCTTCCATGGGTACAAGCAAGACAACAACTGCCTAGAAGCGGGGGAGATTCAATGACTAGAGGTGTCTCCAGGTAGTACGTATTGTTTCAGCAGTCTGAGGCTCCAGAGTAGATCCAGTGCTGGCTATGTCAGCGATCAAGGCTGAGAATTCCAGCATTTAATGATTAGAACTGCAAAGCAAGATTGACCATCCTCCTTTTCTCAGTCTACCAATATTAGTATTCCGAGGAACTGCTGCGCTGGAAATGACCGAGACAGGTGTGTAGACAGGGGTCTATTGGAGACCAATTCATCGAAGATAATGGGCTTGGCTAATCAAAGCGACTCTGCTAGCGCCGTGAACATCAAGTTTAATGCCTAGGCAAAATAGCATTGAACCCCTCGATGTCCTCAGCAGTTGAGCTCTGCGGACGAACTAGATCTGCGCTCGGAAAGGGGAATGCATGGACCAGATAGGTATGGAGTGGATCGCAGCCGAGTGTAGTATTTTAGCCGTACTCCGTACCGTCTCCGTATCGATTGACAATCGCTGAGCCTAGACGGAGGCCTTGGAATGTACTCAGGGGCATGAAATTTTGCGAAAGGGAAAGATACCAATCCTCAGAGATTAAGTTGAGGAATTGTATCTATCTATGCCAGAGACATTCCGATCCGGAGTGGGTAGAGATCTGATAACCATGAATGATGATGACGATATCAATGAGATAATGATGGGTCTCCCTGCTGTTGCTGTTAGTCAACGGACCCAAAATTCGGTGACTGATTCTAGGTGTCAATCACCTCAAGACGCATGGCTGTCGTACGATCGGATGCCCAATTCCAAGACCGTGAGTTCTCGCCACGGATCATAAGATCATCCCGCATCTTTGCTTTTATGCAAGGAGTTGCCTTGTCCTGGACCTTGCTCATATTTCGAGGTTTTGCCCAACTATTGATAGAACCTCGAGGACATTCATCACATTCATTCTCTTTAACTTTGTCAGCGTGTCTCACTCAACGATCATCACGTGTTCTCTGGGACGCGAAGACGCGGTGCCACGCGGAAATCCCGACGATAAGTATTTTAATAATATGGGTATCGAGATTATTCTTAGACGCTTGGCCGGAAAATTTGCAGGAGGCAAATACTACTACTAGTAGTCTAGTCGTCCGTACTCTAAACGAGATACTACCTGAGCTACGGTCCTACGGAGTACTCGCGAGAATTTTCCCAGTTTGCGGCGCCCCCGATCACTCGGCTCTCCCGCCCGGACTCCGTATATCCTCGCCTCTCGCCTTTATTATTCCTCCTTTTCATTCCTTCTTTTCTCTTTTCTTTCTTTTCTTTCCTTTCTTCTCTTGCACTTTGATCGGGCGGCTGGGCTGGAATCAACAGGAAGAAGTGTGGGTGAGGAAGAATAAATCACAGACAAAATGATGCTCAGCCCTGCCCTCCAGCATCGGTCGGGCCTCACACCGCAATCCCCGTTCCACCACCTTCAGCACAATCACCACCACCACAACCCCTCAGCCTCGCCCGCCAAACCGCCCTCCATGGTCGTCCCCTCAACACAAATACATGAACCCGCTCAATTACCTACCCCGAATCAATCGGGGCCGACCACAATGCCAACAGACGAAGATGGCAACGACTGCTCGCCACAGGACTTTTCCGGTCGGGGGAAGCGCCTGACACTAGCGGAGCAGAAGTCTCTCTTCCGCCTCTGTGAGCAGTACATGAACCGCTACGACGCACACGAGTACCCCAAGAGCTTCTGGATGAAAATTTCAGAGTTACTCCTCAAATCCACCGGTCGGAAGTACTCCTGGCAGTCATGCCGGCGGCGGATGCAGCAGTACGTTGAGAAGCGAAAGACCTACTGGGCAGCATTTGACGCCGACAAGACACTCCCCGATCTAGGCGATATGGACGAGGACTTGGCCTCCGACATTGATGACTGGATGGGACGGTGCGAGCTGCGGCTCCAGAAAGAGGAGAAAGAGCGCAGGGACAAGGCGCAGCAGTCCGAGCTCGAGCAGGCGGAACTCGCACGCGCCCTCAAGCTGCAGCGGACGTACGAGTGGGCGAAGAATCTGCCTCCCCCTGAGGAAATGGAGCGCCAGCCGACCCACTGGGGCATGCCTCCTCACCGATTCGTGATCATGGACGGCCGATTGCTTCAGGGTCTGGATCTCGCGTTCCATCTGTCCAAGGTCCGGCCGGATGAGAGCCGGCAGTTGGCCCTCGACGCTGTCCTGCTCCACGGCGACTTCGGTTACCCATCAGCAGCACCCGACCAGAAACCGAAACCGGATCCCTCGGGCCCTTGCCTGGGGATCTTCAACCCCTGCAACAGGAAGCGGCCGCTCGATGCCGCCGAAGGCGTCGCCTCGGAGCGACCCCCGCGTCGTCCCCGTACGGATCTCGATCCCCACCCCCAGCTCCCACCCCAGCTCCAGCTCCAGCCTCAGGCTCAGCCTGCGGCCGGTGACAAACCCTCCGAGAAGAGAGAATCGCCCGCTGCCATGCTGGCACGGAAGAATGTGGACCGCATCGTCAACAACCTCTGGCTGCAGTTCGCCAAGGGCATCGCGCCGTACTACGAGGAGCATCGGGACCAGCCACAGACGAACAAGCAGTTCGGGCTGGTCCTTTACGATCTGTACCGGGATCTAGGTCGGTCTTTCACGAAGGCTGTCAATCGACTGGTGGATCTGGATTGGGACTCCGAGTACGAATCCGGCTCGTTGTAATGACGCCCTTTTTCACCTCCTTTCTTCACTTTCCGACGGCATTTGGTTTTGTGGATATGTTTATGTTATGTTCATGTGTTCTGATATTTTCCTCTGCATTTTCTCTGTTGTCCTCTCTCAGTGGTTCATCTATTTGCATCTTCCCATGCGCACCAGACTGGCTAGAGATACCCATTGCATGACTGTCCTGTTCAGCGTTTCTTACGATGATTCATATCTGTTCTGTTTCACAGCGTTTCATTTTTTGCATTACATCATATAGACAGGCGGAGTTTGTGCAATCGATGACTAGGTATCTTTCTCTCGTTTATTTCAGGCTTCCAGATGAGCGACGGAGTAGTACTCTTCACTTCAGTTTTATTATTACTAAGTAAATACTGTATTTTGTCTGCATCCTCGAACTACACTGGGGCGCAGGCGCTGCAACTTTGCCATTAAACATATGCACGCCATAATCGGGCATGAAGACCTTCGACTCGCCATGCGCAGGCAGGCGAAAGGCCATCATCATACGGAGTATATAGACCACAGCAAAGTCTAGACATCTGCCTCGGCGGCCTTCGACTTTCGACATTCTCTACCGTCTCGGTCTTAATGCCAACATCCTTGACGTGCAGACCCTTTTCACGAGCCTCGTCGATCAGGTGGTCCAGCTTCGAGTGACCGGGCTTGGTATGCCATGGCCTCGGTCCGTTCTTGCTAAACATCTCCTCCACTTCTTCGAGTGTCTTGCCACAAAGGTGTCCAGACAACCATCTCTAGCTAGTAGGGATGATAGTAGTAGGGTCAACACAGCAGGGAATACAACAGTACCCGAATAGCATTCCTCCCACAGTCGCAATCATGGCGCCGAAGTAGACATTGTATATCTTGGGGAACGTTGGTAGCTTCATGGCGAATGTGATGAGGGCGATTGCCGTTTTTGTCTTACAAAATGCCACGCACTATGGAGCCTGCACGTCGGGTCTCTCAAGAAGCAGAGCAATAGTGACCGTGGATGGTGACAAAGCGCATCTTATACGGAGTACAGCCCGCCAAGCAGGAAAGCTGGACCACACAATGAAAGTCAACCGGTTAAAGGCTTTTTTCCACTCTCTTACCTCGCTGCCTTGTCCATGTTCGGCAAACCCTGCTCGAAAGGACGGAATAACACCTGAAGCTTATAACCTAGATCATTTGTCATCACAATGTCCAAATCCCAGTTCAATGACTTATGCACAAAGTACGATATATCCATGGTATTCACAGCACCTTTAACTCCACCCTCTCCTCATCCCACATATGCATACAGGTCATAACAGATCGGTCATAGTTATTCTCAATGGCATAATCTGATCCATTGGTCCACAATCTCCTCCATATCGTGTGCGATGCCCCACTGAGAGATGAGGCAGCGGAACAGCTTTTGCATGGAGTTCATCTCATACAACAAATTCCGAACCGCACCCATACCAGTTGGGGAGTCCGTCCGACCTTGTTCAACGAAGCGTCGAGTCTCGGAGGAACTCGACCGTCTGACACTGTCGCTTCCGGGGTTAAGATCAGAGAGCGACAGAAGAGCATCCTGCCATACAATTGTGCATGGAAGGTGAATGGTTGCGACGCCTGCTAGCGAAAAGACCACATAAATCGTTGCCGCTGCAAAGAGCGAGCTCGGCATGTGGATCACATGGGCCCGACCCCTGGGCAGTTGCTCAATGATATCCTGGATGGCAACGGCATGCAACAAGGCGCGGCGAGCGTCCTCTGTGTTCACCCACTTCACCATGTCGAACCCAGGCCCCAGTGTCCGAGACCCTCCAGACACTTGCTGGGAGATGTCGTAGCGGGAGCAAACGTGCCTAAAGAGCACTGTTGAATTGATCATGGTGTCGAGACAGATGGTATGCCAACGCAACAGGACCTCTAGTCGTTCCGGAGCGGAGAGGTGGATGCTCATGTTGATAGTTTCGTGGACCTGCGCCAGAGCTCTTCTCACGTCAGAACGACTAGGCACACCAACCGCTGCGAGGTCGCTTTCATCCGAATCTGAGACAAGAGACTGGAGGCCTTCTAAGACTACGCGAAGCGCAAACGCAGAAAACTGATAATCGAGCGGGCGAAAACTGCCAATTGGAGGAAACAAAGAGCGAAACACCAGTCGGAACGACGGCTGTTCTGTCTTTTGACACCGCATGTGAGCCAACCATTCGTCAGAATTACTGGCGTCGAACGCAGCCTCACTGCTAGGAAGGATAAGTGGATTGGTGACATGTCGTGTAGATGCCCCGTCTCCCGACATTTGCGCCACAAGGCCATCTAAGATGTGATATGCGAGCAAAGCACGCTGCTGTATTTCTCTCGCAGCCCAGACTCGCCATTGGTGATCTTTTTCGGCTTGCGAAGAACTGGGCAAGGGGAGGTTCTCCACAGAGAAAGGTTCGCTGTCTAACATGCCACAGTGCCTTGCCCAGAAAAAGCCAAGGGAACGGAAGACCTGACTTGTTGTACGTATCACTCGATTCTAAAAACAATGCCAAGATGTTAGGGGTCGGTAAACAAATTCACGTGGCAGAAGAATAATCACCTTTGACAATGCACCATAGATCTGCCCCAGAAGCGCCGTGATGAGCAGCTGAACACCTTTGCAAGCATCATAGGGTCCGCGATGTGTAATTAATGATTGCCACTGCGAAAGGTCAGTATTCAGGCCGTGGACATGGCAGAGTATTGCATTCTTACCGAAGTAGCAACAGCAGTATGAGCCAGTCGCCATAAGGCCTCACCCTGTAAATAAAGTTCAGCGCTGTCTGAGAAATAAGAATGGGTTGCCATGCTACCTTTGCAACTGAATCCTTAGGCCCGAGATACAAAGAGCCAAGCGCCATTGCGTTCAGCAGAAGAGGGTGAGTGCACTCGCGAAACACAAAGGTCGCCCGGTGCAAGATCGGAAAGGTGGGAATGAACCTCACAAAGAACATATGCAGACATTCATCGAGAAAGACTGATGTGATTGAGGTTGCCTTGATGGCCGCTGTCACACTCGAGGACTGCAGAAAAATCAGCAAGTGAGAGAAAAATCCGCCCGAATACCTACTGAGCTGGTCACCATTTCCGTCACATCCCTCACAGCTTGGTGACTACCACCTGAGGGAATCGTGCCTATTGAGGAACTCCGGTCATCAAAGGAGTTGGGAGAACCGAAATTGATCGTGTTGACGTCCTGCACCACAGGAGGAAATGGAAGTGTTCCCAGAGGCATCTGCCAATGTTCTGTCGTATCTGACGACATGATGCTATGGAACAAATTCTCGGAGTCAGGCCATATCAAGGTGAAGTCGAGATCTGAGGCAGCCTGCTGGAGTCCAGACTGCGGCTCAGATGGAGGGGCGTTCCATGTGTGACTAGATGTAGAGATGGGTGCCGCACACTCTGTTGCAGCTCTTGTGGTATCCCAGGGAAGGGCATCTGGGCCAGTAGTCTGGGAATGTAGATGTATAGCATTTTCCCCTTGGTTAACTTTGATTGTGGGAGTTGAGCTTGTTGTCCGAGTATGAAGCTTTTCATGGCGCGTGAGAGCATCTTGGCGGGCGAATGGTCGACGACATTCTTTACACACGAACGGCTTGGATCCGGTATCTTTTACATCATACAGTCAGCGGTCAGGGCCGTCAAGAATGCAGAGAGAAATGTCAATCTTGTAATCGAGTAACGTGTGACTGGCAAGGCGGAGATGAACTCTTACGGCAACGTTCATGCCTCTATTTACCGATGCAATTAGCGGAGTCCCCACAAGGGTGTGAGAATGGAGCGTAACTACCCTCAGATGCTCGGCCTTGGAGAAGGCCTTTTGACAGACTCGACACACTAAGCTCTTCATCCCTGCTCCTGTGGTGGGCATGGCCGACGATGTGGGAGATGATAATGACTATTTGGCTAGAGACAGTGCTGAGAAAATCACATTATMGTGATCATCAACGCCGCTGTCTGGATGAGTGGATGAAGATGGGGAACTGGGGGCGAAGCGATTCGGACACACGTGGGGACCGGGGAGGTGTACAGATGGTTAAAGCAGTGGGGACGTGTGGCAATAGGGTTCACAGGGAGTGTGCATAAGCCCAAATTTAAGGCCATGCTGCCTCACCCCTGAGGCAGCATATGGTCCTCTTAAGACTAGATAAGTAGAAGCACAACAATATTTAATCTCGAAGCGGATGCTACATCAACTCTCCATGGCTCTCGCCCCGATGACCTGCAGGGCGATCACATCTACTAAAATTAATTTTCATTTCACTTGTCGTCATCTCTCATTATCGCAGTAGTCCACTTCGCTCGTTTTATGCGTCTTGTACTAACGAAGTCACGCTGGTATCCTCCCACTCGGCAGTCTTGAGAAGATGGCTTAATCGTCGGCTCAGGATTCGGCAAGCGATGTAGTTCTCGAAATCAAGCGGAACGGAACAAACCCAGGGGCAAACTCAATCGCGCCGAGAAAGCCATGGAGAGCCAAGTTTCGCCTCAAAAACTCAAAGCGCATCGGCAAATAGACGAGCTGCCGTTTCTGGGGCCTCAGCAGCAAGCAAGCTAATTGTTCATTTTGTAAGCCTTATCTCATGCAGAGAGTATCCTCATAGTCATGATACAGGCTTGAGTCGATTGACTGATCGAGAGCATTGATTAGTATCCGGGAATGTGTGCGAGCAGTGCGAGTGGATTGGGTCCATTTCCATCCCGTCGGCTGAGTGACACCACAAAACGACTGCTACGGGTCCTCCTAGCTGGGGTCATATGTCTGAGCACGGCTGGTCCAATCAATGCACTCGGCACTATCCAGCAAAATTGCCGTCTTGACACCGGCACTGTCAATTATCGGCTTTCTTACTCGACCCTCTCGATGATGTACCGTGGGGAGTCCTCCGCAATTCGCGTCTTCTACTCCATGGAGAGTTCCCCAACTGGACCGGTCTCTGGGAAGAAATGGAATTACCCCGGAGAGGAAGTCAAAATGCCAAATGATAGGTCATTTCCCCCGTTAGCAACTCGTGGAGATTTCCACATTCTTTCGGCTAGAAAACACCACTCTGTATGGCATTAGCACGATTCGATATTATTCATCCTTGTTATCCTTCATCCTTTCCCCATTCTAGCACCCTCCCTACTCCGAGTGTCTCAACTGTTCAACTAGGCAAAGTCACCCGCGAGACTATTCAACAACTAGACACATATATTGGTTTCGGTATCAGAGTCTTTGGAGAGAAACAAAGGCTCCGTTCGAGCAATGAATGCCTCTATGGAACTGCGGCCGCACAGAGCGAATGATGATGTTTTAGAGGCCCCTCTGCCTGCAAAGGCCGACATCGATCTTGTGGAGAGCACAGAAGCTGGCATCCCTTCCAAATATGCCGATATAGTGGCCTCTCGTCTCTCCAGATCCCATCGGGACTTCCTGATGGAGCATCATGGCACGCTGGATCTCGATCCTATTCCAAGCATGGATCTTGCAGACCCCTATAATTGGCCCGCGTGGAAGGTTTGTAACCTCGACAGTATTTTGACCATGATAAAGTGGAGAACATGCACCAGCTTGTGGCCTATACTGACTATCGACTATTACAATGCTAGAAAATGGCGAATCTGCTCCTAGTCGCTTTTCACGCATGCATGGGTACCTTTGCTGCAAGCGGAATCATCCCAGGCTACAGCATGTACGTTCCTTCTTAATACTCTTTTGAAGCCGCCCAATGGAGGTCCAGTTTGCTGATGAGAAATTCCAACAGCATTGCTGAAGATTTTGGCGTCTCCATCAACAAAGCGAGTTACCTTACCTCCCTTCAGATCGCGATTCTGGGCGGAGCACCATTGTTCTGGAAACCCTTGTCTCAACGTTACGGACGTCGCCCCATCTTCTTGCTATCATTGATTTGCAGCTGTGTCTGTAACATAGGATGTGCCAAAAGCTCCGACTATGCATCAGTCGCGGCCTGTCGAGCCTTGCAAGCCTTTTTCATTTCCCCTGCTTCCGGTAAGGGTTGTGTAGGCGTGTATGAAGAAAGCCTGAGCTGACTCTTGTGTAAGCGATCGGAAGTGCTATTGTGATGGAAACCACTTTCAAGAAGGATCGCGCCAAATACATGGGAATCTGGACTCTAATGGTCACAGTTGGCATTCCTTGCGGCCCATTCATCTTCGGCTTCGTTGCACACCGTGCTGGTTACGTTTGGATTTACTGGGTGCTGGCAATGGTTAGTTGGACAAATCCACCACAGGGTCCACAAGCGGCTATTGACCTTCATCACAGATCAATGGCGGTCAGTTCATTCTGTACCTCTTCTTCGGGCCAGAAACTCGTTACATCGGCGGCGACGAAAACCCAAAAGAGCCCGCCTGGAAACGAGAATACCTTTCTTTGCGACGCATAGACCCAACTCCCCTTACGTGGTATGAGTTTGTCAAGCCTTTGACGATGATCATGCAACCATGCATTGCCATACCCGCTGCGGCCTATGCCATGGTCTTCTGCCTAAGTAATGTCTTGGCCACCGTTGAGGTACCGACGCTTTTAGAACTCAGGTGGGGCCTCAACCCAGAACAACTGGGACTGCAGTTCCTTGGACCCATCATTGGATCGGTACTGGGAGAGCAACTTGGTGGCAGGATGTCTGATCTGTGGATGAGACAGCGAGAGCGCAGGGCTCGTAAAAGGCCTGAGCCGGAATACCGCTTGTGGCTCAGCTATATTGGGTATATCCTATCCATTGTCGGTCTCATTGTCTTCCTTGTATGTACCCAATTGTCCGGAAACCACTGGGAAGTTGCTCCTATCATCGGCATTGCCATTGGCGCCGCTGGCAACCAGGTAGTGACCACGGTGCTCATCACGTTCGCCGTCGACTGTTATCCTGAAGAAGCCGGAAGTGTTGGCGTCTTCATCACGTTCGTCCGGCAGATTTGGGGATTTCTTGGGCCGTTCTGGTAAGTTGCGTTTTCACCGGGGCCGTTGTGCAAGGACTGATGGCGTGACAGGTTTCCAGCTATGTTCGAGAATGTTGGGGTCGCTGCCAGTGCTGGAGTCGGCTGTGCACTGATTGTGGTAGCCAGCATCATCCCGACGGTTATCGTTCATGGGCAAGGCAAGAAATGGCGTCCCAGCCAGTGATGAAGGACTTTCCTGGACTTTCTCGTCATGAAACGTCGTCACTTCGAGCGAAGAATAGTAGGTTGGCTTAGAACAGAACAGATGATAGACTGGGACGGGTATCTATTGAGGTTGAGCATGGCGAATGGATCAATCGGAGAAGAGAATGAGAGAACAATCATTAAAGAAAATCACCGAAAGGCGCGAAAGGGAGAGAAAGCCCACGTAGCCCCATCGTAAACATTTATATACTCCGGAAGGGTTTCATGTTAGCTGACCCCCCTTCCCGAATGACAGGCCGATATCAGACCATCGGGGAAGTCAAGCAGACCACCGCTTGTGGACTTTTCACGGCTGCCCGACCGTCGGTTCGGAGGCCGGGATTGTCAAAATTTTACTGTACTCGGCTCATCTACACGAAGACAGCCTTTATTAAAGCGACAATCTCATTTCTCAATCAGTAGTATTAGATGTATGAAGCCTGGCGCCAGTTCTCCTGGCATAATCGTGGAGCTTAACCACCTCCACCGAACTATGAAAATGATATTGTTGACACCTCAGGCACACAGCACTACACTGGGGAGTATGCCAAAGTTAAAAGTCCTCCCCGGATATCCACAATTCGGACAAGCTTAACTCCGCGCGGGATAAAGATATACCCACGCGAGAGTCTGAGAGCAGCAGAAATAAACTGCCGATGCGAATTCCTCTCGAATGGTCACTCATAACAGGTCTCAGGTCGCTAATCGCGAAAGCGCTGCTATGAAATAATCCCACAACGAGGATATAATCTGTTCTGTATCGTCAAGCTGGCGATGATTACTCTTTTTGGTTTGTCGGCTACAGTGCTTGGCTTTAGTGGTGTGTGGCATTAGTGAGTGCTGGCAATGAATGGATGGACGCGTGGTGTGTGGAGACAAGTAGTTCGGCGACGGTCTGGGCCTGTGGGGATACGTGGGAGAGGTATAACAACATTTTATCGAAACAAGATCTAGATATCTTGATGTTACTATGCATTTCTAAATACGCACATGATGTACCTAGCATTATCCAATCATTCAAAGGACTGCGGATCGATGCTATTGGCCTTTTGCTCAGCTTCTTTCTCGTTTTGTGATAAGAATACCATGCGGGTAGTAGTATGTACAATCCTCTGGTCATCGACGATTCCAACGAACACATTCTCCCAATCATTCCTGGTGCTCGATCTTCGTGATCAAAGTTCCGATATGAGGGAGTAGTTCAACAGCAAACTCATCACCTGCCGTCAAGAACTCCTTCGGGTTCTTGGCCGCTCCGACTCCGGGAGGAGTACCGGTCAAGATAATGGTACCGGCAGGCAAAGTTGTTCCCTGCGACAAGAAGCTAACGAGTTGAGGGACACTGAAGATCAAATCACTATTGGAGCAAGAGTCAGCGTGGGGACAAGCAGTGGGTCCGTAGATCGGTGCGCTCATACGTCAGAGGGCAGTCCTGCATGACTCGGCCATTCTTCAAGCCGCGGATGTGAAGCTTGCTGGCATCGGGGATAAGAGACGAGGAAACAAGGACAGGTCCTAATATCGGGAACGACATAGTTAGCACAACTCTTCCATGGAGAGTTAAACAGACGGGATAGCTACCAATGGGGCAGGAGGTATCAAAGCCTTTAGAGAAAGACCATTGGCTTTGGTTCATCTGTGATGTCCGGCTGGAAACATCATTGGCGGCGGTATAACCAAGAACGTAGTCCAGAGCCTCTGCCTCGCTGACATCCTTCGCATCACGGCCAATGACAATGACCATTTCCGACTCGTAATCGCCCGTGTTGTCGACCTGTGTGATCTTGGGAAGAACAGTCGGTGCCGGCCATGGGTCCGCAAGCGCGGTGGACGGCTTCAGAAAGAGAGTTGGCACATCGGGAATAGTCAGCTTCATCTCCGCAGCGTGCGACACATACTAATGAAGAAGGAATTCGCAAACGGTCAGCACCCAGCTACATCTAAAGCAAGAGTTTGCGACTCACATTCAACCCAATGCATCGAATGGATCCAACCTCGCTCTGCGCCAAAGGAGAAAGGATCCGCTCAATTATCTCTGTTGTCTCTGTCTTCTGGCCTGGGTTGAGAACAGATGTGCCGGTGAATGGTCGTACAGAGACATTCTTGCCCTGGTAGACAGCCAAACCAACATCCACCTGCGGATCTACTGGCTCACCTATCAAGATCTTAGCAGGGTTAGATCTGGGGATAAAGCGCACAAGGCCTATATAGTGTTAACATGGTTGCATTGGAGAAAGCTCAAGATGCGTGGATAGAACGTACGCGAAAAGGTGGAGGCAATTTTAGACATGGTCGTCGGGCGTAGAGATGAGGTTAGACGGATTTAGAGGGGGTATCGCAAGAATCATTCAGGTAGAAGCCCAGCTCAGCGTATCTTGTGAGATCCATCCTTCATTATGAAAGCCCCTCACAGGACATTTCTACCCCGACACCGGTGCGGATGCATTATTGCTGAGGACTCGGAGTCGGGCCGATAACAGCAAAGGCGGGGAAGTTGGAGGAGGGGCACCTTCAGCAAAGTGGGAGATGGACTCTGGAGCAGAGAAAATGCTGTTCGACTCTAAACTCAGCTGCAAAGGCCAAATGTTCCTTTTATCGCACTGAATGAGTTTAGATACCGCAACGTAATTGGATCGTTCTCAACCCCGAGTCCACCGGGCCCCAGAGATCCCCACGTTGGATTGTGGGGATGTCAACATTCCCGAGGGGCAATGCGGATAAAACTACTACGGTAGACAAACAGGGATGGTTATCTCCGAGTATTGAAGACTTGTCCCCGTTTAAAGAGCTGGGGAAATCGCTGCTCGCAAGAAGGCACCTGTTTCGATATCTTAGATCGAAATTTCATTCGTCAATTCATCTCGAATCAACCGTCAGAATGGCCAGCCCTAAGGGCCCTTTCCGTCTTGTTACTGTCAACACTGCTCCCGAGAGAGCCAAGCGTCTTATCGGACGTGTTGCCGATACCCTCAAGGACCGATATATCATCATTCATGTGGACAACTGCGAGAGTAAGAGCGTCTTGTTGCTGAGCATAATCAGGGTCCAGGAGTGCTGAATGTTTCATCAATATAGAAATCGAGGAGGTTGCTCCTAAGGTGAAGGAGCATATGCCTGACGTTCTGGTATGCCGTTTATCATGCATCTCATATGTTCCGTTCCACATTTTGCATATTACTTCCTGACGGCGTTTCATGAAGGCTGTGATTTCAGACCTAATATTTTTTTTTTTTCCCTACTATAGTTCAGCGCCTCCATGTGGACGGCTGAGGAAGCCCGCCAAATCCACGAGCTCGCCAGAGAAATCAAGCCCGGTATCAAGCTGCATGCCATTCCTACCGGTCTCCAAGTTGAACGAGGCCCCGATGCCATTGTCGAATATCTGTGCGAGAAGGTGCCACCGCTTCTGGATGCCTAGATTACGGATTCTGAGCTTCTCTTTCGACGACCGACCATTTGAAACCAACGCCATCGACTATGATTATGTCTGTTCTTGTATATATTTCCTGTAATAAACCACAGCGAGCTGAGTGAGCGTTAGCCGGCCTGTATTTCTTGTAATGCTTAGCATTCAAAAGCTACCAATAGACGATTGTTCATCGGTTTTCAATGCCTTACTGAATCAATCTGATGCTGCACTCGATACTGCTTCAATGCTGACCAATTTCAAGATATGAGGGCTTACAGGTTATGTCTCTAGTAAATTCATTGTGTCTATATCTGGTTGGAAGTGATTCAGATAACATTATACCATTAGTAACTTGGCTACATTAAAGGTCTATGTAAGAGTAGGTAAAAGATAATCGTATTGACAAACGACTAGATTGTTGGGTCGTATTAAAGTTCCCTAAGAGTAGTTACCTATTCAGGAAACATACGATCACTGATCAGAATATTCACTTTCAAAAACTAGAGACTGTGAATAATGAGATTTGCCATGACCCACCCTGACTGAGCTCTCTATTATATAAAACCATTCTTGTCTCCATTCTTTCTCCCACTCCATCATCCTCTCAACTCCATCTAGCGAGCGTCTCCAAGCTCTTCAACGGTCCAAGATGATCCTCTGCATCTCTACCTTGAGTTTATTAGACTTCGGCATCAACAGTGCCCAGGTAAGGACTCTATAAGACTGACGTCATTCTCACTGTTGCTTATCTCATGCTAGTCATGTATTCCCTCTATACGGGAGACAACTCCGCTGCCTAGGGAGCTGTGAGCAGGAGAACCCCTAGCTCCCGAAGGTCCAGAAATGGAGTCTCTCTCCTCGGCGCAGCTTGCACTCACCGATATCTACCCTCCTGCCCCAATAGGGAAACCACGAGACTTCAAGTCAGCGATAGAGAACAGGGTTAAGGCGCTCAGGGACGGAAGCACCGAAGACTCATACCTATCATTCAATGGCGTTACACCACAACTTTTCGAATACATCGAGAGCCGCCGGCACACCCTTGGAGCCAAACGTGCACGCTTCACCTATTTCGCTGATATCGAGACTCTCATAGTGAAGGTACCCTCCGAAGCCCACGAGAAGGCCCACGCAATAATAGGCCATGAAATCTTTTTCCGTCTGAGAAGGATGGGGATTGCCCCTGCGGAAGTTATCCTGTTCAGTCAACCACATACCATGGAAGCGGGGGCTCATCTAAGGAGGTCGACTCGGCGTACAAGAACTTGAATGTTAGATCTCAGGTTGCATCTTGGCCCATCTGGGTGGTCGAGGGGGGAATGTCAAAGTCCTTAGAACGTCTCCGTGGGGACGCGAGCTGGTGGATCAACCACTCCAAAGGCGAAGTTCAACTCGTCATTCTTGTCTGGATCTGTCCCAGTCGAAGGACCGTCAAGGTCGAGACTTGGGTTCCTGAGCGAAGGCCTCCTTCCCCCGCCCCCGGGCCATGTACCCGCGCGCGTGGCGCTATCCCGACACTTGGGGCCAGGAAAGAGGACGACGAGGTCGAGATGAATTTCTCAGCCAATACACCAACTTATCAAGGGCCCCCTGCCCTTGTTTTCCAATTCAGTCGACTTGTTGGCCGTACTAACCCGCCCGGCGAACATGATGTGGTGTTCACCCGGCAAGAACTGTTGCGGTTTGCCAGGGCCATATGGTGCGGAATTATTTAGCTTTCCTCTAGTCCCTGGAACCTAAGGAATTTGCAGAGCTCCTTAGGGTCATGGAGTTCCACCTCTGATATTGATCACAACTAATCCCGCTAGGACCAAAAAGGTCGTCCGGACTGCGTGCTCATCAGCCTAGTGGTATAGTATCTCAACAATATCTGCAGCTGCTAAGCGGCATAAGTAGGTCGCCCAGCAGACAGAGATATATATGTATGTGCATACATAGATATATGTATCAGTAGCTTTTCGAATTGACATAGTTACGATCAACAACAGGAAACCATGAGCCTCCCAGGCAATAGAGCAAAACTGGCGGCCAGAGTCTGAGATGTTCTTATTGCACCGGACTCGATTGGAATCTCCTGGTGCGATTGGGTCTCGACTGTGGAGCTTCATTCAGATGTATGCCAGCGTAGGCATAACAGACAATGGTCTATCTCGTGGGAGCAGATCAAAGGAACAATATACTAGTCTTTAGCAAGCTTAGTTTCCTAAAACCAAGCAGCTTGTTGATTACTTTAAGTATAATAATATCTCAATGATTATGACGTATTCATAATAACTCTGCATGGTTACTCATTACACTCTACTGCAGTACTAACTTTAGAAATAGAGCAGAGTCCCGTTACGAAGTCTGTCTCATTAAGATTCCAGATATCGTCTTTATGTATATTATAGTCCTGGTTAGCTGCACATATAGTGAGGTAGGTTAGACAAAATGATAGAGTACAGGTCTTTGTTAGTTAGAAGGATTCATTTGCTCAATACCTTGAAGCTATATAAAATTATAAGCCAGCTAGCGCTCGCTCCGCTCGCTGCGTCTTGAGGATGATGGGCTCCCGTATAGTGTAGGCTCATTTATAGCGTAAGCTCTTGAGCCTCTTGTATAGCTCAGGCCATGTAACAATCAAGATATGTCTTCTCTGCAGCCTCCAGCTCCCACTTGTGTCAGAGAGAATGGAAGGAGTTGGTTGGTATCCTGGCCAGTTCCTGATTATGGAGTCACTGCCTTGTTTAGCGACGTCTTTTGTATTCCCCAGGCTAGTGTCGATTTTTCTTTTCCCTTCTTTTCCGGCTGTAGGCACAGTTACAGCCCATCACACTGCTAGTCTATATAGAAGACCCAAGCAGAGCAGAGTAAGAATGATGTCTTCTTTTAGATATAGTCCTTGTGACATTAACTAATAGGTAATTGACTGACTCTCATGAGATATCTGCCGGGATGAATGATCGGTGGCAACCCTTGTTGAAAGGCCATGCTGAAGCCCACGCCTCAGCTGCCTCTTTATTATCGCCAGCAATGAGGTTATGTTGAACCGAACATAGCGAGCCGCAAGCTGCTGACCCTCAAACAACCAAAGTCCACCAGTGTAGCGGTAATAGTCAGAGTCACAGCAGTCATCAAGGACAAGTCAGAATCTTGCATTTGACATTTGAGACAGACTAATCTGCTTACAGCAATCTTTACCGTATTCTCTGGTGGAGGATGTTCGTATTATTACCCTGGGCGCGGCGGTTGACCTTGATCTTGTGGAAATAAGAGTTGGAATACGAAGATATTCCACAGAGCGAAAAAACATTGACTCAGCTGGGAGGTATGGAAATTGACTTTGAACACACCATTGCTTGGTGTACAAGACTAACAATAGATGGGTTGCTTTAGGCTAGTCAAAATTACAAAAATGTCTTGGAAGCACATAGCAGCAGTACTCCGTACATCACCATCTTCATTCTCTTTCCTTTTCTGGAACGATCCGAAGGTATCGGCTTAGTCATCGATTTTCTCGGAGTCGGCGGCCTGCGAAGACGGGCCAGTGTTCTATACAACCTTTCAGGCTCATCAACATTCCGCAATGTCGTTCGCAAGGATACAAATGAGGGTTGCGCCCAGCATCCGAGCGTTCTCGACGTCTCGTGTGCTTGGGTCAGAGCTCTCGTATCAGGTTTTCGGCCCAGAAAAGGAACAAGCCAGCCGAAATCCGATTATCTTCTTGCACGGTCTCTTCGGCTCGAAACAGAACAACAGAAGTATCAGCAAGTAAGAGCAGCCTCTGACCCTTCTGTGATCAACCGATTGACTGGCGCTCACAGAGTTCTTGCACGTGACCTCAAACGACGGGTCTTCACTCTGGTCTGTGTCTCAGTCTCAGTGCATCTTAAGGGTGGAAGACGGAATCACTGATGATCTTCAGGATTTGCGAAATCATGGGCACTCATTCCATCACAAAGAGCACAACTATTCCGTCATGGCCGAAGATGTGGAGAAATTCATCCACCAGCACGATCTGGCCAAGTGTGTCCTGATTGGTCATTCCATGTATGTCTCTTCTCCAGAACTGTTAGCGAGGTCGGGCCATACTCAACTCTTCCTGGAAACAGGGGAGCAAAAACTGCAATGACAGTCGCTTTGCAATCGTCAGATCTAGTTTCGGCCCTCATACCCGTCGACAATGCTCCTGTCAATGCTGCTCTGAAGAGTGACTTCGGAAAGTACGTGCGAGGCATGCAGGAGGTCGAGGCGCAAGGAGTCACCAAGCAGTCGGATGCCGACAAGATCCTAAAGGAATACGAGGATGTAAGTTTATCCCTTTTGCGCTCAGAGCGGGTCATGGATCAAAGCACCAGACTCACACCAATTGCACAGGCTCTTCCCATCCGTCAATTTCTCTTGACCAACCTGGTCCGCGCGGAAGATAGTCAGAAGATGAAATTCCGTATCCCTCTGTCGGTTCTGGGACCGGCTATTCCCGCCATGGCTGACTTCCCCTTCCGCGAACCGGGCTCCGTCACTTATGATGGGCCGACGCTCTTCGTCAGAGGCACGAAGAGCAAGTACGTCAGCGATGACACGGTTCCTGCCATCAAGAAGTTCTTCCCCAATGCTGAGGTAGCGGACGTTGAGGCAGGTCACTGGCTGATCTCGGAGAATCCAGAGGCTTTCAGGCAAGGTACGTGTACTATTCATGTTTATCTGTTGGTTGAGTTTGTTGACTAAGGATATTCCAGCTGTTGTGAAGTTCTTGCAAGATCTGCCGTAGAGTATTTAGTCTGCGTATAGAGGTGGAAGGACGGCGTTTCTGTGCTTATGTATATGTTTGTGCATTCTGCGCCACTTTTAGAGTGGCTAGTGAAGATCTACTCATAGACACATGTATGAAAAGGAATAGACACAAAGAAGGAAAGAAGTGATACAGGTAATAATGATGTGACTTCATACAGCAAGACACGGCAAAGAGGTATCTCGGTGATAATCCAAACTGTGCAAGGAACAAATGTAATCGTGAGAATCGTGATCGCTTGGCCCAGTAAATGCTTGAAGACCGACGCTGAACTATAAACATGGAATCAAGGCTAGTCTATGGTGATGGGGCCCTCTGTGATCAACCTGCGCTTTTTCTTCTTCTTGGACTTTCTCTTGCTCTCTGAGGGCGACGCGTCTTCATTGTCCAATGTATGAGCTGGCGAGGAGAATGTGCTGGGAGACTCATTTCTAGCACCAGATGACCTCTCATTCTCATCGTCGGATATGGTCGAAGGACGTGGTCGTTTCTTCCTTTTCTTTTTCTCCCGCAATGCCAGCGCAGGATTGGCCTCGGCGATCTCAGCATAGTTTGGGAGAGGGGCGACATCTGATCCAACAGGGCTTTCTTCTCGCTTGGGGGATTGTATCCCACTTTCTGCGAGAGAATCTAGCGCCTGCACTATGGATTGCTGAGATTCCAAAGTATCTTTGAGCGCGTTAATGTGCTCTGACAAGTCCCGATGATCGGCCGCCACGGATTCCTCAAAGCGGCGGAAGCGGTCATCGAGGGATTGCAAATCCTTTTTATTTGAGGTGATTTCTTTCATCGCGATTTTCATCTGGTTGAGGCCACTGGATAAATTTTGGACCTGGTCTTTCAGTTCGCGAAAGGATTCATCTAACTCAACCCTGTTTTGACCGTCGGCCGCCTCTTTGCTTTTAATATGGTCCTTAATTTCAGAGACATGTTCTCGATATTGCTCGGTCAGGGAGTCAAAGTTGGCGTGTAATTGCTGAAGTTTGTCTGGCAGAGCGCGTGCACCTTCTAGCTGTTCTGTGAGAGCAGAGACCTGATGAGCTACCTTTCCAAAGGATTCCCGGAGATGGGTTACTTCTGCTGAGCGCTGGCCGACATCATCTTGGAGACGGTTTACCAAAGCCTTCTGGCTATTTTGGGCCTGAACAAGCTGTTCAATGGTCTTTTTCAGAGACGATATTTCTTTCTCAGCCTGATTTTTCAAGGTTGCAATCTGCTCTGCCAATTGGCCTGCGGAAGGATACATCTCTTGCATGGCAACAACCATGTTCTTTACGACCATTTCGGTGGAAAGATGATTGTAACGTGTCTCCAGGGAATGGAGGCCGACGCGCACACTGTCGAGTAAGCGATTGGAATTCTTTAATGCCACGTCGACGGTGTTGATTTTCATGTCTACCGTGTTAATTTGCTGGAGGGCTGCGGCGGGGTTCCACTGGCTCATTTTCTGTATATCTTCGGCGAGGCGCCTGGAGAGCTCTTTCAAAGATTGTATCTCAGCTTTATCCACAGCTGCTGCACGGTCCGATTGGCTCATTTTCTGTATTTCTCCGGCGACGCGGCTGTAGCTGTCTTTCAATGACTGTATCTCAGCTTGATCTGCACGGTCCAACTGGCTTATTCTCCGTGTTTCGTCGGCGAGGCGGCTATAGCTGTCTTTCAATGATTGTATCTCGGCTTTACCAACGACTGATTTCTTAATATCCTCCATTTCTGCGAAATGAAGCTCGTCTTTCATCGCCTGAAGGTCTTGTAATTGCTGGAGCTTTTCTGACAAATTCTGGACTGTCGACTGCAAGGATGACTCAGGTCTAGGAAACTTGGATAGATTGTTTTCGACATTCTTTAAACGCAACTCAATATTAGATGCGTCAATTGGAACTGTAGCTGGAGCCTCCGGCGGAGTTACCTGGGCCTTTTCTATCGGGGCCAGACGCTCATGGATCTCTTTGAATTTCTTCTCAAAAGTAGTGGAAGTATCGTCGCTGGCATCGAGACGTTCCTGCTGCGCATCGATACTTTTGTTTAATCTTTCGAGAGAATCCGAATATTCTTCCTGAGCCTTTTGCAAAGAGCTCAGCTTGGCATCCAAGGTCATGGTTATACTTTTCAACTCCTCAACTTCCGAAGAGAAGTGTTTCAGTACGGTTTCCTGAGAGGGGAATTGAGCGATATCTGAACTGAGTTTATCAACGCGTTCCTTAATCTCCTTTTCGTATCTCATCTGAGCGTTGATAGAAGTCGCATGGTTGCCGGAAGACTTCTCGAGCAGGACAACACGATCCTGAAGCATCTTCATCTTCGTCTCTAGCAATTGATATTTCTCGCGACTCGCATCTGATTCCGAATCACCCGCTCTCTTCTTGAGCGCCCGAATTTCATCCTGTAGTCTGTTTATCTTCTCGTCTGAGTCAGAATTGTTGCGCAGAAGCAAAGGCACCCATTTGGTTTTGAGAGAATTTTCTAGCTGGCGATATTGCGCTTGGTGTTTAACGATAGTCTCATCCATTCGTGTCAACTCAGAATCCTCATCCTTGCGAGCTTGCTGGAAGAATGCTGTGGTCGATGGGAAATTTGGCGCGGCTTTTGCCTTTCGCAGAAGACCCTCTGTCGTGTCCTTCTTCTTCAGCAATTTATCCTTTTCGACTTCCCGAGTAGCTGTGTCAACAGCAGCTTTTATCAATTCTGAGAGGGCGCGAATAAACTGATCTCCAGGAGGCCCATCTTGCCTGTCGATAGGCGGAGAATTGTTCGGGCCTAATTTATGACCATTAGGAGAACCCAATATGCCAGTATCTAGAGAGGCTGTCCTGGCTGGCGCTGGCCTGTTTCGACAGATAAGGCGAGGATCGCGTGACGGGGGGTTATTTGGATTGTCGACATCCATTTTGTCAGCCATCTATACATTTAGAGGGCTAATCTATGGGAGTGCCCGTCTCTAGTCATATGTAGCCCGCATCTGATGGCAATTAGAGGCGAGAATGAGCATGTGCGCAACTGTATGTCACAAAATTGAATTCTCTCATCTCGCCCTCAATTAGGCAAGGTTAAACACATCGACGCGTTGTAAAGCGCGTAGAGGGGCAAGTTTGGCAGACTCGGTGAAGGAAATCCAGCCAGCGCAGACTTTTCCAGGAGAAATGAGTAAACGGTCAACATAAAACAAAATGAATGAAGAGGTATCCTCTCCTTTAAACAGAAATTCGTTGGCCAGCGAGCATGGACAAAGGGACGCCTTTCGACATGTCACAATATTCTGCCGGGCGGTAAGTGGGGCGGCTTCTCAAACTGTGTCTTTCTGCCCCGTACAGCTCTTTTATCTACACTCGCAAACTGAGAAGCTAGGATTGCGCGTTTCAGTTGGTATCAGTGGCAGTACAGAGGAGACTTAGCTGAACTACGATTCAATATGGCCGTGGTAAGTGGCCTTACCAGACCTCACATCTCTTTCATATGACTGATTTAATCGCAGCCTATCTCAACCGTCGCGGAGACGAAGGAGCTCCGTGGTCTGAATCTCATTGCTGCTCATTCGCATATCAGGGGACTTGGCGTCGATGCAGACTCGCTTCAACCTAGAACATCTTCTCAGGGCCTTGTAGGTCAGGAAAAGGCAAGGAAGGCGGCCGCGGTTATATTACAAATGGTCAAGGAGGGCAAAATTGCTGGTCGCGCAGTTCTCATCGCAGGCCCTCCCAGCACTGGAAAGACAGCCATTGCCATGGGCATGGCGCAGTCTCTTGGATCCGATGTCCCTTTCACAATGCTCGCAGCCTCTGAGATCTTCTCTATGGAGATGTCAAAGACTGAAGCACTTACACAAGCCTTCCGGAAATCCATCGGCGTTCGAATCAAGGAGGAAAGTGAGATCATCGAGGGTGAAGTTGTGGAAATCCAGATCGATCGCAGTGTTACTGGGGTGAGTACAGTACTGGGCCTTGATTATTTCTCTCTGAGAATGCGGTTGCTAACCAATGCAGGGTAACAAACAAGGGAAACTCACGATCAAGACCACCGATATGGAAACGATCTACGATATGGGAACCAAAATGATTGACTCGATGACAAAGGAGCGTGTGATGGCCGGAGATGTTATCTCAATTGACAAGTCGTCGGGAAAGATCACGAAGCTTGGACGTTCCTACGCTCGTTCTCGAGATTATGATGCGATGGGCGCTGATACCAAATTCGTCCAATGCCCTGAGGGAGAACTTCAGGTCCGCAAGGAAATTGTACACACTGTCAGTCTCCATGAGATCGATGTCATCAACTCACGCACGCAAGGGTTTTTGGCCCTCTTCTCTGGTGACACTGGCGAAATTAGAAGTGAGGTCAGAGATCAGATCAACACCAAGGTGGCTGAATGGAAGGAAGAGGGCAAGGCGGAGATCATTCCCGGAGTTTTGTTCATTGACGAAGTGCACATGCTCGATATTGAATGCTTTTCCTACATCAACCGCGCCCTGGAGGCGGAGCTTGCGCCCATTGTTATCATGGCCAGCAACCGTGGTCAAGCGCGGATCCGGGGAACCACATACACCTCCCCCCATGGACTACCCCTTGACTTCCTCGACCGTGTTGTCATTGTCAGCACGCAGCCGTACTCTGCCGATGAAATCCGGCAAATTCTTGCAATCCGAGCACAGGAAGAAGAGATCGACCTCTCGCCGGACGCTTTGGCTCTCTTGACGAAGATTGGCCAGGAATCGAATCTCCGATATGCTAGCAATATCATCACCACCTCTCATCTCCTGAGCCAGAAGCGAAAGGCCAAAGAAGTTAGCATTGACGATGTACAGCGCAGCTACCGCTTGTTCTATGATCCTGCCAGGAGTGTTAAGTTCGTCAACGCGTATGAACAACGGTTCATAGGTGATCAGGGTGCTGTGAACTTTTCAGCTGCTGCAAATGGAGACGCCATGGAAATCTCATAGGGCACGTTGGTCATATTGCTCCGTGAAGAAGATTGCACCAAAATCAGGTAATACGGTATGGCAATATGGTGCCGCTTCCGAGAGCACTTCTCTTGCTCTCTATCCTCTGATTTCGTTTAATCTTTTTGTTTTACGCATCTTATGATGTACGATAAGGCGGGCGCTTCTTCGAGCTCATGTGCATGGTTTGTTTGGTATTTGGGCTTCGAACTGGGATTAAAAGAATATTTACTTCAATGATAATCATGGCGTTAATATATCCTCCCAGAGGAGTATCCTATCTCGGAGTTTGCACATAGAGATTCGTTTTTAAGATTATGACCCAAATCATCATCATAGGAAAGTGGCCTCGCTCGTCCAGTCTCCTGTATCGCCCACTTTTCGAAATTCGACGCCCTCGCCAAAATAGCCAGCACCCTTCCAAGAATCCATCGTCTGGCTGTCATAAGGGCCATGCTCGACACCGCCGTCTCGAGCGTCAGACCAACGAAATTGCCACATTACAGGCTCTTCTTCGGTACTGGTGGGAGCAGCGGACTCCGATGGAGGATCGACCCAGTCCTCGCCTGTTTCTTGACGGTACTGTCTTGTGAGCATCTCACGCTCTGTGTCGTAGATATCTACTTGTCCCCGTGTCATGAGGATATCCGCCGCGCCGGTGATGGTCTCTATCGCTTGCTTTCGAGAAGCCTCATTGGGGTCATCTTCTGTCATTTCGGTATCCTCTGCTTGGGCCCCGTTGTGCTTCGACCGGTTCTTGTTCTTCTTGGCTTGCCATTTCGGTTTCTTTGGAGCCCCTTTGCCTATCCTTGCCAAAGCCTCTAGAGCTGTTTCTCCCCGGTGCAGATGAGTTATTAGGGTCCTCAGTGCATCGGCCGTAAGAATGCTGTCATTCAATCGATCTCTCTCCTTTCTCTCAGTCTCTCTTTTCTCTGCTGCCTCTTTGGCACGCCGTATATCCTTTTTCGATACTCCCTCCAGCCAAGAATCGTAAATCTCGTCAGGATCCGCCGCTTTTCGTATATAATTTCCCTGATCATCAAATCTACCCTCTTCTTGCTCGGCACGCATATTGAACGCGTCTAGCAGTGGCGCATGCTTCTTCTTAGCTCCAGCACCCAATTCCTCGTCCATGCCCTCCTCGATCCTCGCACGGTCTTCTTCTGCAACATCGCTCTCACTTTCCACCTCATCCTCCTCGACTGTGTCCCCTGTTGCGTTCAGATCCGCACGCAATGTCACTCCACTTTTCGATGAAGCCACCTGACCCTCAATCTCATCATCACGCAAGAAACGCACGGTTTTCTTGTTCTTCCTCAGTGCCTCATCGGCATCTATTTCTTCAGCACCAAAATCTTCCTGGAGCTCCGCGAACATGTCGTCGTCTTCAGCGTCATGTTTTGCGCGACTCCTCTTCGCCTTAGCCTCAATCCGCGCGCTGAACCCTTCATTTTCGCTGTCCGACTCGTAGCCATCGAGGTTCACGGCCTTGCGGCGCACTTGTTGTCCGCGACGGCCGATCTCGTCTGCGTCTAATATCGGGTCGTCGTCGAGCGCGTCCGGTGCAAGATTAGAGGGGTTCCGCAGATCGAACCGTGGCTTCTTGTGTTCGGAAGGGCCGTTCGGATCGTCTTCATCGTGGTGGTGTGTGCGCGTAAAGTCTTCACCTGCCCGCTTTGGGCGCGGTTGAGAGGACATCATTCTTGATGGAAACGACGATGAGGAGCTTACTTAGTCTGAAATCAAGAAATAAATCATCAAATCAGTATCAGTATACATCCCAGAAGCTCAGAAATAACGGAAGGTAGGTCTATGAGCTTGATTAGAGCTGCTGGTTGATGCTGGTTTCCTGTCTTTTCTGGGGTCGGCTCGGAAAATCATTGCGGAGGCATTTGCGTCACCGTTGGTCCAACGATAAGAAGCAGCTGCTCTAGCTTCTATCTACCATCTCCGGCGGCCAACAGTGGGGGATTACTGATCCAAGATACAAATTTCTGTCAGACTTGCTTTGCTGTCTTTCAAACGGCGACTTGAATATACTGCGAAATAGAGCCAAATATTCAAATATCCCCATTCTTCTTGAACGTTCCCTACTCACAAGCCTCACAATGGTAAGCTCACTTTCAGCTCAACTCTAGTCTGCAAGTTTCACAAGACCTGACAACCTCAGTTTCGCGCTGGCTACTGGGACGACGATCCGATGGATGGTGTCCTAGGCTCCTCCATGCTCCGTCATGGAGCTGCTACACGCCGTTTCGATGAATACTACCGTTGTTACCCCGTCGCGATGTTGCCTGGTCCAGAGAGAGAAAACGTCAACCATGGTGGCAAGGTGATCATGCCGCCTAGTGCTCTAGACAAATTGACTAGGCTACATATCACATATCCCATGCTATTCGAGTTGCATAATGGTGCAAAAGAGAGGATGACACATGCCGGTGTTCTGGAATTCATTGCTGAGGAGGGCAAGATTTATCTGCCGTTCTGGGTTAGACAGACCATATCCTCTCTTAATGATATATCGGGACAACCGTCACTGACATTTTCTGGCCTCTCTATAGCTTATGCAAACTTTATTACTCGAGCCCGGTGACCTCGTTCAGGTCAAATCAACCGATCTTCCTCCCGGCCAATTCATTAAACTCCAAGCTCAGTCCACCTCTTTTCTCGACATCAGTGATCCAAAAGCAGTGTTAGAAAACGCTTTTCGGAATTTCTCCTGTCTCACGAAGGGCGATGTCTTCACCTTTGCTTATAACGACCAGGTCTACGAAATGGCGGTTCTGGAGACCAAGCCATCGAACAACACCAACGCCGTCTCCGTGCTGGAAACAGATCTAGAGGTTGATTTTGCACCACCAGTAGGGTATGAAGAGATCCAACGCCCGAGTGGTACCAGCACCCCCCTCAGCGGGGTAAGCGGTAAGCTTCCCTCGGGGGGGTTACTTCATCCACACGGGACAATGGCTCAAGCGATCAACTACGCGGCCATTGCTCCAGAGTCCACCGACGCAGCTACGGGTGCAAAAGCAGTATCATCAAACTTTCTTCTTGGAGGGCAACGCTTGAATGCGAAGAAGGGTAGTAAAGCTCCGACTCCTAAGCCTTCAACGCCGGTGCCAGGAGCGACAAATCCTCAGCACCCACCCCCAGCTAGACGCACCAATGGACCACAGCCACTTAGGCTACCACACAACCAGCTATTTTTCGGATATGCAATCAAGCCCGTCAAGAAGCGTGGGGAGGACGGAGAGGCCATTGAGAAGCCGCGCTTTCAGGGAACAGGCCAGACATTACGAGGAAAGAAAAGAGAGCCAGGAGACTCTGCTACACCGACGTCAGGCAGTGATGTGGAAAATCACATGGGCAAAGAACGCAACCAGAAGTCTCACGGGAGTGGGCGAACCCTTGGCGGTACCAAGCGCTGATTTCCAGGGCTATCAGTCTCCCAAATACAAAATGCTTAACGAGTTCCGTGTCCATTTCTTCCTGCAAGATGGCAAGAGATTTTTAAGTTAAGACGGCTTCATATCAAGCATAGCAAGGCTGGCCGGCGTTTAATAGGGACCATTTTTTCTTTCTTCATTCCGTTCCATCTAGACTATGCATGCCCATCAATGCTCTTTTTTTTTTCGTAATATTCCACCAGGAAAGGCGGACACCCATGGGGGTTCTGTTCACTGTGATGGCTGCCAACCGCCTATTCGGCAGTCTCACGAGAGCGGGTGGAGCTTGCCGAGGCCCAACAAATGTCACCCGCAGCGATCTCTCTGGCGAGAGCTGCTGCTTTTAATCAAAGCCACTACCTACTTCTAAGAACTAGGATAATCTCTCGCTCTGCTGGGCCAGTGTAATCCTGGGTCGCAGAGACATCATCTCGTTCCTATGGATGGTGTCGTCGACTCGACAGGTTGTATCTAGTGGAGCTCTCGCGTCAGCTTTTAGTGCAACTTGACACATTGATACTAACAACACTTCTTCACAAAACTGTTTCCCAAATTTCCTATGCCAATCGGGATTTCTCCTGTGAACGGCCAGGCGTCTGCGTTCTTTTTCTGAGGCTCATCGCATAGATATCGGCAGCGAAACAACTAGACTTTCCCTCGCTGATCTCCACAATTACGATGACTCCAAAAGTTCAGGAGGACAATCCGCTGGCCCCCTTTGTCAAACTCTCTTCATCTGTCTACCTCCAAGACCCTGTTGAAGATGTTGGTTACTCAGGGAAGCAACCCAGAGTCATAGTTCTTGCTTTCTGGATGAACGCTTCCTCACGCGCACTAGTGAAGTATGTCGTCGAGTATAGACGCCTGGCACCCTCGGCCAAAATAGTCTTCATCCTCAGTTCCTCAAACGATTTCATGCTTCACGCTTCGCAAAAGGCGCAGCATGCCCGTCTTGCTCCGGCTGTAGAGGCCATCCAGGCCTCCGACGTTCCTGAAGGTCCGGTGTTTCTGCACATGTTCTCGAATGGGGGCGTCGCTTCGACCACCCATTTTCTTACAGCATACCTGAAGGCAACAGGAAAACCGCTGCGAGTCTCATCGATGATCATAGATAGTGCCCCTGGAAATGCGACAATCTCCGCTAGTCTCAGGGCGTTCTCGTTCGTGCTGCCCAAGATGTGGCTTTTGCACTATTTGAGTAAATTCTTGCTGTTTGTCCTCCTGGTAGCGGGATCTTTGGTACGAAGACTCACCCGGACTCCTGATGCTGTGAGCCGTGCCCGAAATGCGATAAATTACCATGGTCTGGTCCGGGGAACGAGTCAGAATGATGGCCCGGCACGTTGTTACATTTACTCTGATGCGGATGAGCTAGTCAACTGGAGAGATGTCGAACAACATGCCTCTGACGCGCAGACCAAAGGTTGGGTGGTGCGGCGCGAGAAGTTCCTTGGGTCACCGCATGTCTGCCATATGAGGTCGGATCCTGAACGGTACTGGAACATTGTGAAGACATACCTTGAGTTGCCTACATCGACATAAATGGATGATTGTAGCAGGACTCTCTTGTCCCCCTTCAAACAAGCCCAATCCTTCCTTTGTTACCACACAAATCTCAAAAAATTCTCATGATTACCGAGCGCCTGTGGTTGCTTTGAAGTTGCCTTCGTCGAATCTGGCACAATCAGTTTTAGTTATAATGTATAACCACACTACTTCGATCGGAGGTGACACCCGATTCCCAGCCCGAAAAGTTGATCATCCCATGGCTTCCAGCAAGAACTGCGGATCAAAAGTTCATAGCAACCTTCGTGTTTCTGCCTTTCTCCCTTGACTTCGCATTTTGGTAAACCCTCTCATTGGTCATCCTTTATGACTACATTCCTCCTACAAACTTACCGAAGCAAACGGAGCACAATTCCGCCAGCTCACCCCTTCAGCAACCCTGTCCGGTCATCATTACGCAGGACAGCCAAGCTACTTCGGAGGCAGCCGCTCGCTCTAGATCCCCGCCAGGCCGGCGATGGTCAATTAAACCGTTCAGGGGAAACATCATACTACAGTCACAATGACTCTGAGCTCTATGTCAACATGTCATGAGCCTAGTGTGTCCGATCAGTTCCCGTCCATTCTTCATGCAGGGGATCTGCGCACTCATTGAGAACGAGTCAGTCTTGAAAATCCATTGTGGTGGCGCCCTCCCAAGGACGACTTGAATTAGAAAAGAAGTTCATAGAAGCTTGGCAGGTGTGGTTCTGAAGGCATCTGTCAAAAATTAACTGGAGAGCTCTTACCGTCCAGGCGAAGGACCAATCATCTCAACGCGACGTGTACTGATAGAGACTGTGAGGTAGTGCGATTTCGAATCAGCCAGCAACATGTTTCAAAGTGCACCCAGGCAGGAGCCCTTCATAGTCGTTCCAAAAATCCAGGACAACAAGTTTGTACTGCCTGGGTTTGGCCTGCCGCTTGATTATGCACCGATGGAGCAGAACATCTACGGTGTCCAGAACCGAAGCCTGTTTCCAACAAGTCTGGACGATCGGGATATAGCAAAAGGGGACGTCGAGTAAGGCACAGACCTGTCTGACAAGCTGCTTTCAGCATTTCTTCCTTAATGATTCTGATTTAGAGCAGTCAACCTGTTTTGACCCTCCGTGAAAAAGGAATGATGAGGGTGATGGAGCGCATCACAGATATGCCTGATTGGCATAAAAAGGTAGGTTTGCTCATTTCTGACTCGCTGAATCGCGGCTTGCTTGCCATCATGCGAAGCCTCAATTCGGCCCCCGCCTGTCTTTCTGAAGCAACTCGACTAACATTTCGACAGGTATTCAATCCTGAGGTTGTCGATACATGGAAGAAAGAAGCAATGGAGGGTCCGGAAGACATCTCAAACAACATGGCCGACTGGATTATCGACGAGCTACAATTCAAAGCGATCATCTACGAGCATACCAACGTCGTCTCGTTGTACAATGGCGATATTACCAAGTCAGACCATAATGTGCCGGAATCGTTTCGAACTCAACTCTGCTCGGCAACCAAAGTCCTTGAGGAAGTGCCACCGGGATTGAAGTTCTATAACCCAGGCAGCGAACATGTCCAACGCGATCTCGTCCCGATTGCATTCTTTCCTCTCGTGTATGGGCGGACACGTATTCTCAAGGACCGAATCATTGGTCTGGATGATGCATTGGACAGCATGGGCCAAGGGGTGGTGATCCCTGTCCCTCCAGAGACGATCACGCGCCAAGACATGGCTTGGAGAGTTGCTGCTCGCGCTGACATCGATGCTAAGCCATTCAGTCGCAGGTTCCAGGTTCTTCCATGTGATCTTGAGCTGAAGGACGATGGCAGATGGCACATTATCAGTTATATCAATAACCTACACCCGGTGCATCACCGCAACATATACAAGTTGATTGAGGACATATTCAACATAATAATTCCTCAGTGGAATGCATCACTGACTCCGCTGAAGGATATGCTTCACTCCCGTGCACGGCTTGAGTATAAAAAGGCCCAGTACCATCCCATATCAAAAGAGGTCGAGGAACAAACACCTCAGCCAAGACCGGGCGAGGCGGAAGTAGAGTATCACGATAGACTGGACGCGTGGAGGATGGAGCATTGGAGAGCCGTCCAACCCGACGCTGGGAGATTCATTCCCTGGGCCGTACCACCCTGGATGATGTCCTTGCTGCCAGCAGATCTCCCGTCCCCGGTTCGGATTGAGCAGGGTGTTGAACTGAACAGAGACTATGGAAATCGGGGGCTACAGATGTTTGTTAGAATCACCAGTTACGATCTGACGCCTGAGCATCCGTACACTGAGACCGACTGGCACTGCGAAGGCCAGATGGTGAGTTTCTTTCGCAATTGCAACACCCAATATCCCTCGTTTACTGACGCTCCCTGTAGAATGAGCATGTGACCGCAACAATGGCTTACGTCTACCACATCGACAATGTGCAAGTTCCCTCGCTGGAATTCCGCCAAATCTCCGAAACCGCCACCCTGACGGAGGTCGAGCACGAGCCCGACGACACAATCTGGCTAAAGCAAGTCTACGGCTTGGAAGACGGAGAATCTACCGTCCAAAGCGTCGGCAAAATCAAAATGCCCCTCGGCCGAGTCATCATTGTCCCGGCCACCATCCAGCACCGCGTGAACCACTGCGAGTTGATAGACAAAGACAAGCCTGGCTGTGTCAAGGTGCTCTCCCTTTTCCTAGTCGACCCCAACATCCGCATCATTTCGACGGCCAATGTCCCGCCCCAGAGACTGGATTGGACCTTTGACGGAGTCGACCCCCAGGAACTGGAAGGGCTCGATCAGATGCTGCAACAACTTACCATTCGGTTCTCGGAGAGGAAGGATAGTCTACCAATCTCCCTGACCGAGGCTAGGAAATTCCATGACGAGGTTTTCTGGGAGAGGGTTCGGTTCACCAAGTACCAGCAGGTTGCTTTCGAATCGAACGTAGTCATTCTTTAACACTAGTCGCTGAGCCTTGTGCTACTCATCGGCAGACTGTTATTTCTATCTATTATGTTGCCGTCTTGGTTGAATTCAGATCCAGACTCCAGTTTGAAAAGAATACATCGTACACGAAGACAGAAGACTGATTTGAAAAATCCACATTTCTAGTTTTTAGTCCTGCAAAGACCATTTCTATCCAAATGCTATGATAACAGTATCTTATGACAAAACCAAATCGCCGTGCGCTATGCATGCAAACTACTACATGTACGCGGTAGAGGAGTAACGTAATGAAATGACCTCGAGCGCCAAACAACCGATAACACACTTTTCTCGGACGTGAAACACATGAAACTTTTCCTTTTTGTACAAGACGGTTCCAATGGAGAAGGTCATTACTAAGTTCCCTTCCACTCGGGGAACTCATCATCTAGCTTCAGCCGAGCAGTCACGTTCATACTCATCAATTCCTGAATGAGAAGCTTGGCCGCGTAGGGGATTGTCATCTTCACGACGCTCCGAGAGGACTTGCACCGCTGACACCAGTTCAGATAGCCCATGAACCCGCACTGCTCGCAGACGTCAATCTCGTGGCGATCGGAGGAGATCATGAGACGCTCGAGAAGCAGTTGGCTGGTTCCGTAGGCGATAAGACAATCACGCTCCATCTCTCCCAGGCGGAGACCACCGTCTCGCGAACGACCTTCTGTGGGCTGACGGGTCAGAATTGCGCGAGGTCCGCGCGCACGCGAGTGCATCTTGTCTTGCACCATGTGCTTGAGCTTCTGATAGTAGATGGGGCCGGTGAAGACGTAGAACGGAAGGGCTTCGCCGGTGATACCAGACGTGAGATAGTCTTTGCCTCCGTAACTGAAGCCGTGGTCGATCAGAATCCGCGAGGCCTCCTCCACAGGGGTGCCGCCGAAGCAGGTTCCGTAACCGTGGTGACCAGCAAGCACACCGGCTTTTCCAGCAACAAGTTCCAGCATTTTCCCGACTGTCATTCGGGAGGGGAAACCATGTGGGTTCATGATAATGTCAGGATTGATACCGGCATCCGTGAACGGCATATCTGCCTGGTCGGCTATAATACCGACGACACCTTTCTGACCGTGGCGAGAGGAGAATTTGTCACCTACTTCCGGTCGACGGGTTTGGCGAACAAGAACCTTGACGAGTTGGTTCTCGTTCTCCTGTACGGAATACATGACCTTGTCAATGTATGCTGGGTCATGAAGCTTGTAAGTCATGGGCGTCGGCGTATATTGAACTGGTCGGCCAGCATCGGAGCCAATTCCCGATAGGTTGGATTGCTCGGGTGTGCTCTTGTTGATATAGACCTCGCCGGCATTTACCTGTTCACCGACAGCGGCCAGACCATCCGCTTCAAGCAGTGCATGCTTTCTGATGGGGGCACCATTCTCGTAAGTTGGGGGATTGAGTCTGTCCTTTGTACCGTTCGAATAACTCTTCAGGTTGGTCACGTACTTCCGGTACACTTGGCAACGACCGAAGCCACGATCGACGGAACCCTTGTTCAAAACCAGCGCGTCTTCAATATCGTAGCCGGAATAACTCATGACCGCCACCATGGCATTCTGACCGGCGGGAAGTTGATCATACTTGACCAGTTCAATTGTGCGTGATTTGACCATGGGTTTCTGTGGGTACACCATGAGGTAGAGGATAGAATCGATTCGAAGGAACTGATTTGATGCGATGGCTCCAATAGCTTGTTTACCCATCGCACACTGATATGTGTTACGGGGCGATTGGTTGTGGTGGGGGTACGGGATCAAACCAGCGACGGCTCCAAGCACTGTAAAGGGTTCGATCTCCAAATGTGTCGTTGTATCTGTGATGTCTTTCTCATAAATAGCGATTAAGGAGTCATTCTCCTCGTTAACATCGAGGTATTCGACCAGCCCCTGAGCCAAGAAATCGTCGAATTGCATCGTGCCGTCACGCAATTTCTCCAAGTGGTGGACTGTGACGAGGGACTTGCCATTCTCGACGACGATGAGAGGTCTGCAAATCCGTCCATCGTCAGTGGCGATATGCACTGCACATTGGTGATGGTTGATGTAAATGCTGACAAACTCCGAGATACGACCCATGCGCCGTAATCTGCGGAAAGCGTTGAGGAAATATTTAGGGCGACGAGTGAGTGCTATCGGCGTTCCGTTGATGGAAATTGTGTAACTGCCGGGGGTGTATAGCTGTTTACCACCCAGGGCCAGAATGTCTTCAGCCCCGAGCATAAAAACGAGGTTCTTGATTGGACCTTCCTCATCATTCGTCGTGATATGGGTCATGAGCGCCAAGTTCTTTACCAAACCACAGGCTTCTCCTTCAGGGGTATCTGCCGGACAGAGCATACCAAATTGAGACGGCTGCAGAGCTCTGGGACCACTGACTTTTCGGGTCTTTTCGAACTGACTGCTGATACGGGTCATCATACCCAACGCGGCGATGTAGCTAAGCCGACTAAGAACGTGAGTAACACCAGCACGCTCCATGCGGAAACGTTTCAAACTCCAGTTACCTGTCGAAATGGCACGGTTCATGCCCTGAGTGATATGGTTGCTGTGCATGCTCATGACAGTCCACGCATCGAATTGTTCAGCCCGGTTGCGCTTATTCAACACTTTATCGATGTTCATCTTGATGTCGAAGCAGAATTTCTTGAACAAATCTTCAAAAAGGAGAGCAAGAAGCTGCCCAGCCAATTCCAGACGTTTGTTTCCCAGGTAGTCACGATCATCAACCAGAGAGGGGTCATTCTTGGCCATCAGAACTCGACGCGCCATGTGAGCGACGTATACCGCCTTTGGCCGGAAGTTCATATTCTTGACTTCAATGTGGGAAATGATGACAGAGGCGATAGCCTCGACGGCTTCTTGAATGTGTGTTCGACGATAAGACGACTGTTTCCGGTTGATCTTAATCCGTGCACCGATCCAGTCCAACGCTTGTTGTTGAGTGTAGATTCCCAATTTGATGCTTTCTTCGAAGTTGATGGCAAAGTCATCCTGGTAGAGGCTGTCGACACCAGCAACTAGGAGCAACATCTCCTGCTCCGTGTGTATACCCATGGCCCTCAGAAGAGTTACGATGGGAATGTCTTCACTGAGGACGTTGTGCTTCACGTAGAGCTTGTCCTTTTTGAGGATAATATAACTCTTGGATTTACGCTCGTTGGACGAACTGCAGTCGCAGGTCAGATAAGCGGGAAACCAAAGGAATATGAGCTGAGAATACAAAGAACAACTCACCTGGTGACGGACGCCTGAACAATTTCCTTCTTCGGGTCGGTTTCGACGATGATTCTGTTCTTGCTCAACTGCTCCTGGACGAGAATAACTTTCTCTGTACCGTTGACAATGAAGTATCCACCAGGGTCCAGAGGACACTCGTTCAACACCGTCATCTCCGAGGGCGTCTTGTTCGCCAACACACACTTTGAGCTTCGAAGCATGATTGGCATTCTGCCAATCGACACGCCTTTCCGAGTGACCCTTTGACGCCCACGAATGTACTCGAAATTGACCAGAATAGGGGCCGCATAGGTTGTATCACGGAGGCGGCACTCGTGCGGCGAAACCGTCGACGGGTGAGCATCGGGGGTGACATCCTGGGGCTCGTCCGCACGGCACGGCGAGCCGACGTAGATATCCGTAAACTTGATATAAAAGGTGTGATCGATGTCGCTACGGATAGTAGAACTGGACTCGACGATCTTCTTCAATTGCACTTCGATAAAGTAGTTGTATGAGTCAATGTGCTGCTTCACCAATCCTTTCACTTTCAAGAAAGCCGGCAACAGGTTCCATTTATCCTTGGCAGTGTTGATTGGGTCCGTAAGTGATTTATTGTAGTAGAACGGTTCGAGAAGGGCGTCGAAGGGATCTCTATGACGGTAGGTCGGTCCTGAAGGCTCATCCGCGCGATCATCATGCTCGACGTTCTCCGCGGCCGGTGCTGGGTTTGTAGGTGGTTTCGACTGGATAGAACGTCTTCTCTTGCCAGAAGCGTCAGTAGACCCTTTCCTAGAAGGAGCTGCAGACTGTTTGAATCCGATATAAATCGTTAGCACGAACAAAGATACTGAGACGATTGTGCGGAGAAACTTTTGCCATACCTCAGAAGGCTGCGCAGATCGCGCCTGGCTGGCCGCAGAGGGTTGTGGCCTCCTACGAGGAGGCATTGACGCTGTAGAAATACAAGATGCGGCGATATGGTTGTGATAAATGAGGAGTCTAAAAAAAGACTATTGAGGAAATATCATGGTGTTTCAGAAATGTTTGCTGGGCAATTTCTTATCGTCGAGGGGAAGATCCGAAATCCGCATTAGAAATTCCATGTAGAGCGGAGGGGCGGTTATGTAAGCAGAATAGCTATCTACAAAAGGCTAGGCTAAGGCAAAGCTTACAAACTTGGCGCTAACTAGATATGGCAGGATATTCGACTACAACAGTGGCTCTCGTATAGTTCCATTTTTGGCCCTTCATCCATCTCCTACGAGATGACTGTGCAAACAGAGCTTTCAAAGAGTAAGAGTATAGATAACGTCATCCCAAATCAAATTATAAGGATTCAGCATTGAGATACACAGGATGAGTTGACTTTTGCCTATCCGGATTCACAACGGAAACCCTGCGATGGAGAATACTTTCAACTTCTAGCGGACTTACAATTTTGTCCATCGACTACTGTAGCCATTGGACAGTTTGAAACAATGTGAGACCTGGTTGAATCACGACTGAACACCAAGGGAAGAGAGGCTCTATCAAATGGCCTCGAGTGAAAGTATAACTTGTGAGACCGGTGCATAACGATGGCTTCCAGAAATGCTATAGTGGTGCCGCAAAAAGGCATGAAATTGTATACAGGGAGAGAAATCGAACCTAGACAGCTTCAAGGGTTGTTCTTCTCATGCTGTGTTGAAACTCTTTGAAGCGAGACGACTGGTTGGAGTTAGTCATATGCACGATCAATAGAGTGGTTGCAGTTTAACTTACCGAAATCCTCGAGAGATCTCTGTTTCACGCTTCGGCTAAAGCTTTTACCATTCATGAGATTGTCAAAGCCCGTCGAGCCCTGCAGCAGGTAATAAAGTCCACCCATGATGCAGAAAACACCAAACGAGAAGACCCAGATACGGACAACAGCAACAATCGAGGTTTGGCCGCCGACGAACCAACCGAATATGCAGAAAAACGTAGCCACGAGATCAACAACTAGAATGGCTCCTGTCAATTGCCAAGAAGGCATTGATGACCAGAAGGGCCCATTCGCGCGGGTAATGAAAATGAGCCAATTCTCGGTCAGTGATATCTCGAGGAACAGAACCTCGTCGCGTTCTCCGAAATTCTGGATGATGCCACCTTCTTCGCCACTGTTAATGATAGTGGTAAGCGCAACCCAAGTCCCTGTGGCAAGTACAAGACCAAGAAGAATAGACATGCCCCATAGCTTGGGGAGGTTCCACTTCACCGGGGTCTTGGAGTAGGGAGCGTTATCGTAGGCAATGGCAAGTGTGGCAATATCAGCAAAGATGGCGATGAAAACAACGAGCTGTAGGTTGAGACTCTCATTCAAGATTGCAATCCACAAGCCCAGAAAAATCTCGAGGTGCAACGACAAGGCTATCCGATACACCACATACGCATACATGCGGTGAAATATCTGACGTGAAGTCTTCAATGCGTCAATTATGGCAGACAAGCCGGGAGCAAGGAAGACAATATCAGCAGCAGAGCGCGCCGCATCAGAGGATCCTTCAACGGCAATACCAGTGTCAGCTTTCTTGAGCGAAGGGGCATCGTTGACGCCGTCACCCGTCATTGCCACAAGGTATCCACGTTGCTGTAGAATCTCCACAACGTTGTATTTGTGCTGCGGAAAGACCTCCGCAAAGCCATCGGCAGCTTCGACAAAGTCATACACCTCTGATCCAGGCATTGTTCCTCCACCTCCGAGACCGAGCCGCTCCGCATTATACACGTTGGTGCCGAGCCCAAGTTGACGCGAAGTCTCTCGAGCAATTCCAACCGCATCACCGGTTAGCATTTTGATCGAGAGGCCCAGGCTCTTCGCCTCATTGATGGTTTTCGCAGTGTCGTGCCGTGGAGGGTCGGAACATGGCATGATACCGAGGATCTCCCAACAGCCCTGATCGCGTTTGCGAGCAACTCCAAGCGAACGGAAACCGCGAGTTGCAAATTCAGCAACTTTATTCTTATATGCGGTATCAATCTCCTCGGGAATGGGATGGTCCTCCTCGACGGTCTTGAGAACGAACAGAGGAGCGCCTTTCACGCAGGTCATGCGGCAACCCTGGGGCGACTGCACTACAGCCGTGACTTTCTTTGAAACAGGATCAAATGGATGGAATTCCAGCACCTTGTATTGCGTAAGCGCAGCTTTTGCACGCGGATAATGTCGGAGTGCTTTGAAAAATGCTTTGTCAATGGCATCCATGCCCTTCTTCTTTCTCGAGGCGGCCAAGCAAGCAGTCAACATGAGATCGTCCGGTTCAACTCCAGCAACAGTGTATGGCTCCGACAATGATAGCTTATTTTTTGTCAGTGTGCCGGTCTTGTCAGAGCAGAGGATCTCGACACCAGCCAGAGACTCAATAGCCGATAGTCTTTGCACAATGGCCTGTTTCTTAGCTAGGTACGCAGCGCCTACCGCCATTGTAGTCGTGACAACGGCAGGGAGACCGACAGGTACGCCGATAATAGTAATGGCCAATGTGAACTCGAGTATCGTAATGATGCCATTTGAGCGGTAAAAAGACGAAACCCACACAACAAGCAAGGCTATGATGACCAGGACAAGGAGGACGGCGCCGATACCATTGAGCACTTCAGTGAAGTGCCCTGATCCAGAGGATGCAGCATTAACTAATGCGGCAGCCTGTCCGACAAAGGTATAATCACCAGTGGCGGTAACAACGACAATTGCTCTACCACGCTTGACGGCAGACGATGCGTAACAGGTATCTCCTTTGTGTTTGTCAACTGCCAGAGATTCACCTGTGATCGAAGATTGGTCCACCTGGATAAGGTTGGACGACACTATCCGGCCATCGGCTGGTACAATTGTGCCCTTCTCGAGTCAGCAGAGCTCATCCTTTATCCGAAGTTGGAGCTTTGGTAGTACAATACCTCCTCGATTCTGACTATATCTCCAGGCACGATCTCCGAGGCGTCAATTTCATTGAACTGACCTTCGCGGCAGACAATTGCTTTGAGAGCGAGTGTTTTCTTGAGCTCATCGACAATAGACCCCGCCTGGAACTCCTGAATAAAGCCCACAGATGCGTTGAGCAAAAGAAGCGCACATATGACACCGAAATCGACCCAATCTCGAAGCCCGGCGGCCAATACAGCAGCACCCTATGCTCACAGAATCAGCCGTCTTTCTGAGGTGATGAACATAAGCAGTATGATTGTTTCATACCTCCATTACAAACTGGACAGGTCCAACGAAGAAGGACAGAAATTTGAGCAGAAGGTTTTCCTTTTCTTCCTTCATCCGATTGGGGCCGTACTTTCTCCGTCGATGCTGAGCCTCGATTTCACTGAGGCCTTTTTCTGGGTCTGTCTGTAGCATCTCATCGGAGACACGACGAGTAATGACACCTGTGTCAATGGCTATATCGTCATCCATGTCAACGTCACCATCTACTGTTTGGAGATCGTCAATGAGAGCGTCCATGTTCTCCTCTTCGGCATCTTCATCATCGTCCTCATCGTTAGGGATCGGTTTCTTCTCGTCCGGCATGGTGGCCACGAGAGGGCTTTTGGTGTTCACACCACTGAGTCGGCGAACAGGCACTGTGTTTTCCTGGTTCAGAAGGGCCCCAAGAGGGTCTCTGCCGAACTGACCAACCATTGTGAAAGATAAGACAGATGAAAAGGTAGACGGATTGAGACGTATAACGTATAGAAGTACACAATATGACCCGTAGAACAATCAACGATAGAGCTTAAAGAACCATCTGTAAAAGCGAGTAGACGTAGGTGTCCACAGAGCCACCCGAACAAAACATCACAGAGCGTGAGATTCATGGAGGAAGGTGCAGACAACCCATTCAGGGAAGGAAGCAACGTTAGGCAATAAAGGAAGGGCACCATCGTCTCCTTCTTCGCAACGTTCAGCCAAAGAGGCAGAAAGGGAGGGGTTTAAAGCTATGAGTTAAGCAGGAGAGGATGTAGAAGGGGAATCAGCCAAGTATCAGGCCTTTTATTACCTACTCGCGAAGACCCCGTCTAACCATCCCGTTTCTGTGTCCAGTTTCATTTACATCTTAGTTTACCGCCTGAGACTTCCATCCTTACATTGGACTCCACATGTACGCGATGTCTCCATTGACGATTTGAGTGGGGATATTTGTACATTCTCAGTCTGTAAGCTAAATACTCCGTAGTTTGTTTCGACGATGAAGGAGTCAATTTTGAAGACACCTATGATTCAAGCATGATAGAAACACATCTAAAAGAGCACCAGCAATGCAATATGGACGAAAGACTGCATTTGAAGTACAAAACAGGATATTTACCGTGTTCCCTTCTCGCTTATTGAAGCCATTGCAATCTTATCGACAGATCCTCGATCCACTCTCTGATGTTGCTGTCGAGCGCAGTGTAAGAAGGACTCGTGTTGCCGCCGAGGACCCCATGAGTGGAGAACCCTTTGCGCTCATCACAAGCGACGGATCATAGGGAATGAGGCAGGTTCTAGATGAAAAGCTTTCCCTGATGCATCGCGTTGAGGAAATAGTACTGACACCCCCATTCCGCCAATTGGAGACCCTCTTCAAATAACCTCTGCTTACGTAACCGGGCTTCTGTTGTGGACGTCATTGCGGCCAAGGGCACACGACTCCCTCTGATGAATCTATATCAGAGACGTTTCACGGCCAGCAAATAAACTTGAATAAGGTGATTTTTAGAGGGACATGCATGCTCCTCTGAGAGTCAAGCTACAACAAAACTAACATCGCTAAAAATCCACTTTTGCAAATTTGCACCCCATGAAAACGCTATCTCTGTGGCTTCGGCGAGCTCAGCTCACCTTCACTTGATAGTCTTCATAATCCGGGTATATTCAAAGAAAATTCCCTGCGTAAACCGAAGTCCTAATTCTTAAGTCATAGTCCTGGCCGCTGCTTATCCTTGGCTCGGCACCATGAATCGGGAGATTCCAGGGTTCTACTATGGTACGTGAATGTTCTCTCATGATGGTCTACAGCCAAGGTTATATCTGCAAGCTGGGACTCTTGACTTGAACTCTCATTGATACCATACAGATCCCGACAAGAAGAAATATTTCAAGATCCAGGCTAGTCATAAAGCCGCCCCAGGAGCACAGTACTCAAAGGATGCAGTCAAGAGGAAACGGGTCGAGCATGAGGTTGTAGACTTGATCTTAAGCTTCCAGATGGACCATGGAACTCACTATTTGCTAGAAACGCCAGAGGAAAGTCCACCTCAGTCGGAGACTGGCAAAGGAGAAAATCAAAAGGTCGCCGTTCGTGCGAAGTCCCCTTCTCGGAATTGAACGAGAAATCGGAGCGCAACATATATCAAAGCCCTTGCGACAAGAGCAACAAGGCCTCACATATGCGAGCCAAATCAGTCGAAAACAGTTACATCGATTTGAACCGTGGCCAAGTGATTACACCATTAAGCATGTGCTACGCAACAACCGTTCTGGCATCCTTATTGCCAGTGAGTTCAAGCCCCCGGCCTCGTATTTTAATTCCCTACGCTGATTGCTTCCAAAGGTGGCCACCGCGGTGGTGAATCTTCAGTGTCGTAAGTTGATGCTCTCATAATCGGTTTGACGCTTTTCTCTTCATTGACACTTCTGTCAGAGTATGCTTTCCAGACACCGACCAAGAGATTTGGACATATAATCGGACGATGGAGCGAGTGCTCTTCCGAGAGCCGTACAGAGTATGTGTTTTTATCGCTCTTCCCAAAACGATTCAGTGAGGTAAAACACATGCTTATACGCCATTGTACAATCTCAGCTCTCTTCTATCTCCTTGAGTCATACCGGATACTTGCTGTAAGCCCATACGGAATCCGCAAGGGATCAACCAGCTAACAAAATTAGAGCCACGATGGATAGTGGCCCAAATGGCGACTCATTCCTTGCTCCACGTATGCTGCCTGACCTTGGTGAAGGCGGCGATTATCGTTGGCCTGCTTTCTGTACGTACATGTGCCCTTCTGGCAGTGTTTTGGGAGCGAACGTTGATTGACGTTCATCCCAAATTAGTCGCCCATCCCATTCGCATTCGTACTGAGTCATCCTTGTGGTGCTCGTCACCATGTCCAGAGGGAGACAAAGCACTCTTCGCGATTGGCACCTCCGAAGGCCTGTATACTCTAGAAGGATTGGGAAGTTATTGGGCTCTATCCAAGAAGCCATTCCCCAGCGATGTCTCCACCGGAAAGCCAATTCTCCATCGACGTACAGATTCCTCTCACGCACTAGTCACCAGCGTTGAATGGCTGTCTTCGACTGTCATTGCTGCTGGTCTGAAAGACTCAACCGTCTTCCTTCACGATCTCCGCAGTGGGGGGACTGCAACGCGTCTACAACACCCCCATGCAGTCACGAAGATCAGGAACCTTGATCCTTATCGAATCGTCGTGGCAGGTATAAACTCGGTACGCACTTCGGTCATGTCTTTGCCTTTGCATCCTAAAAATGAAGACTTCACTTTCCTCCCTTTTCAAGAGAAGTCAAGCTAATAACGTTACCTATAGCTTCAAATGTACGACATCCGGTACGCACATAACGGCCTACAGCGCAATCCGAGACCCAATCATCCGCGTCACACTTCGACTAGGCCATATCTCTCATTTTCCGACTTCTCACCGGAAGTCATCCCCGACTTTGATATCAGTCCTGAACTTGGGCTTCTGGCAAGCGGTGAGGTCACTGACCATTTTGACCCCAGGCAAGCCTACTAATCCTATGCCAATAGCTTCCGATGAGCGCAAGGTTCAATTGTTCTCCCTTCGTACTGGAGAACAAGTCTTTTCTCCTCTAACGAAATACCAATACGCGAATCCTATTTCCTCGCTACGGTTTGAATCGGGTGATGGGTCATTACATGGGCCACAGACCCCCACTCTACTGGTCTGTTCTAGTGCTACTGTTGATGAATGGGGTTGGTAGGTAGATTCTCCGTGTTATTGACATTTCCATGACGGATATTATGAGCCTATAACTAGGCCGTTTGTATGTCGAGTCGTCGCATTATCATGAGTTATGATGTAACATCACTGCTGTGGATATAAGCCAGCAATCGGGACTCTAATGAATGGACCCATATAGTGGATTGACAGTCTTCAGTCCAATCCACCTGCTAGCCATTCTCCAACTTCCACTCCGATCCCCTTGGCCATCTCCCCAATCCAATCGCCGGAGACAGTAACACACCATTTCTCACCAGCGTCAGAGGTCGTATTACCGCTGCCCGAGCCCCCAGCCGCAGCCCCCATGCGACTAGAACTGTCCCGGCCCGCCGCAGGCACGACCAGCCGCAGACGCCGGAGCGTAGCCAGCTCCGCGTATATCGCGTCAGCAACAGCCGTCATACGGATAGGGTTTGCAGGAGGATTAGGATCGATAGCGTGGTAGATGGCGATCAAGCGCTCCAGGGGAAACGGACGGGCAGTGAGAATTGTAGACGGGCCGGTGATACCGGGGGCGCCGCCGGAGGTAGTAGCGGAGGTGGTAGCGAAGGCGGACTCGAGCGTGGACTTTGTGATGCGCGTCTTCTGCCTCTTGCCCTTCTTGCCTGGGGTGGAGGGGTCTTGGCGGGCTGCTCGGGCGTCTTCGGCCTGCGCCTGCGAGAGGAGTTTCAAGCGTCGTCTGTGATGGGCGCGCTTGTTGCGGGCCGATAGCGAGGACGAGGAGAATTTGGAGAAGAAGATTGTGTCGAGGCGTTGAGGGGTGTGCGAGGCGAGGTAGGCGGAGGTGAGGATTAGAGTAGGGAAGTAGGGGAGGGAAGGGAGAGGGGAGGGGGCAGACGCTGCGGTCAGCGAGGGTTTGAGGCTGGAGCCGAAGCCGTTGGTCGTGGGGGCGGAGTCCTCGGTGACGATGTGGTGCACCAGCGCTGCTTCGCCTTGCTGGCGGAACAGCGCGCGGTTCTTAACCAGCAGCCGGGAGAAGTCCCATTCATTGCCTCCCGGGGCCGTCTCGCCGGCGACGATTGGCGAGACGAATTGCGGCCAGAGTTTCTCGCATATTGACCGGAAGATAGGTATCGAGCTGGCCGTGGGCCCGACCAGCGAGTCGTACACGGCCGATACGAAATGGGGGTATAGCTTCGCGGCGGTTTCCTGCGGGAGTCCGTAAACTGGTGGTGATTCGGAGTTCAGGATGATGGCAGTGGCTTCTTTGCGCGTGTACGGAGGGAAGCTGATGTGCGGGACCGCAGCAGACTGCAAGAAGAGAGGCCGCGGCGTCGAGCTGAGGATCAGCACGACACATAGTGAGGGGATCTGCTCAATGCCAAAGAATCGAGTCAACAACCATCGTCCACACAACTTTATTATCTCATAAACACCGACTTACCACCTCCCCAAGCCTCGCCAGTGCAGCAAGAAGCGTGTGTGGCGCCTCCCGCTGCCTATCAATCTCATCCAGCACAAGCACGAACTTCTCTGTCTTCTTCCCGGCATTCGAAGCGAGGCACTCGGCAAGTAGCACCGCGAGCGTACTAACATGCTCACACCGGCCCTTTCCAAACTTCTCCCACTCATCCTTGAGCCCTAGTGCCTCCAGCGTCGCCCAAAGAATCTTCGTCAGCAGATGGCGACCCGTGATACACTCAGTGCTCCGAACAATGGCGTGCGGCACCGCAAGGGCGGAGAGGACGGCGCGGACGATAGTTGACTTGCATGTTGCGGAGATACCGTGGACGACAACAGTAGAAGGACTAGATATCCCAGGCTAGAAGCAATGTCAATATGGATCCCATCTCTTGGCGCGGATAACAAGCTCAACGAGACTGAACAAACATACTCCAAGAAGACAGGCGAGCTGCCTGGTCTGGACCTCTCGACACGGCCATCGCTGACTGATTGACCGGAGATTGTCCGCGCGGAGCATAGGGGTAATGGGGGATAAGTGAGAGCTGCCTACGCTCCAAACTATGAAGCTTAAGCAATGAGTGTATGCCGTACGCAAATAATGTGGTTGTGTACCTCTCCAGCTCATTCAATTAAATTATCGGGAAGACGCGCGCGGAAGCCTTCACATGCCAAGTCACGTGATTTTGTGAGATGTCAAGCACTGCTCCGTACCGCTTATATGTGGACGAGAGACAATCTCGGAAATGGTGTCTACAAGTTTGTACATGGGAAAGCGTGATTGCAAAGAATATGTAGCTTAAGAGTATGGGTACATCTATTCTACCGAATGTGCTATTGTGACAAGCATGGAAGAAAAAGACAATAATCAGAGATAAGACAACAAAAACGATCCTGAACTGGCAAAACAGATAGGGAATGTTGCCAGGGCCGTATTTCCTTGCTGAGAAACGAAGCCAGCTCAGGGACCAGCCTCATGTCAAATGCAATGCCTGCCCTGCCCGCGCGGTTCGAGGAGCCAGGCTCCTTAACCAGCTACACTGCCAAATCTCGATTGATCGTCCATATCACAAGTAGAATGAAGAAAAATGCCAAAAAAAAAGACAGATTCGGAATGGAAAGAGCTAAAAGCACATATGGGGATCATAAAAGATGTCGTATGCAAGTGTGACAAGATTGCAGTGGCAGAAGCCAATATGCAGGATAGTGTTGCAGAAAAGTACAAGGCATAATGCACGCGTATGCATCGTCATCAACTGCATCATATCATCAGGAAGTAGCACAAAATGCAGATGGATTGCATGGAGGTAAATATCTTGCTGTGGTATCAAAAGCCATGTTCCCCAGGTTGACGTTGGGTCAAGGTGGCCGTAAGTCATCAAGATCGTAGCATCATCTCAATATGAGTACAGTGCGCCCAGCAAGAACTGACGATCCGGGACACAGCGTAGCGATTAAAAGTAAGCGTACAGCTGGCTCTGAGCCCCGAGATTGCCGTTCGGCTGCTGAGCAGCAGGGGCATAAATGCCGGAAGAGTTCTCGCTGGCACCGCCGGAGGTGGTGTTGGAAACAGAACCGGAGCCAGAAGCGGGCATGAAATTCTGAGTTCCAAACTGGGGCCCAACAGTAGGAGCAGGGAATGAGTTATGTTGATACAAGAATGGCTTCTGTGGGCCTTGCAACGGACCCGGAAGCTGGGCAGAGTTCATTTCGTTGGGGGTGACCTGTCCGCTGGTCGCGGCGCTTCCCCTACCAGAGCCTTCGGATGCCATCATTTTACCGGCAATGCGGCGGCCATGGGGAGTCTGGCGGATGGAAGGCAGGATTGGGCGAATAGCGTCCACAATGCGAGCTCTGGTTTCAGGATCGGCGAAGTCCATCGCAGTCTGAACAACGTAATTGGCAAAGGAGTCGCGAAGCATCTTCTCAAGCTCAGCTCCTGCCAGCATTTCATCGATCATCTGACGTTTCATCTGGAACTCGGCGGTACGAAGGCACTTCTCGATCACATTGGAGCTGAATTTTTGCTTCGACAGAGCCGGGATGTTTCCACGGAAAGCTTGGCAGAGAGGCTCCGTGAAATGAGGCTCCGCAAGATCCAAAATGTATTGCACGACGTAGTTACCAAATGGATCCTGGACCAAAGCAAAAGCATTGGCTGTAATTTGAGCGATCAAACGAGCCCTCTGCTCGCCAGAGGCATGGTCAATGCAGCGCTGCAGAACACAGCATCCGTGACGATGGGTCCCGACGACCACACAATTGCCTCCGACGGCGTCGTAGATGAACTGCGCGTCTTCTGCAGAAAGGCGGTTCAGGCACTTCTGGATGACATGGTTGCCATTCAGGTCTTGAACCAGCTCCACAACATGATCACGTAGAGCCTGAATGACCGTCTGGATCTGTTCGGGAGTTGAGATGAATTCAATCATCTTCTGCAAAGCTCTAGTGCCATGCTGGTTCAAGGCTATCTTCACAAGTTGGTGGGCAGCGTTATTGATTAGAGCGGTTCGCTGTTCATCATTAGAGTACTCCAGCAGTTTCTGGCACAGGTAGTTGCCGAAGGGATCTGTTGGAACAGGTTAGAAGACAAAAGGTCCCTTCAAATGCGAGTAGGGTAAGCTTGACGAACCGGTCATTAGCTCAACGACATGCATATGAGTTTCGTCGAATATGAGTTGGACGTGTTCAGGGTTACGTTCCTCCAGTTTCCTTTGCAGGTACCTACAGCCATGTTGATCTTTGCAAAGGGTGTACAGCTCGCCCCGATAATGCTCCAGTGGAAAATTGGTGAAGCGAGACAGTTGGTTAGAGTCTCCGTCCCCGCTTCTGCGAGCAGTGACGCCTTTCACTTGACCTTCTGCCAGCCGATAGTTACCGTAAGGAGGATAAGCACCGTAGGGGGCGGCGGGGTTGAAGTTTTGAAGTTGACCGTTAACCTGGACGGGGTTTCCCATGTATGCTTGGATTCCATAGCCGTAGAAAGGCGCTGGGAACGCAGTCATCGCAGTCGGAGTGGCCGTATTGTGGTTTACGGCGGCAGTAGTAAGCTGTGGTCCAAAAGGAGGAGCACTAGCCTGCAAGGTTGTTTGCTGACTCAGGGAGTTCTGAGACTTGGGCTCATCATGTTGCGTGGCGTCCTTCTGCTGAGTGCCAATGGAATTGGTTGGAATCCTACCCAGGTTGGTGTTGTGGTGCTGAAAACTCTCAGCATGCGCCTTGGGGGGCGTAATTGCAGGGTTGAATCCGTCGCCCTTGACAGTGGGAACGTCGTTCGTAGAGTAAGATGTCTGGAGCGAAGTTGGACGACTTGAGACGGTTGGACCCATATTTCCGTGGCCTCCTTCCTGGCTGTGGAAGAGGTTTGCTTCCAGGGAGTGTCTTGCAATGTGACGAGCAGGGTTGGGCGCTTGAGCGTGGCTCTCGCTGGTAGAGTTTCCGAGCTGATCAAGACGGAACATGTTTAGGGCGTTCTGCGGCATGCTCTGGTGGGAGGAGCGATGGCGGCTGTGAGTATTCCAAGTCTCTGGGTTAGGAGTCCGAGAATTTGCCAGATCCAACGCGTCCGAGTTTGCAGACAGCTAAGGATAATGATCAGCAAGGTCAACCAGATACAGAACGACAAAGAAGAATAATAACCACAGGGTGTGAGCGGGGTCAGAAGAAGGAACTTTGTGTGGAGAAAGAGAAAGTAGAAAAAGCCAGTAGACATGATAAATCACTGGAAACTTACCAAACCAGACTCGTTCCTGCGCGATAGGGTAGGAAACTTGTCGTCAGGATCTGTCAGTTTGAGGTAACTCTTGATGTCCGGGGTAGGGATCCGATCCTCCTCTGTCACAGTGGCTCTGTCGTCCTCGTTGTGGAATAAGTACTTCGCAGCAGAGAAGGAGTCCAGGCCTGAAGTGTGGCTGAACGCAGCAATATTAGGACGAATCTGTGATCCTAGACCAGTAGAGGGCATTGAATAACGGTGGATCCTGGGGTACAAGAGTCAGTCAGCTACCCCAGATTTGACAATGTTGCAGTAGGTCATGGACCAATGAGCGTCTGTGAGGGATCTCAAGCGAAAGGACGCTAAGCCAGCAATACGTGAATGCAGGCCATTTGCCAGATCTTGTGGAGAACTCCAGAAGAGCTTATCCAAAGCAAGCTTTTTCAAGAGCAACCCAGCAGCAGCAAAGCGAGATGTGTGAAAAGTGGGAACCAGCTACTTACGAAGGTCCAGGACGAAAGGGAGAAGCAGTTTCTTGACCAAAATCCTCCTTTTCAGAATTCCTACGAGATCCAGGAACCGAATGAACAGAGAAACGATTGGTAGGTGTCTGAGCAGAGCTGTGGGTTGTTTGACTTGGTGGAGATGTAACTTGAGAAGGTGCGAAGACGTTGAAGAAGCCGGGAGAGGAGGTCACGCTAGAGGTAGAGAAGCGAGTTGGGCGAGTGAATGCACCAGCAAAGCCATTTTCTCGGTACTCTGGGGGAGTGGTGGGCTCGCTGACTGGTCCCGACAGCCCAGCTTTGGCCAAGTCTCTGGCCAGCTGATCCATCTCTTGCTTCTCTTTCTCGTGCTGCATGTCCAGCAGCTTCATATCCTCTTCGAATCTTCTCCTCTGCTCACGCATATACTCTATATGCTGACGTTTCTTTTCAAACTGCAACAGAGTCAGAACCATATACAAGTAGAGCAAGCACTGAACGCGGATTTTAAAATGACATCATTCCCCCAGACATGGACCCCATGCGCGGGGTACGATGACTCAACATGGTCAATTGAGGTCGGGTGAATGAAATAGCAGCCAACTGTGAATGAAATAGTAGCCAACTGTGAATGAAATAGTAGCCAACTGTGAATGACTACAGTAGCGGGAGGGGTGCAGGTGGGGCACGTTCAATAGGCGGATGAGGGACAGACAATAGCAGAGTGCATAGGATGAAAAGCAAGCACTACGGGGCAACTCAATTCATAATCGAAAGGCCGGCTGCAACGCTGACCAAACTGGGCAAAATACAATAGCCTATTGATATGGGAAGCTTACCGACGAGAGCAAATCTAGTGGATCGGCAACTTGAGCAGAGCCTCCAACTTGATTCAAGTAGCTCCACGAAGAGAGCTTACTCGAGTCCGTGGTAAATCGTCGTTGGAGGTTGGCGCGCACATCGCCTGACGGCCGCGGGAAGGCCGAAACGAAACTGGTATGGCCCGGAGAGAGCGAGTTATAGCCAGGGAACGTGGACTCGGAGGGAGGAGATCGCGGGGAAGGGAAGCGCAGCTCATCGAGGCGTTCACTCAGCCCATTCTTGAAGGCCATCTTGGGCAGGATAGGGCAGGATTCGCGGACTAATACCATTCAGGGGTTGAGACAGGTTAGAGCACAAGTTATATTATAGTATTTTTGGGTAACACGAGAGATTTAAGGAAGCAATATCAACAACTGGGACCGATTGCCATCTAAGCAGACGACGGCTTTGGGCACAACTGCCAGGAGACCAGCGAGGGAGACGTAGGTTGGCGGTGTGCTTCCTCGGACAGCAGCGTGCAAAGTAAGGAGTTTCAGAGGGGCTGAGGGGTGATCTCGGCGGAGCAAATCTTCGGGGAAAAAAGGCCACGACTCACAGACAATGAACGCCTCGAGAGCCTAAATCTCAGTATTGTGAGGAGCTTCCGCCGATAGTCGTCTGATAGAACAGGGGGAAAAGCGATCGTTTTGTCGCTCTCAGGCAGTGATTTGAATTCCCGACAACGTGGTCCTAAAGGTGCGGAGATCTCGATCAGTGGTGTTTGAATCACAAGGCGGGCATTGGCACTCTTACGGCTGCTTTATCCGTACTCGCTCGAGGAACCGAGCGGCAGGAGGCGACGGGGATAAAAACGAGTGAACAATATAAAAGGAGAGTATATCCAAAACCACAATGACGAAGGGGAATAGATGTTATACAGATGATTTGGAGTGGGAGGGAAAGGGCAGAGAGGAACCAGTGAGCCAGAATCGGCGGGAAATGGGAGGGGAACTAACTATTAGAGACAAGCGGGCGGCTGGGACTTCCAGAGCGGGGAGTTTTGAGTACCTAGTCAGAACAGAACCGATTCTTTGAGGGTATTTCATTTTTTTACCATTATTACTATTATTAATGTTGATTTATTCTGATTTGTGCCTGTTGATTTGGTTTCATGTAGACGGAAAATGATCTCTTAAGGTATCTTCAAGCTGTCCGCCGCGATTGTCAACGATTGCAACACAGCAGGTCATCAACATCAAGTCTATTACTGGCATATTTAGTCGGAGCTGCATATCCCTTGGGGTCTGTGAGCTGGAACATCCTAGCTCTTGTTCTTAATTTCTGGAGATCTTCATTGATCGGATGATAGATACCAATGGAGCAGTACCTCAAGGCGTGTTCGTGATCATCCTTCTCTTGGCCGACGAGCAAAGACGCCATTGCCAATTCGACTAATTAACGAGATCCTCAGCCTTTTCCAAGTCCAGGACCAAGCAAGCACGCTGATGAGGTGTCACCTCTGGTGATGACAAGCCTCGTTGAGACAATGATTATCTTTCTGACGGATCCAAAATGAATGACTCCTGGACGGCCCTTGATTGGACCTTGCTTTGCTACTCCCTGTGCGGATTGTGATGCTACTGCACGACTYTGTTGGGGTGTGATAGTAGGCTTGGTAGCTCTCCCTAGGGGGCTGACTGGGCTTGCTGCGGCTTGTAAGATTGGTCCTTATCTTTCTTCATCATCGGCCGCTTTGAAACGACCATCAACAGCTCAGACAAACATGCTCTGTGGCTTTGATCAGCTGTGATTGCAGAGAGTGTATTTGATCGATACTTTGTAGACATGCTCGTGCAAGGGGTGTCCTCCCAGCTTGTTGAGAGCGTGGGCCCCTGCACGTCTTTGTCTGCATTGAGTGGGGACACTGAATTCTTCCACAGATGTGACAGCAGATCACATCTAACCAGTGTAGGTTGTAGTCACTCTTTGAATATTCCATCAACAGGAAGACTTGACAAATCAGCGGGCATCCAGAGGAGCGTAAGAAAATGGTACAGCGTACAGCGTACAATAGAAAAACATGCCCTTAAGATTCGATTTCAATAGACACGTCAAGAATAAGTTTTCAGTATACACCTGGTAGTAGTGGCTCCTTGCAAGATATAGTTTTGGCAATAATAGGTTACTATTTCCTCGAAGTGCTTGCTCGTATTCAGGGCAATCAACTCCTATTCTTTTTATTGACTCTATGTGTAGAGAACAAGTCATCCCTTGTAATCTACAAAGTATTATTCAGGTAAGCGCACCACAACCACACAGGACATGTGTGTGGTTTGCCACGCGCGTTCCGAATGGTTCGCGACAGGAGCTCGGTTACTAACTTGTCTCAGGTACCAGTCCCATAATATCTTCTCTTTGGGCCTTTTTCCCTTTCCTCTGACTTGGTGTGTTTGTTTTTATTTGTAATGGAGGGAGCAAATTAGGTGGTTCCAGGGTTCACCGTCGGATAGGTGAGCGCTACCCAGGATCCAGAGTCCAGAATTACGACGTACTAGTAAACCCAGGGGGATCTTATCGGCCTGGAACCGTGGATCAACCTGATTCTGCGGTCAACAAAGGCTGGTTGATTCGAGTCTGTTGGTGCAGAAATAAGAATACGGAGTACTACCAGGAGATACTTGGATCAGGTACCTCTGGAGAGTGCTGCATTCTTAGTCCTTAGGCATTCGCAGAGAGATTTATATTCTTACTGATCTGACTGGTGCAGCACAGGAAAGGCGGTGTACGGATACACCAACTGCAGACAAATCATCGTTTGTTGCTGATCCCAATGGATGCGCAGCTGAGCCTAAGAGCCCCTTGATTGGAGGGGCTTAAAGCTGTTTGTCGCATCCGAATTCCCTCTTCAACCTGATAAGCGGAATCTCTGAGAATTAGTGTAAGTAATGGGGGCAAATACTGGACTCTCGTACCTACACCATACTCCTGAATATCGAAATTGATGGTGGCAACTGGAAATGTTGACAAAGGAAACTGCGAACTACTTACTGACTCAGTGTTAAGGTCTCCATCCTCGATGCTACGTTAATAAATACTAGCCGGCGAGCACTGCCGTTGCTTTACAGGTCAACTACATTGTTGACCTTTAGGCCAGATAAGCATCTCAGATTAGCAAACAGGTCCAGATCTTGCGACACTTTGCTACTTTTACTAGATCCTCCGGATCTTACAGTACTGGCCCTAGAAATAGGGAGGGTCAAAGCATGGGCCTGGGCCCTTCGGGGCTACAGTAGACTCTATCTACAGACTACAGCACAAACCCTGAGTTTGTCGCTTCATCTTTCACAGTCGTCCTTGTTATTGGATGTCTGGATTCTCGACCCTCAAATAAGTCGGAACTCGAAGTCATGCGCATCGCATAGTCTGTCTACATACCTTAGAGACTCCATACTGAAGTTCCCCTCACTTGTTTGAGTGTTATCGCTTATCAGTGGGGCGTTTCATGTAACCTACGTTTCTACCTACCGAGTACCGACTTCCACATCAGACTGACTCTGGAGTTGCCCCCCAAGGACGCTTCGAGCGTCATCGGAGCAATTGTAACTTTCTCCTTTACATGAGGGCAAGCTATCTCTACCCGATTGAGATATTGTCGCTGACCCTCATTTCTGTATTTTTGATGACAACTTGAGATACGAGGTGAACAGCATCTCTCAGTACCCCGCCGACGATACAACAGTCGTTGACTGGTCAGAAACTAAGGACCGCTCTAACCCGACTCTTAGGTACTATCTATTGCTAATAATCAACGATTTTGGCACTCATGTGTCATCTCATTGATCTCCACGCTGGTCTGGTCCAATGGCCACTGCGCTCTGATCCACCCGCCTATGCGATTTATGCCCGTCAGTACGGCACTCGCATAATGGAGAAATGCACCATACGTTCTCCAGTCCAACTTTAATAGGTACCGTTGGATACTCTTAATTCTAATTACCCGCCTTGGAAACTTCATCTCCGAGCTCACACGTGATAAATTGGCCCGCCAGGATGCGGCAGGAGCTTCCTTCAACTCGCAAGAAAAGTACCGAGAAGCATGATCTCACCGATGTCCACCGCACAGTGCATCCAAACTAATGGACAGTGAGCTTTCGCAGACGCCGGTGGATTGCCAGGTGGCAAAAAGTATTGAAGTTGCGGTCAGCGGGATCTCGCGCCACAGGCTTCCAATTGACGAACCCCACATAGATAATCCGGGAAGGATTGACAGGGCTCAAGGTTTCTAGTTCCTTGCTAATGAGATCTTGCGAATTCGGGATCTCCGGGCCCTTGTATACGTTGAATAGCCATTGTATGCTTGTACCCATTGTCCAGCGCTACGCACTGATCAAGTCGTCAATTGCAATTGGCTTTTGCTCTGGTCCACCGTCAAGGATGGAGGCAAGCCTTAGGAGTGAAGGCCCAAGAAAGATCACTTTAAACGCCTTCCAGATTGTTGCCCAACTCCGCTAGTTTTTAGAGTTGACTCATTCTTCAACGGGAGTGGAGATTGCAGCGCTGGCTTGGCTTGAAATTGGGGTCCTGAGTGAACGTTAGCGAATCTTAAGTCGTAATGTCTGTCTACGACTACGAGATGTCAGGAACAGACGAAACGATCCTGCCACTTCAGGGGAAAAAGGAAATGCCATTTCGGAAAGCTCCCGAGGCCTACAGTGTCTCTACCACACGCAGAGAACACATCTCGCTGGGTGGCCATTCGACCGCCATTCTGCCCCCAGTATTCTCCGAGAAACAACTAGTCTCGAAAGCTCTTGCCAGCTCACTCTGCTTAGGCTGACGGGGCGACCGCTCAGGTCAAGGTGGTGATGTTATGCGGCCAGAACTTGTCGCATTTCTTGGACACATCCTGATGTTGGGTTGAAAGCACCTTCCATTGGCTAGTATTGATAGCTGGCATCTTGTGCAGGTTAAAAACTGCAACTGCTTGACGGCAATTCAAGTTAAAAGCTACAAGAGTCCGACAGTTGGCCAACGGTAAGACCCTGGAATGCAGCCGGCTGTATTTGGAGCGAAGTTGCTCCAGCACAAGATAATTCTTCCAAGATGCACTTGGACTGAATGTTCCTGCTGTAAAGAAGCAGAGATCAGTCTTTCAGAGAGTGATGTATGTCTGTTCCCAGTCTGCTACGTCGCTTGGCAGGGTCTCTCCCTTGATCGTAGAGGTCTTCTGAGGCAGATGAATACCCAATCTAGAAACAAAATGCATTTGCGTATCTTGGATTCGGGCCTTTCCTTGAGCATAGCAGAGGCGTAAACACTCGACCTGACCTTAGCCAATTTTTCCGTTTTTACCTGCCCTACTGGGTATCTAGAGCAAAGATACAACGTCGAAATAGATTAGCAAATCGTCGATGAGGGCGGCCAGTTGTCATCCATCCAGTCCAAAAAATGCTGTTTACGAAGCGTTCAAAAGCGCCCGGTCCGTTGGTCAAGCCATATGCCATAACCTTATACTTCAAACTGCTCGTCCAAGTCTTCTGAGCCTGGGTCTAGACCGATGCGGTGGAATCCCTGTCGTATATCTAGCCCGTGAAAACTTGCCTTGACATCCACTCCAAGATTTCGTCAAACAATGGCAAAGGATGGCGGTCCTTCAGGTGATAGCGTTCAGTTCCGATAGTCAACGCAGAGTCGTGATCCTCCGCGGCGCTTTTCTGCTATCAGAACCGGAGGCACGAATGGGGAATTACCTGGGACGATAGACCCTTGATCTAGATTCTTTATGGTGTATCCTCTAGCAGTCTCTAGTTCCTCTAATCATAACTGAATGAGCGATTCTCGCAAGACGCAAATGGTCCAGATTTCTCTTCACTTTTAAACTCAGCCGCGAGCTCCTGCCTGCTAATCCAGGGACCTTGGTTATTCCAGAACCTCAAGGGAGCATCCTAGCAGCAGGGGCAAAAAGGCGACTAGCACTCAAGTCTTTTCTCTTCAACTCATCGGTCTATGTGCTTAGAGTGTGACACTTTTGTCATCACCGAACTTAGGTCTTCTGGGCTGAGTTCATGCTGCGCTCCTCGATTGTGGGCAATAATGTGAGATTACTCACAGACAACAGCTCCGAGACATTAGTACTTCCGTTACCCGCAAGTGCGCCAGTCGCACCATAGACTCGCAGAATTCGGTCAATCTTCTCGCCCCTGCCCGTGGCATGGAGTATACTGGCGACGGCACAGCGAAGCTGAAGTAATAGTGAAGGCAAAAAAGAGTAGCGTCCGTCATGGACTGTGAGATTAACAACCCCACTCGCTGAAAGATGAGTGAAAGGCACAATGTGTGCTATCTCCAGGTCTGCAGTCACTTTGTTCGATCCTTTTCTTGACACGAGCCTTTAGAGTTTGGCTGTCCGCTAGGATAGTCTTGGGAATGCCGACATCATCCCATCGGTTCGATTCAAGGATCACATGAGCTTCTGGATTGAACATCTGAGCAGTGGTTATACCGACAGTCCATGCAGCGTACCAACTGGCACCCCATCGTAATGCCAGTTAATCGCCATTTGGCTTAGGCCGGAGAACGTCGGGGATGTCGTGATCTTCGAAATAGGCTGGGTGCCAGCGATATGCTGTCTGTTCTTCTCGATCGACCGGGTGCCAATGTATAATCGTGGCTCTCTGGCGATTTGTAGCCAATGTGCAGTTAGGTATTGCCAATCAGATATGTCAGGTCGCCAGACATTGAGACCTTGGATCTTTGAACAGCACCGTTGGCTGTATCTTTATCATTGCCACTGGTACCTACCATCGCTGGTTCCCCATGATGAATCCTTGAAAGGAGGGATTCTTAGATTTTGGCATGGCGACTTGTAAGCCGATCGGACGGGAATCTCCTGCATCGGGAGCTGATTCTAGAATCAGATACTGCCTCATTGTGGAAAGTAACATAGCTCTTCGTGGGTGTCGCGAAATAAACACCGTATCTCTGGAGGGGATTTGTGACCGATTTCAGTGCACCCCGAACTGGTGTCCGGGTCGGACAGGGATCTGCTGTATATACGGCCCGATCTTGTGATTTTCCTTGCGACTGGCTCATTGAGGATAGCTTGTAGCGCTTCGTCATCCAGGACTTGGGGCTGTTCTAGAGATGGAGCAAGCGGTTCGTCAAACCAACCTAGGGCTGCCAGCCCTTCCTGCAGATCGTCCTCGGGTATGATCATCCTAAACGAATCAAAGCGGCATACTTTCATCAGGTGTTGCTGGTGGCTGAGGAACCGCGTACTGTTGCGATTGAAGTTTGGTTATTGCGTTAACCGGCCACCAAATCAGGTCCATTTCAGCCTCCTGCTGAATATGTCTAGGCCGGCTGAATGTTAGGATCTGTCATCTTCCTCCTGCGAGATCTTAAAAGTCTCTCGAACGCATTCTTCAAATGCTCCAAGGCAAGCTCCGGCGGCTTTCATTGCATGCTTGGGTTTGGTGCGGATCTCTGATCTGCTTTGGGCTTCAAGACTGGAAAGGCCGAAGATCGCAACCAGGCTGATGAAGTCGTTGTGTAGCCATTCGATAGCCATCGGCTTCAGGTAATTCTTCGGCTCTTGAGTGAAGTTGTAGTATCCATAGTAGAAAAGGGTCCCTGAACTTTTATACTAGTTACCCTTCTAGGGGTGCGGATTATACGCGGGTCTCACATTCTTATTGAAACCTCGTTATGAAATCAGGCCAGAGTTCAGAGGCACCGGGGAAGGAGCGCAAATAAGAAAGGGTATACCATTGATGGAAGAGGAGAGATGTAGACTCCCAGGGAACTTGGGGCAGGGAGGGGATATTTATGTCTACAAAGAGCATCTCATTCACCATGACAGATATGAAGAAGTGCACGAACAGGTCTACAGTGAATATGGTGAAAAAAGATAGAACATGAGAACGTTAGCATGTATTTGTCATGTAAAGCAGCAATCATTGAATGACGTTAATAGCAACAGTCTTTGTCTGTCGTCGTTCCGATATACTTTCTTGTTCCCCACATCGTATCCCAGTAGTATTCTCCGACTCCAACACTTCTCCCCATCTCTCGGGCCATACCACTCCGGACATTTTACTTTTCACGAGCTAATAATTGATACCGACTCGGCATTGATTTATAATGTTCTCGGCCTTTGACCGACTCACTCACATACGTGGGACGCTGTGACTCACTCTGAACACGCCCACCACGACACTGCGTTGCAGCTCATCGTCCATCCAATCCATGCCATGGCTCCAGCAGACTGCCGTGGGGGTGGGCCGTCTCCATCTGGTCAGCTGGCTCGACGGAATAGACCCTATCGACTGGAAGAATTTTGTTGCTTTCACTCAGGTCCCTTCTTTGCTGCTTGGATGAGTGTACAGGAGTGTATATATGTTCGCCCTTGACGAGGTCTGGTGGATTGATTGCGCATCCAACACCATCTCATTCATTCTCAGACAATGAATCCCATACAAAGGCCCCCCAGATATGTCCTCGCTAGTATCCTCTGCTCTTGCGGAGGGTTACTGTTTGGGTAGGGCGTCACCGTCATACCCCATACTCCGCAGTAAGACTGTACTGACAAGATAAACAGGATGGACACCGGCGTCATTGGCCCCGTCACAGTTATGGACAGCTTTGTGTCCAAGTTTGGAAGCCAATCTGCAACCGTCCACGGACTAATAGTCTCCTCGATCCTGATTCCAGCAGCTGTATCGTCGTTCTTCGCAGGCTACTTGGCAGATAAGCTAGGCAGACCGACAGGAATCAGCATCGGGGCTTTGATCTTTGGTATCGGCGCTGCTATCGAAGGTGCTGCGGCTCAACTCGCCATGTTCATTGTCGGGAGGTGCATTGAGGGTATAGGCGAGGGCCTGTACCTGGGTACACTGGTCGTGTACGTCAACTACCATCGCATTCCATTGCATGCAACTAACTGAAAACAGGTATATCTGCGAGATCTCCCCAACGAGCGTCAGAGGCGCATTAACCACTGGTCCGCAATTGCTCATCACCCTCGGCTTAGTGGTCGGCTTCTTCACCTGCTACGGCACCGCCCGTCTTGAGTCTTCCTTCTCATGGCGCACACCCTACCTCATCCTCGCATGTCTTTCCGTCCTCTTCTCAGTCGCCTCGTTCCTCTTCCTCGTCCCGTCGCCCCGCTGGCTTACCCTCCACGGCCGCCACGAGGAAGCCGCAAGAACATGGGACCTCCTCGGCGTTGGCCAGGCCGAGCGTGAGAAGGTGGAAATTGAACAGACCCGACAAGCCAGGACCCAAACCCTCCTCCCCGCCGGCCCAGCTACCACTCTAACCCCCGACCTGACCACACACATCCCCACCCCGCCACAACCCCCTCTCAAACCAGCCAGCCACAAGCTCCTCGACATCTTCTCCAAGGACGTCCGCGCGCGCACCGCCCTCGCCGTCTTCCTCATGGGCTTCCAGCAGCTCTCCGGCATCGACGGCGTCCTCTACTACGCCCCGCTCCTCTTCGAACAAGCCGGCCTCGCCTCCTCGAGCGCCACCTTCTTCGCCTCGGGCGTCTCCGCCCTCGTCATCTTCGCCGTGACCATCCCGGGCCTCCTCTGGGCCGACCGCTGGGGTCGCAGACACAGCATCATCGCCGGCGGCATCGGCCTCAGCACCACCATGTTCCTCATCGGCGCCCTCTACGCCGCCAACGCCGTCCACCCCGCCTCCGGCCCCGGCCGCTGGCTCGTCATCGTCGCCATCTACCTCTTCGCCGTCATCTTCTCCCTCACCTGGGCCATCGGCATCAAAGTCTACGCCGCCGAGATCCAGCCCCAGCGCACTCGCGCCTCGGCCACCGGTCTCGCGCACGGCAGCAACTGGGTCACTAATTTCTTGGTCGCGCTGACGACCCCCATCCTCCTGTCCAAGAGTAGTTTCGGCGCGTACTTTCTCTTCGGGGGGTGTACGCTGCTGACGGCGTTGGTTTGCGCCATCTTCATGCCGGAGACCAAGGGGAAGTCGCTCGATGAGATCGAGGAGGCGTTCAAGTCCAAGTCGCTGGKCTCGCATTTTGCCAAGGTCATCAGGCCTATTACCCGGTCATCGGCTTGATGGCTCTTTTTTCTTCGGTTGGGCTATTGAAAAGTCGTGGGAAGAGACCAGAAGGTCGACGCATGGATGTCCACGTACCCTCCTCTCGTACAGCCTAAAATGCGAGGCTACTGTGAAGTACTGAAGATTAACACAGGCTAGTTCAAATCAAGAATTAATGAATTAGAATCTAGACTGGCTAATGACTAGGACGTACGGGCACTCTCATCTCTTCTGGAGTTCCGTCTGTACACTTCACTCCATCTTTAGGTTCTAGATTATATCGGGCTCGGGCGCACTGAATAGTGGACACGGCAAGAGAGCACCGCTGGGGAATATACAAGGGTAGAGTCGGATATGCATGCAGATGGAATCAAATTCTGACGAGCTGGAGAACGTAGGAAAAGGGAGTAATGAGTGAATGGATTATGTGCAGGAATGAACGGTCATTAGGACTTGGAGGTCAAGAAATCCACCGCCTGAATCGGAAAGAGTCAATTCAGTCTCATTTGCAACCTGAATGAGTCGATGTACTCACCTTGTCAATGTTGTAGTCGAACTTCTCTAATGCAGCGAGCGATTCATCTCGGGGAAAGCCCATGCCGGTAAGCCGTTGTAGGATTTGGTCGTCTTCCACAGCATCTGTCTGAAGGGCCCATCCGGGTGGTTTGCTATCCCCGGACGCTGCCGGTTGCGATGCCCCATTGGTAGCGGCGGAGGCGCCTTGTGCATTGTCCAGAGGCGCAAAGAGGGTCTCCCAGTCGTGCGTTGCCGGTTGCGAGTTAGAAGCCGCAGGTGATACGGCGTTGTCATGACTCGAGGCGTTCACCTGCTGATCAAAGTTGAAGAAATCAGACTGGTTGGCATGCCCAGGGCTGCCACTGGGTACTGCGATCTTCTGCTGTGAGGGCGTGTCGAAAGAGAAGTCGAAATCGGCTGTGTTTTTATTGTCAGATGGCTCAAAGTCGTCATCTTCGTCTTCGTCTTCCGCTTCTTTCGCGGGGGCAAGATCCATTCCAGCAAAAGCAGCCTCGAAATCGGGAGCACTGGGCTTGGTACCGGCCGAAGCAGGTGCAGCGACGGGGACATCCCGCTGAGGCTCCCCGCCAACAATCGGGGCACCAGTGCCTGCTTCTACTGAATGAGGGGCATCCGGAGCGACTGTGGGATCTTCGCGGGTTGGCAAAAGGCCGCTGAATTCAGGTGGCATACCGCCAGACGCTTCCTTCTCTGCGCTCTCATCATATGTTGGAGGGCTTTTCTGGGCCTCGGCGGGAGGAGGTTGACTAGTCGGAGTTACAGACCCTGGAGCAGGAAACGCTGCCAAGTGAGACGGCTCAATCGACTCAGTCTTAGACGTCTGCTGCTCTTGGGGGGGAACAGCCGGCGTGAAATTGTCATCAAAACCCAAGGGTGCCTCGCTATCGGAGCTTTCGTCGTCATCGTCGTCGTCATCATCATCGAGCTCACGTATCGGCGGAAACTCGGAGAACGCGGCAGGAGCTGTACCATTAGGCTTGGTTGCCCCAGCACCCTGCTTCATAGCAGCAAAAGCTTCTTCGAAATCATTCGCGTTCTGAGACTGTGACCGCTGATGTGCTGGACCGCCAAACAGCTCATCGAAGCTGGGGTCCTTTGCTGCCGTCTGGTTCTCGTTGGCGGTAGGCGAAGTATCTGCCGTTGCCTTTTCTTCCACGGCGACTGGAATTTCGGGGAAGCGCTTCGCTTCTTCAAACTCCTCGAAGGGAGACCGTACTTCCCCCTGTTCTGTAGACGCAGAGGGGTTTTCGGTGGCACCTGCAGTTGAAGACTCAGGACCACCAAATCTGCTGCCTGGTGGAGATGGCTTAGTAGATGAGGTCATAGAATGTGTCTCGGCCAAGGGGAGAACGTTAGGGGTGAACTGCCGTGACGGCGGGAGTTCAGGTACGGGTCCAACCGAAGGTGGCGGTGATACAGAGGGGGTCGGCACCCCGGATGTAACAGGAGAGTGGAGTGAAGCCTGCCGAGAGTCGGCCCGGGACGAAGTGGGAGGTGGGGGTGTAGCAGTGGTAGGAGGAGCAAAGGCAGTGCCAAAGAGGCTGTCAAAAGCACGCTGCTGTTCGCTCGAAACCTGGGGGGCCACTGCCTGGCCGTCGCTGGATGCCGTAGTAGTCCGTCTGAAGAACGGGTTGTTGTTTTGACTGGCTGTGGACAGAGCAGGGCTGGCGAGTGCGGGGCCAGCGCTTGCAGATGCCGCGCTTTCGTCGGATCCTTGAGGTTGTTCCTTCGAGAGTGTATCCATCTCCTCCTGCATCCTGTCGCGTTCACCTTCCACCGTAGCTAGTTGCTTCTTATTGATCGCGACAAGGCCTTTTTGCTGCCGAGCGTCAGAGCGCGCTTTCTCGAGGGCAGGCTTAAGCTGGGCGACAGCCGCATTAGCTTGGCGGATTTTCTCCTTCAAGCTCGCATTCTCCTGCTGGTCGGCGGTCAAGGCAGCAGAGACTTGGTCATATTGAGTCTGCAAATCTTGCCTGCTGCCCTCGATCAACGCATATTCTTGTTGCAGCCTCTTGGTCTCCGCCTTGGAGGCATTCAGTCGCTCCTCAAGAGCTTTGAAGCTCTTGACCTCTTGCTCATACATCGCTCTGGCTTGCGCTAACCGAGTCTCAAAGTCGCGCTTTTGCTGAGATGTCTGAGACAGCTCGTGCTCCGCTGAAGTGCGCTTCGTTTGAACGTTTTGCATCTCCTTGGCGAGCGAGCCAATCTGGTTGGACAGGTTTGCCAGCTCTGCCGTTTCTTGTGTGAGTTTATTGGACTCTTCAGGGTCGTTATCACCTAGAAGGTCATCCGATGGAGGCGGTGGAGAACGGACAGTTGGTGGGGCACCAGCTGAAGCGCCAGTTATCTGAGGATGGAGACTCTGGCCAAATGAGGAAGTCGGAATGAAAGGCTTAAAAGTCGTCGAATTGACTGGAGGCGACGCTCTGGATGTTGGTGAACCCGGCGTTTGGAATGGCGTGTTGGAGCCTCCTGTAGACTGGGGTACCTGTGAAGGAGCTGCAGGTGCGGGCGGCGCAGAAAATGCATCAAGACCGAAGAGGTCATCCGCAGCAGATCGGACACTTGGAGGCGGTGGCGGGGCAGGAGTTGCGACTGGAGCTGCGACTGGAGCCGGCACTGCCTGCGCCGTGCCAGGACGCCGCATACTAGGAGGAATCAAAGCGGGAGGAAGCGTCTGCGGCAAAGGCTCCTTTCCTGTACGCTGTGAACGAACCAGATACATCGCTACCGCAAATTCGTCCTTCGTCAATTGCCCATCAGCGTCAATATCCGCGAGATCCCAAATCTGAGCCAGGACTTCTTCAGGCAATTGAGCTTTCATGAAGAATCCTACCGCCTGGTCACCAGTGATGACGCCCAACTTCGCAGTATCGATCGTCCCAAATATGGTATCGAACTGCGCCTTCTCTGCTGGCGTGATAAGCCAATCTCCGCCCGTTGACTGGGCAGTAAGCGGTGTTCCAAACTGGGACCTATTCAAAGGGCTTTGAGTGCGCTGAGGTCCGGTGAATTGTCGCGGAATGGCAGGCACCGGAGGAACGTCGAGACCAGGTCGGGCCCCCACGGAGGTCCGCACCGGGCCCTTTCGAGCTGCCGCCTCATACAAGCCAGGAGGTAACGTCTGAGGGATACCCCTCATGGCGCCTGACTTGTAGGAGGTCAAAAGGTGCATAGCGATGATGAATTCTGTGGCGTCGAGGGCGCCCCGTTGCTTTGTGTCTGCTAGGTTCCAAATGCGGCCAAGGATCTCGTTCGGTAACCGTGCGCGTTCAAAGATCTGTTTAGCGATGTCGCCTGTAATGCACGCAATGTTAGCCTCAGAGCTACATATCTCTTCCGTTTTGAGATGCAGGATGCATGCCTGAAATAACCCCGCTCCTCGAGACATCAGACTTCTCAAATAGCGCTGTGAATTTATTGACATCTTCCGGGTTGAGCGGAGGGACTCGAATTGGCCCACCAGCTGGCGGTGGGCTAGTCGCACCAGCGTCACGAGCGGTGGGAGATGTAGGCTCAACGACGATGCCCTCAAACCTAGGTAGCGGCCCAGCTAGAGAAAGAATTCAACATTAGCGCTATTTCCCCTTTTTGCGTCCGTAGCCAAACTCGGGATACACTCACGTTGCAGGGCCAGCTCCTCTGTAGGTGCGCGACCAGCCTGGGCGTGTCCGATAAGACGTAATACGACACCGAAGCCAGACGGAGTCAAGAGCCCCCTGTTCTCCTTATCCGCGATCTGCCATATCTGCACATTGTTGGTGACCAGTCAGCAAGACATGCGCGAGAAGACTCAATCCATGGAACACAACTTACCAATCCGAGCGTCTCCGGTGCAAGCTTGGTTTTCTCGAAGAAGGGAACGGCAATCTCGCCGGTGATGACGCCGAGGTTGGTGGTATCAGCGGCCTGAAAGAGCTGGTAAAACACCCGTTTCTCCTCAGGCGTCAAATTGAGATTTGGATGGCGTGCTGCTAAACAATCAAGGAATTCCGTCAGTTCCGTCGCGCTTGAAGAAGTTGCAGTTCGATCCGGGGGGTTCAGTTGTTCTCCTGAGGAGTTTCACCTCACGACAGGCTGGTCTACCATTGCTAATGGGTAAGACTTACCATTGTCAGCCATGATGGTAGCTCAGGAGGAGTGCGCCTCCTCTTCCTTCGGTCAAATTTCGCGGATACTCGTTGAATCGCGGCGTATGAGGTGGTGGAGCGGAATGCCGTGGACTAGAGTGAAGATGATGCCACGAGCATGGATCGTCAAATTGTAAGGGGAACGGGGGGACGGAGTAGACGGGATGACGAAATTGAGGGGGACGCGGACTTATACGGACGGCTCGATTATAGTAAGAGAAAAATGTTACAGGAAAGGTAGGAAGAGATGAGGGAATAATAGTCTCGAGGACAAGCAGGCAACCAAGAAATGGAGCTTCGCACTTTGGAGGAGAGACGAGACTAAGGTAACTGTAGGGTGGAGGTGAGGGAGGGAGGGATGATGTCCTTCTCCTTAGCTTCCTTTCGGGTTCCGGGGGAGTAACCCAACCATAGCTCGAGGTCCCTGAACAGCTAGTTACTCCCTGCCTATGTCACTCCGCATCCACCATGTTGTATACCTTCATCTTCCTCAATAATACTTCCTGAACAGAGGAAAAGAAGTCTTCTACTGCCAGGACAACTTACTGTTGTCTGCTTGTTTTCTCCTCTTGTCCACTTCTCCTTCCCGCTCTCTCTCTCTCTGTGTGTGTAATTGTAACCTGCTTGATCATCGCTCTTGACGAACCTCCAATGGATTCTTTTTCTCCCTAAATTAAAAATAATTACAATATCGTATTTTGCAAGTGCTGTTTATATGAACGAGCGGGTAAAATTTCATCGCTGCTTCGGGATATTAAAAATATATCAGACAAAGAAAAACATAGTCTGTGAGCTAAGCCAATCTTCTTCTCCTATGTATTTGCATGCAACCTGAGTCGCGCAGGTCCATGGTATATCACCTTGGCAAACGCCTGTCCCCAATACAACAGCACAGAAACAACCAGAAGCAGCCTCTGCATCAAATCGGACGGCCAAACTCTACAGCCATTCTTCGGAATCCTGCCGAGTGATGACGTCCATCTAGTACTCAGCCTCGACTTCCTCATCCATCGAGTCGGCGGCAACCTCCTCATAATCACGCTCGAGGGCAGCCAGGTCCTCACGAGCCTCGGAGAATTCACCTTCCTCCATACCCTCACCAACGTACCAGTGAACGAAGGCACGCTTGGAGTACATGAGGTCGAACTTGTGGTCAAGAGCAGACCAGGCCTCGGCGATGGCAGTGGTGTTGGACAGCATGCAGCTACATTTTAGTTAGTTTACTCTCTTTTTTTCGGCTCTTTCTTCGTAAGAAAAAGAAAACAGGAAAGGGGACGTACACAGCACGGTCGAGCTTGGCAAGGTCACCGCCGGGGACCTGCTGAGGAGGCTGGTAGCAGATACCAATCTTGAAACCAGTAGGGCACCAGTCGACGAACTGGATAGTGCGCTTGGTCTTAAGGGTAGCAACAGCGGCGTGGGTCTCCTTGGGCACAACATCACCACGGTAGAGCAGGCAGGTGGCCATGTACTTGCCGTTGCGGGGGTCACACTTGACCATCTGGTTGTTGGGCTCAAAGCAAGCAGAGGTGATCTCGTTGACAGAGTTAGCTTCGTGGGAAGCCTTGGCAGCAGAGATGACGGGAGCGTAGGCGACCAGAGGGAAGTGAATACGGGGGTAGGGGACCAGGTTGGTCTGGAACTCGTTCAGATCGACGTTGAGGGAGCCATCGAAACGCAGGGAGGCGGTGATGGAAGAAACAACCTGAGCGATCAGGCGGTTCAGGTTCTCGTAGCTGGGGCGCTCAATGCCGAGGTTGCGGCGGCAAATGTCGTAAATGGCCTCGTTGTCGACCATGAAGCTGCAGTCGGAGTGCTCCAGGGTAGTGTGGGTGGTCAGGATGGAGTTGTAGGGCTCAACAACGGAGGTAGCGTTCTGAGGAGCAGGGTAGACGCAGAATTCCAGCTTCGACTTCTTGCCATAGTCCACAGAGAGACGCTCCATCAGCAGAGCACCGAAACCGGAACCGGTACCACCACCGAAAGAGTGGAAGACCAGGAAACCCTGGAGACCAGCGCAGTTGTCGGCGACCCGGCGGACCTTGTCGAGAACCTGGTCGATCATCTCCTTTCCAACGGTGTAGTGACCACGAGCATAGTTGTTAGAGGCGTCCTCCTTGCCGGTGATCATGTTCTCGGGGTGGAAAAGGCTACGGTAGGTGCCGGTGCGGACCTCATCGACCACATTGGGCTCGAGATCACAGTAGATGGTACGGGGAACATATTTGCCCTGGCCTTTACGACGTTGTCAGATCATTAAGGTCCTAAGCAGGAGAGGGGGTCGACAGCTAACGTACCAGTTTCGGAGAAGAAAGTGCTGAATCCGTGGTCGGGGTCGGCCTTCTTGCGCTCCTCGGTCAAGTAACCATCGGGCTGGAAGACAACAAAAAGTCAGTCGATCCACGCGTCGATATGAAGAGATAACATCGAATTGTGATGAAAATCAGGATGTCGTCCCACGTACCTGAATGCCGTGCTCCAAGCAGTAAAGCTAGAGTTAAACCACCAAAGTTAGCCTGACCCTCCAATTTCCAGTCATCCATGTATGTTCCATCCTCCGTTCCCTTGTGTGCAATATCACTCGATGAACTCATGGTCAATGCATACCTCCCAGCAAGAGTTGGCGATCTGGCAACCAGCCTGACCGACTGTATCAAGGGAGAAAACATTAGTAACACGAACGGCTGAAAACAAACAACACGTCAAACGAAAAAGATAGAAGGGAGACAAACCGTTCAAACTGATGACTTCTCTCATTTTGTCGAATTGATTGACTAAATTCCGTTCACAAAGGATAAATTAAGAAAGGTGGGTGGAGGAGGGAGGAATGAAGGACGAAAAAAACCCAAGACGATCTGTATGGGTGTTTCAGGGGTAAGTAAACGGACACCACAAAACGTAAAATGTGGTGGGCAAGGCAGCACACAACATCGAAGAGGGGAGAAAAGGGGAATACTAACCCTGGGGTTCGAGAGGTAATTGAAGAAATCTGGAGAAGGTGAAGGGAAGGGAGAAAGTCGAGGTCTAAGAATGATCAATTCGGACGAAGACTGACCAGACCTGTTCGATTTGTTGTGGACACTCTTTTGGGATGGTCTTCATGCGCTGTCACCCCCCAAGCAGGCGTTCTTGTTCGTTGTTGATCCGTCGGTTGGGTCGCGTTGGGTTCCGCCGGTTGTGATTGGCTGATTGACGCCCGTGACCGCCAGATGCCCGAGTCTCCCTCGCAGTCCCGTAACGAGGATCAACAATGCTTATTCAGCGCTGATAAGAGTCACGTGAACGCGTGACGGCATCCATATGTATTGAAGCTTGATATCCCACCAACAGCCTCGACTTCATAGGTTTCATCAAAAGATCGCTTCGATAGAAGGTATGTAGTCCATCTCATTTGGCAATTTGATAGTACTGCTGTAGTACCAGCCATTTTATTGTGCGGTGTTACCAATTGCTGCGGAGAGTTCCAAAGCTGGCAAGGTAACACAGGCATTAAATAGCTCTGCATATGATATAGAATGTATTCGAGATATGGCATCCTTGCGCTCTATGCTGTATTCTGACTTCTAATTGTATCACTAGAGGAATTTGCATTGATCAGACACCATATGCTAACATTTCCTCAGGTCTACTCTACATATCTCATATCATGCCCAACATGGCCATATAAACCACTTTCACAACCACCAATATATCTGAGTGAACCAATAGTACACTCACCATGAAGAATCTTAAACGCCTTGTTCTTCTCTCTCTCTTGCCCCTCGTCGTTGCCAACGTCGAGAAAACCATCTTCGTCGCCCCACAACCATCACCCATCCCCTCAACAGATTCCACCCTGGACGACCTGGGTCTCGAGCGACTCTCTCCCTCATATCCAACCCTACGAACCTACCTCAATGCATCATTCCCTACCCCAGACTCCCCAGGAACAGACTCATGGTATTTCCTCGAAAACCTGACGCCAGGCCAACGCTACGAAGTCCGGATATGCTATCTGGCAACTGTATGCCGCTCATCCTTCCCCCTTTAGGTGCACGCTAACACCAAACAAAAGCAACCCACGTCCTTCACCCTGGACACATTCACGCTCTCCAGCACAATGGAAGACCCGTCCCTCCTCTCCGCAATCAGCCTCTACTCCTCAGCCCGCCTCGCAGCCCTCGAATCCTCAACCTCAACCTCAAACCCCCTCATCCACAACGGCAAACGGCAACCCCCGCCCTCGGCGAGGGACCCAGCACCGACCACCGACTCGGTGCTGTTCCTGCGGATCCGCGCCGCAGCGGATTACTTCTCGCTTGACAAGGCGCTCATGGAGAATGTGCCCCCTGTGCTGGCGGATGTGATCCTCGATCCATTCCTGTGGAATGTGTTCCCGCGGTCTCTGGTGCCCACGGCGGGGTACGTGTGCCTTGTGGCGACAGTGGCTGTCTTGCTTGCGAGGTGGGTGATGGGGGCGTTTGGGGGGATGATAGAGCAGGAGGTTGGTGGTAGTACGACTGTTGATGGAGATGAAAAGAAGAAGCGGTAGGTTGGGAGCTCCGTTGAGCTGCATCACTCCGGTTATAATTCCTGTATATTATGCTACCGTGCATTTCTTCTGCTAGGCCTAGGGATGATAATCTTGATATGGTCAGCTTTACAGCTACTCCCTTGGTACGTGAGGGTTGACTCTACGCCATTATTTTTCGAATTACTGGTTGGAGTTGACGGCTTTGCAGTAGTAGATTGTATTATTCAACAGGTATGACTAGACAGAGCACAATGTTTAGAAGACATGATAAATCAGAGACATCAGGGGGAATAAAAAGGGCATCAACAACAATGGGTCCTGAAGCATCATGAAGATTATTAGGCGCATGAATGGTTCTAGATCATTTCAGAAATGTCTCGTCTTGAACCGAAAGTCTACCGCTGGAATAATGTCATAAGTGCATCCATCATATCCACAAATCGTGTCACAACATTTCCTCGTGATTGTAATAGAGAATGAGCTTGATCGACGGGTCGAGGTCGGTACACTCGCCACTCTAGTCTTCAAAGAAGTGCAGAACAGCCCGAATGCCTCTCGAACCTAGTCCATGCGGTGGGTATGCGATGTAGAGAGGTTCATCATGAGCCCCGAGCTTGGCCCTGAATTCACTCTTGCGCACGAGATGGAACTGCTTGGCGAGAGTCTCATAGGTGTGCTGGAGCATCTTGATCTTTGCTCCGTGCAGGTTATGACCAGGCGTCAGGGTGCTAGTTGCACCGGCTCCGAAAGTGAGCGACTTGGTGCCGGACCTGGCAGCAGTTTGAATGGCATGAGTCACGATGTACTCAATGACTCCGTTGGGAGAGCCTGGGAAGTCGAAGCTATACTTGACTTGCATGCCGAAATGAGGAGACAGCATAGCTAAGGCGACAAAGGCACAGATGGTGCCGGACTTGTCGACAGCATAGAAGTACCAGCGGTGCTCCGAATCACGCCAAGGATGGATCTCAGACAGATGCACCTGAGTGCCCTTACGGTTCGCCAGCCAATCCTGGATCCGTGCATCAATCTTCTCCCGGGCGTCGTCGGGGACCATCTCGCCGTACTTCATCTCAACGATCTTGATACCCTCGTTCTCCGCGCGCCTGATCTTTCGTGCAATCTCGCCATCGGACGCGGCCTGGTTGCGGGACGGATCCACACGCTCCTCAGCAATGCAGGACAAGCTGCGCCATCCGAGCTTCTCGCCCAGAATAGTCTCGACTTCTGGAGAGCAAAGAAGCCAGATAGGTTTGAACTTGGTCTCACGTCGCATCCACTGCAGGAACTGCGTGATGATACGGTTGTACTGCGAGGGATCACATAGAGGGTTGCCGGGAATCACCGCATAGTTGCTACTGCTAGGGACGTATGAGATGGCGGCGCCGGTGGCCATGTCTCGCCAAATCTTGAAACGCTCATCGCCCCATGAGGTGGATGTGGCATCTCCGTAGTTGGCAATCAGGTGCTCCAATGGCTGCAACTCGCTTTCGTCCTTTGCAAGCGATCCGCGTCCCTCTCGTTGCCAAGGTGGCTCAATGGTGGACGATTCGGGATGACGAAGTAGTAAAGCAGGTGGCTTAGGCGGGAAACTCTTGGGGTCCCGATGGAAGAGCGACGCGAGACGAATGTTACCCAATTTGAGAAGAAGCATCAGCAACCGCTCCAGACCAACACCGGCCCCAGCGTGCGGAGGAGCGCCCCAGCGGAAACCATCCAAGTAATCCTCCATCATTTCAGGATTGATTCCGGAGCGGCGCATGTTCTCCTCCAGCATACGCGGGTCGTGGATACGCTGCCCACCAGAGACGATCTCCTGGCCTCGAATGAAGATATCAAAAGAGTTGGTGAAGCGCGGGTCTTCAGGATCGGGCATTGTATAGAACGGGCGAGCTGCGACAGGAAACTTGTCAAGGATGTAGTAATCGGTCCCGTACTTCTCCTTGACAAGCTCACCCAACCGTATCTCGTCTCGGGTATGCAGGTCATCGTCTTCAGGCAGCGGGTTACCATCCTCATCACGCCATCCGGAGTCGTTGAGCATCTTGATACCATCCGAAAATCGGATGATGGGTGTCTCTTCCAGCCACACAACATCCTCCGAGGGGAACTGATGCTTGACGATGTCGATCTCGCGGCGGTAGCGACCATAGACGCCCTTCAGCATGTTCTTGATCACTGCATCCAAAACGTCCAACATCTCGTGATAATGCTCCTCGATCGCCATCTCGATGTCAAGACCTGTGTACTCGGTCAGATGGCGGTGGGTGTTGGAGTTCTCGGCCCGAAACACCGCGCCAATCTCGTACACTCGCTCAAAGTCGGCTGCGATAGCCATCTGCTTGGCGAGCTGGGGACTCTGGGCCAAGAAAGCATCGCGACCGAAATAGTTGACTTGAAAGACACTAGCACCGGACTCGGTGGCACTGCCTTGCAGCTTGGGGGTATGGATCTCTATGAACCCTTGCTCGTCAAGGGAGGATCGGAAGAGATTGCAAAGCGCAGACTGAAGCCGGAAGATGGATTGCGACGTCGGGGTGCGCAAGTCCAAGATACGGTTGTTAAGCCGTGTACGGTCCGGTAAGTGACTGCGGCGGCCCTCTACTCGGTCTTCCTCTGCGGTGCGAATTTCGGCCTCGTAGACGCTAAAGGGAACCGGTTCCTCGCGGTGGACGACCAGGTGAATCTGTTCGACATCAAGCTCGACGTCATGAATAGTGCAGCCCAGCACTGGCACCTGAGGCTCTTGAACAATGCCACGCACGCGGACGATGGAACCCAGGCGTAAATGTTCAGCCCACTGAATCATCGCAATGGACTTGGCCCCAGCTTTCTCGTGAAGGACACCTTGGAAGGTAGTGAGCCGTTGACGGAAGATGAGGAAGACTAGCTTCGAGCTCATCCGGCGAATAATGTGTAGGCGGGCTGTGAAGAAGACCTCCTGGCCGACATTGCTCGAAGAGATATCCTCCAGACGAATCCGAGGTTCTCGCGGACGACTAGTGGACTGAAGCATGGGCAGCTCTCCGTAGCGAGCCTTCATTTCGGTTGTCTCTTCGCGAGCCGCCTGTTCGATCTCTTCCTTGCGGCGCCGCTCGGAGTCATCCGATTGTTGTTCCTCACTGAGTCGACTGCGCTGTTTTCGACGCTGTTCGCGGGCTAGGCGCTTCTGCTGGTTTTTGCTCAAAGAACCCGAGCCAGAATCGTCGGAGACATCGTCAGAGGAAGAAACATAATCGCGATCGCGCAAGAAGCTACTGAAGATGCTGCGACTCCGCGAGGGGGACCCATTAGATAGGGATGATGATTTGCCCGACTCGTCATCGGCCTTGGGCTTGATTCTAGATAAAGCACGTTTGATGGACATGGTGACGGATGAGAGACCACCTAGATTGTCAATGGAGGGGTATGGTTAGGCAGGTGGCCAGAGATCATCCGAGACCAGTTGTTTAGTTTATGAAATGAAAAAAATCCGAAGGATCCGCAGCGAAACCTCGTACCCAAAAAGAAAAGGAAAGACAAGACAGAAAAAGTACGATGGGAGAGTAGGAATATAAGAGTAAGCCGTAGACCCTTACCAAGGTAAAGGTTTTAGGAAGCAATCGGAATGGAAAGGAACACGAGGTGAATGTAAATCAGCCACGGGAGTTTTAGGTTCCAGGAGTATTAATATGCACTAGTTGCTTAGATGCATGGGGTGGAAGAAGAATAGGATGATGACTCCCTGACGAAGGGCGATCGACAATCTTGATAAAATCTTAAGAAAGCGTCTAGAGAGGTACAAGACAAGTATATCTATCTGTCTGTGAATATTTCCCTGAATTCGTTGAAGCTTTCTCACTAAGCAATCGATAGAGTCCAACCAAGAAACGAAGATCCCAGAACAAGAAGACCGAGGGAAAAGGCTGGTGGTGATGTCATCGCCCGGAGCCAAGTGACGCAGTTTGTCAGCCTTAATAAGGGCACCCAGGCACTTTGCCATCGGCCCCTCCAGCGAATACACAGTATACGACTAATCAAGGTACTTTATGATTAATTATCAAATTATTTACTAATCCCTTAGAGATCATACCACTCAATTGGTAGGTATGTATGCCCTTCTAATGCAATTGAGGGGAGGCTACCATACATGGACTTGCAACGGATATAGAGTACATCCGTGATACTGTTACTAGTGCTACATCGGCATCAAAGAGCGCGACCTTCCGAGCAGTAAAAATTCAATTAATTGACACTATCTTTAAGCCACACTAGGAAGCAAACTAGGCATTGTTCTGATATCATCCATACCTCAAGAAATGAACCTTGTGCAAGCCCATTTTCCACTTACCACATCCATACTAAAATAATGTACCTGAGAGAGGTACCCTCATCATCTGACACTCTCTGGGTTTCTTGGCTGGCGCCTTGTCCACTCTGAACAACATACCGACTTCTTCCTTCATTCCCAACTCCCATGATCCCTCGGTTCACTCCATCCATATTCCGATTTCAACATTCCCATTTCCCTCTGTTTATTATTGGATTTCGGACCCCCAGGGTACTGACTTAGGTAATCGCTCCCTTTAGGGCCAGTCCCTGCCGGACCTTTTTGCTTCCCGCGTTGGCATCTAGACTCGTGGCGATCATTGTTCTCCTAGATCGACGTCCATGGCCTCTCATGCCCCTCCTCGATGGTGGCTCTACATGCAGGCCGTCTTTTGGCGGTTCCTGATGCGAGTAGGAATGTTTCTCCATGACTTACCGTCTCCCCGTCCTCCCCGCCCAGCCTTCGTCCGATCCGTTCCTTCCGGCAACTCGCAGATCCGTCTACATTTCTACTGTCCACCTGACTACCACAAATATCGCAGAGAGGGCCGCCGGTTACCCGTAGTCGTCAACTTTCACGGAGGCGGTTTCACACTGGGATGTCCCACCGACGATTCCCGCTGGGCCCAATGCATCCTCGACGAGGTCGGAGCAGTGGTAGTCAGCGTCGGGTACCGTCGAAGTCCAGAGCATCCGTTCCCCGCTGCTGTAGACGACGGTGTGGAAGCACTCCAATATCTGGCCGCCCATGCCGTCGAACTGGGGTTGGATGTGACCCGAATTGCTCTGAGTGGCTTCTCGGCAGGCGGCAATCTGGCTGTCACTGTGCCTCTAAGGCTGCGAAGCCTGATGGCCAAGGAGCAGCGGGATCCCCCGCTTGATCGGGCGAATTCGACGCAGCAGCTTCTCGACACATCGGGCGATATTAGCATTGTCGCCCTCTTCTGCTGGTACCCGATCCTCGACTTTGAGGAGTCGCGTGCCTTCCGCCGCGCTGCGAGCATCATGCCAGAACAGACGCTCCCGAAGTTCCTGACGGATCTCTTCGATAACTCCTATCTGCCGGATCATGAACAACGTCGCTCGCCCTATGCATCACCGGTCCGAGCGACAGATGAGATCCTGAAAGACGCTCTACCCCACGATATCTTTCTGTACATCTGCGAATGGGACATGCTGATGAACGAGGGCCAGCTCTTTATGCGGCGACTGAAAGATTCCGGCAAGCACGTTCGGGCTATGATGATTGAAAAAGCCCGGCATGGCTGGGATAAGTCACCGAATCCCTTCCGGGATCAAGCCAAGGTCAATGTTCTCTACAGCGATGCCTGTGCGGACATGAAAGCCATCTTCAATAGATAGACACTGCGATACAGAATCAGTTTCTATATGTCCCGTGTATTCCTTCCTTCCCTGTCCACGGCCCTTCCTTTATTCTGAAAGTCACTTACTCGAGCGTTTTGTCCATCATTATACGGTGCCATGGAAAGGGAAAATGGCGTGCACCTGACACGGTCTCCAACCTATCGATTTTAAGGCGTTATAGATGTAAAGTATCCTCTAACAATAACACTAACAAATGACTATCTACCAATGACAGCATTTTACCCTTACGGACCGACCTAGCCATTATTAGAAAGGTAAAACGTCCTCCAAGTACCGTCCTTTGTAGATCCCAGCATCGGCACTCCCCGCCGACCAACCACAATTTTTCTTTCTCAGTACTCCAACGTCCATATCCATGATTTTCGCCATTTCCCAGTATCACAGTTTTCATCCCAGACGTTGAAGCTTGTGTCAGCAGTTCTGGTATCAGGTTTCCGATGCAGGCACACTACCTATGACATCATTGTTGAGTATCTCACATACCTCTGTACCGAGGTCCACGATACGAGCCTTCTCGATGGGTGTACCAAGGCATATCTACAAGTGGTCAATGCACTCACAGACTTCTAGGTCGGGTTGATCTAGACTGTAGTGATTAAATCAGGTTTACTGGGTATAGAGAGGTAGATGCAGAGGAAATAGTAAGGTAGAGGATGTAGCGGTTGCATTCTCTGAGGTTGCCATGTGGCAAACAGACTATGCCTACAGGTCTACAGGTCTACAGGATACTTGCATGGAGCGTGTTGATTTTCGAATGATTATTCCATTTAGATAAATGTCAGTACATTTCACATCATAGCGCCATATCAGTCAAAATGACCGTCGTAGTAAACACCAAGGAACAAGAACATGGCTGATATCCGAACAAGATACAAAATGAGATCACACCCATACGCCACGCTAACCAGCCATGCATGATGTTAAAGAAAATAGATAAAATCACTTTTTCTGCTTTTTTGATCAAGCTCATCCAGAGACGGCTGAGATGCAAGAAATGATAAAGACGCTGTGGGGTATTGAGCATGAATAGAAAAATCGAACAAGGCTTTTTGTTTCAAAATATTCAGTCATCTTCATCGGTCCCAGTGACATCGCTTAGGTCTCCTTCCGACTCGCTCCCGTCGAGGTCACTGTCGGAGTCGCCTTCGTCCTGGTCGTCCATCCCAGGAATACCGCGCCAGTGGACGTAGTCATTCTCCAGCCAACGGCGGCTGCGAGGCAGCTGGTATGGATCAAAGGGGAAATAGGCATCAAGCTGATAGCCGAGATCATCGCCAGCACGAGTTTCTCGCTCGACATGGCTGAAGCGCGGATCCGCCATGGCTGAGATGCTCCGGAAAGATGAAACGCGCAATCTTTTGTTCGTCTCGAGGATGCTGAACACGTACATGAAGTTGAGGTGTTGAGCCATGCGTGCGAATTCAGACACAATGGCAGGCGAACAGACCTTGAGGGGGTTCAGTTTTGAATGGATCGCTTGGTGCAGGACCTCCTTGACCGATGGAGGGAAGCTGATTTCTTCTGGCTCCAGTTCATCAATCTGTTCAGGGGTGTCGCCCTCCATCGCTGCGGTCGTCAGGTCTCGCCAACGGAAGCAGAAGATATACAGCAATGCCTGTGCCGTAGAGTAAAAAGGGCCGTAGCGGCGGAGATCAGGGCCTCGACAGGTGGCCTCATAGTCAAGACGGAGGTTGTTCAAATGTGTGCCTAGGAGATCAAAGACATCTCTTACGACCTCGCCAGAGATGTGCGCACCGCGGGCAACGAAGCTGGCGAGGTAGGCTGCTGCGGACTGCCGTAGGATTCCAGGTTGCATCTTGTTGAAGATGAGCTGAACACAGGTGGCAGCAAATCGATCCACCAGAATCGGCGACGATTGAGAGAAGTGAAAGAGGAGGAATTGAGAGTGACGGGAGCGGTAAGTCGGAAGGATAATACTCTGGAAATGGCTAAGAAGTAGATCAAGCGCATTTTCCTTGTCATCCAGAGTGCCCGTTGCGAAAGGCGGGGCGTAGTATTCAAAGAGCGAATCGATCATGCCATCCAGTTTGAGGATGTTATCCTTGATAGTCTTGACTCGCCGGGACTCCACGTCTAGGGAATCATCACTAGCGACGGATGCATTGTCGTCAACTTCATCTCCGTCATCCTCCAACATCGTGGCTTCAGGCGAGACTGCGTGGAGAACATCCTCGCCCACTTCGTCCTCGATGTCTTCCATATCTACCTGAATCTGGACATCAATCTTCACGACTTTCTCCGTGATGAGAGCTAGAATGTCCGCTTGGAGCTCGGGAGCGTAACTGATGACCTTTAGAAGATTCCGCGTGTACGCAATGTTGGCCTTTGCGGAATCGGTATCGAAGGGAAACTGCATAGACAAGATTGGGGATAGGGTCCCACTACCAGACGGAATCAACTGCATCACATGACGTAGAGCCATGTGAGTCCTGCTATAGATCTCTGCAGCTTGGACAGGGGCGTATCCAGGCAGCTTGCCCGTCCCCTTTGGGAGCTCCGCAAAATTGTTGGCCAGCATCTTCAAGACTGCCCCGAGATAGCTTCCCTGAGCCGCCGCAAGGTTACCTAGAAATCGAATGTACAACTTGATATACGACTCATCCCGCCCGAGCCATTCACTGTGCAGAACTGCATTTACCAAGCCGTTGCAATTGCGATCCAGCGACGCAACGTTCGACAGAAGACCCATGAGATGATGCTTCAATGTAGTGTGTGTCGGTAAATCTTCGGAAGGCAAGCCATCTTCGTCCAGACGCCGAGGATCTGCTGAGAAAATCTCCTTGATGCGATCGTAGGCTTCGCTGTCCGTTCCAGAGACATGCCGCTGGATAGCTCTGCGCACTTCTTCACGAACCACAGCCGCGCTCTTCTCTGTACTCACAGCCATTTGCTTCTCTTGACCATTCCAGGATGCCTCTCGCATCTCCACATCCTTATCGAATTGAACCCGAACCCGCTTCCTGGGACTGGGCGTGCCATCACTGCCGTCGGAAGCAACAGACGACGAGGGTGACAGCGAAAGATCCATGTCGGTCAACTTGTGTTTAGCCCCGGCAGCTGCCGCGCTGTTTGTCTTGGAATTTTTCAAAATGGGCACTGGCGAGGGGTTGGCCAGCATTTTGGAAGGGTTAACTGATTTGATCGCCCCGGTAGGGTTGCGCGCAGCGGTGGCGAAGGAGACCATGACAGTCTCGATTCTATCGGGAAGAAGGTAGGGGTGAGGTTGGTCGACGCGAATCCCAGCGTCGTGTCATTTGTTGCTCTCGTCTTCGAAGACAAGAGGGAAAAAGATCTTAGTGGGAATCTCCTGACTCCTGTGCACTATGCACGTTGATGATCCTGATGGAAAAACCAGAGCACACGACACGGCCAGTGCGTGTTGAAACCGTGGTCCACTCTAGAGTGCTACTGAAATTAATAATGGGCGCGCTGGGGGAAAGCTGACGTTGAAGGCAGCTTCATCTGTCTGCCTGATTAATAGCAATCTGAAATGATGTAGTAAGACTGCTATATGCGGACAGGCAATGAAGATTGAGAGCCGCCCTGAAGAACGAAGACGAGAATGGTCGAAACCAGCGGAGAATTGTACACTGGAAATTTTTCGTTCTGTGGGGCGGTGTGGAGTCAGAGAGTCCTCTAGCTCGTGACCGGCGCGTGACCAACGCGTGACCCAAGCTTCTTTGTCGCGAAACCCTACGATTTTCCTGCTTAGGTAACATGTCGTTATCCGTTCTTGATAATATTCAAGGTTACACCTGTTACACCTGTATACAGATCGATGAGACAGGTTATAATGATTTCTGAAACTACAGAATGATGTCATGGACATGGTAGTAAGAATGAATTGCATCAGAACTACATTGTTCATCACATGTCCTTTTTGTGGCAGATCCACAACCTATTGCGAAACAAATGACAGAAGTGAGGTCGATAATATTTACATACAACGCGAGAAGATGGAAACCACCTCATGGTATATAGCGGGCAAAACAAGAAAGGGTTGAAACAGACAAACAGAAACACATGGCATACGTAACGAGTGAATAAGGTAGGTCGTAACACAAGTCGGAATTGACAAGGGAAGGAAATTCCAGTTCTCCTTCTCAGGTTCGAATTACGGGAGTCGAGGACATCACAAATAATGCAGATCGAAGCGGAATCCGAGAACCTCAAAGCCAAGACCCAGCGGCGACTGGCCCGAGATGATCGTCGAAGATGCTCCCATAGAGTTCCTCTATCTCAACAAGGTAGTCGTTCGCTGTAAATTTCCTCAGTCCCTTGTTGAGCAAGACCATCTCCTCCTCGTCGAGCACGCGAGTAGCGCTGCTGTTGAACTCCTCTGCCACTTCATTGACCTGCTCCAACTCCTTCCCGAACGGATGCGGCTCGGGTTTGAAGAAGTCTTGAGTCGTTCGGATAGAGGGGCTGCTGCGCATGGAGTTCAGTGGTGGCGGAGACAACCGTGACAAGGAACGTTGGCGAGCCAACTCTTGGTGAGATCGTTTCGTATGCGATAGAGCGCGCTTGGGAACCAAGGGTGCATCTGTCGACGAGGTAGTCGAGGTTGACGACCKAGGATGGCTAGTCACTGTTGCAGATCGCTTCGGAAAATATGACGACAATGCGTTCGGCTCAACTGGTGAATCGTCTGGAGTTGTGACGGGAGAGCCAAAGCTTCGCTGAGAGAAAGACAGCTCGGAGTCGTCAGGAGACTGCAATGAAGAGGAAGACGACGAAGACACAGCCGAGTGGAGATCGGGCGCATTGTAGGCCAACATGTTCGTTGTGGAGATTAACTCGACCGGTCCAGAGATCTTTCCCCGCTTGATGGTCCCCGCGGTGAACTTGACCTGACCTTCGCGATAGGGCATTGGCGCAGAGACCTCGGGACGCTTGTGGCGCTTGGTAAAGGCTCGAGTTAGGGTCGACATTGTGATTTGCAATTAGATGGAAATCGGTCGGTGTTGTAATCAAATTGGCGATGGATTCTTGTCGCAATGATGTGTATAGATCGGCTGTAGAGGTGGCGTTCCCGTAATCAGATATCCTTATCGTTCGTACACAATAAAATCTTCTTCAATCTAGGACTTCTAAACGCTATAGTTGCGCACGTCAAATTGGCTTCGGAAAGAATGCGTGGCTGACGCTTAAGATCGCCGGTGGGGTGTCAAAGAAGGAATGGAAGTCGATCGACGGAATGTCCGCTATCAGATATGAGTGGTAGATGCTTGTCGCTTCAAGCTTCTACTGTAAGCTCTTCAAGAGACGAGAATGAATTTAGAGACTGGATATCCTCGTATCCGTTTGCACAGCAAAAGAAAATGGGATGGTTGGATCTCTCGCCTCCAGAGCCAGACAGTTTTTAGTGACTCAAGGGGGGTCACAAGAATGCTGCAGCCAGACTGTACAGTGTACAGTGAAAATCAGAGGCGGACAACCAGGACGCGCCACTGAGAGATTTGAAAAAGGAAGGGAAATTCCAGAGATACCGAGATCTAGGGAAGAAGAAAAAAGACCATCAACGGATATAAAAAAAGAAGAGAATAATATAACATGGAATAATATGAAGAAGGATAGTCCCCCAGGGAGGAGTGGTCAGAAGGGAGAGAAGAGGGAGGGAATGGAGGAGGAGAAGGAGAAAAGGGAAAGCCCCGAGGGAGACCCAATGCCAGCGGAGGCGAGCGAACAAAGTATGGGATAGAATGGTTCTGGGCTGTTCGGTCGGAGGATCCAGTCCAGTGACGACTCCAGCCAGTGTACGGAGGACCCTAAAAAGACTCCCTTCAGGCACTCTGGCTGTTGGCCTCAGGATTGGCTGTCCAGATTTTCAGCCTGTACCTTACGGGTGGATCTTCTCTTCAAAGTTTCCAGCCCACAGCACAAACCGTGGAGGCAAGTACCTGACCTTAGCCAACAGCCACTGCGCCAACTGCAAGAGTATCCAGCGTTTACCCTTGGGCTCTACGCCGTTTGTTCGATGAAATTTTCTTGACAGCTGGCTGGGTTCACTGGATAGCTAAGAATAGCGATAGGAAGTTTCGAAATATTTGCCTTGCGTTTTGCCCAGTGCGGGATTTTGTTGTCTTGGTTCTTCCTATGGCGAGATCAGCACGAACAGTGGTTCTCACAGTGTCTGGTACCATGGAACCTGAGCTTCCAGATGCCAGATGCTCAGGATCATTTAATTATACAAATCTAGTTCTTCATCTTCTTAAGGTATCTATCTCTTCTTCAAGTGAAGGTGAATAGATTATTATTTCTCCGGTGCTCCGACGGATTGGCTCTACGAGTCACTGTGGTTCCTCGAATCGTTGGCGGTTTCGACGCGCTAAACCGCACTCTTCAATTCGATGTGTCCGAGATAGCAGAGGATTGATCGTTTTGTCTGCTACTTTTGCTACGCAGTCACATTTTCCCTATTTCGGTCACAAAAGATCAGTCTCTCATATGCAGGGAAGCGGTACCTTGAATTCCAACTCTAAGATGACACGGTAGTTAGGCTTTGCAGTAGTAACATTTTCCTATTTCCCCTCAGGAGACGCCAAATGCATTGTGTTGTCTTCATTATCGGTTGCTACTTAGATTATATGTTCCTTGCGTGGTTGTTTTCCTTCCTGTGAACAATGTAGCGGCCGGTAACATCGTATGGTCGAATCATGAATGCTACATTGCCTTAGTCTGCTGGCCTAGTCAAAAGGTCAAGCAACGGTGTTGGCCTGGCGCCAGGAACCACCACACGACAGCCTGTAAGAAGGGCCATGTGCCGCCCCTCGACCGCTGACCAGTCAAGATGAAACAATCCTGCCGGGTGATTTGTCTCATGCTGATAACTCGGTTCTCGACTGTAACATATGACAACTGACTGATGGCATTCTGCAGCTCCTCGAGATTACCGCTTCTTCCACAGTCATAAGCTTCTCTACTTTGACCCTTGCTGAATGGGCTGCAGAGAATCAAAGTAATTTGAGGGAATCACTCATCCAAGTCCCTCATCTCAGTGACCAGGCGGATTTAAACGATGGGTCAATCGGAGATGGTGGGTCTGCCCCACTGTAGGCAAAAAACTTAGCAAAACGCCCCTTGGCTCGAGGCTTGCTGTCCTCAGTCAGTGCGCTGTAGATAACACTTGCATGAACATGGCTACTGTTTTCGTGGACCAGACTCGATTTCAAGTCAAAATTCTTATGTAGACTGGGGTTGCACAACAAAAAAGTGACTGAAGTAAGAAGTGGACGAGAAAGAAGAATGATGGTCTTGTCCCTTGCATGTGATACATGCAATCTTTAATTGCTGACGCCGGTACTTGTTGTCACACACACACATGTGGCTGGCAGACCAACTGGCACAGTACCTAGTCAGCCCTGTGCTTGAGATCAGTCAGCGTCGCCAGCTCCCCTTGAGCCCTGAACTCTTGGGTCGAAATCCATTCAGAACTGCCTTCAGCAATGAGCTGTAGTCTATAATCCTAGTCATGCTTTCATCATTTGGGGATGATCACACACGCCATCACCAATGCCCCATTGTTTAAAGAGGACATTAGGCTTCTTGAGTTCAACCTAAGGTGTTCACCTCCACTTGCAAGGTCGTCAGAGGGAGGGTTCCAATGTATGTTCTCTCGCCGCATAAGCTGATGGTTCGCTTCCCTTACAGATAAAGGCATGTACATCGTCCGCTGAATGTAACCCTTCGGCCCTTCTCATTCACACAAACGGTCTGATACAGAAAAATTCAAGTCGTCAGGAGTTTGTGGGAAACACTTTTTCCATTGGCTGGTCCTACATAGTCCTCATATAAGCTCGACAGCAGGACTTGTTGCATCAGATGAAATCATCTGATCAATCTGGACACCGCCGCCCGTCCAGTCTGCACGTTCTAAATCATCCCATTGTTTAGGAAACTATATTCCGAGTCCGAAAAGGTCAATGAAAGGTAATATAATGAACTCTGTAGCCTGTCAACTTTGTGGTTGACCAGAGAGTCAAATAGCTCCAATCCATTCGAAGGTTCAATAGGTGGCTGGTCAGTTTCTTGGTCCAAATATATCACATATCATAAAGAAGCAAGCAGATTGGCGGTAGTTACGACGCAGAGAATATCTAAGTAGACTTCCAGGTATTGCTGTGTTAACGCCAGTTGGTGCCTCAATAGCTAGTTGTATCTGCCTATCGTTATCGCTGAGCACTGACCACATCTAAAGCACAACCTCTTCCGCCCGGCAGAAAAAAAGAGACGGTCCAAAAAGATTCGGATCAGGTAGAACGTAGTCTGATCTCGCTCGCAAAATCACCATCATATCACCGCTCTTTCCCTAGTTTAGAGACTTATTGACCACTCATTCAGAATGAGGGCCAAACGCTCCAAGAAGTATCGCAAGCTCATGCATCAGTATGAGATGGCATTTGGCTTCCGCGAACCATATCAAGTCTTGGGTATTTACACCTTTGCAAAGACGCATCACTGCGTTTAAATGGTCTTCAATACTAACACTTGAACCTTTCCAGTTGACTCGAATTTCCTTCGCGCTGTCCACTCATTCAAGATGGAACTGATTCCTGCCCTTGAACGTACACTTCAAGGAAAAGTCAAACCATGTATGTCTTCGGATCCAGAGTCTGACCACGAGCGGACAATGGAACGACGGGCTAACATACCTGACTAATAGTATTGACGAAATGCTCCCTGGCGGCCATCATGGCATCTCAACCTATCAACCCAAAAACCAACAATCCCTACCGCCCAATGCACCTCCCCCCACCCACGATCCTCCCATTGCGACACTGCTCGCACAACGAAGACTCAACACCTATTGATGAAGTGGAATGCTTGCTTTCATTATTGTCACCTTCCAAGGAAGCCAAGCGGAATAAAGAGCACTACACCCTCGCGACTGCAGACCCCCCTACCGACAAGGCCGACTCTGGAGACGGAAAGAAGAGAAAGCGAGGTGATGACCAGGCTCGGGATGCGCTGCGACGGGCTCAGAAGTTGCGTATTGGGGCCCGGTCTATCCCCGGTGTACCGATTGTTTACGTGAAACGGTCCGTCATGATTCTCGAACCAATGAGCACGCCATCCGAAGAAGTACGAGACGGGGTTGAAAATAGCAAGTTCCGGGCGGGGTTGAATGATGAAGCAGTGTTAGGCAAGAGAAAGCGGACCGAGGACGGTGAGGAGAAGAAGAAGAAGAAGGGGTTGAAGAAGCCCAAAGGGCCTAATCCCTTGAGTGTGAAGAAACCCAAGAAGAAAACAGCAGAAACGGCTAGTGGACCGAAACAAGAGAAGCGGAAGGAACAGGAATCAGGCGAGGCGCCAGACAGGACTAACGATGAAGGCGAATCAAGCGCACCCAAACCGAAGAGAAGACGGCGCCACCATAAGAGTTCCAAGGGGGAGGGAAATGATGACCACACCGGTGAGCCCTCAAACGGGGCGGAGGTTGGAATGGCTCCGAACGAATAATTGTCCCTCATTCAGCGTGAGGTAGATCTATATTCATTGGCAAGGCGTTTGGTTGGCTAGTGCACTAAAAAGTACCGTCTTCAAGCTATGAATATTCTGAATTTAGACAATGTGATATCCGTCAATCTCATTGACATGTAGACATGACTCGTCCACGCTATATATACAGGTAAACTCGAAAGATGAGAAGAGAGAATAAGACCATAAACGCCGGCTAGCACCAAACCAAGACAACAACTCCACCATGCAAAACACCCCTCATCCACCTTCTCAATCGTCAAACTCCAACTCGTCGGCAAAGCCCCTATTGCTGCTTCGACTCCCCATTGAGCGAAACACCCTGCTCGAGAGCCCTTTCCTCAGCCCAGATCTTCTCGATCCGCTTCCGGTTATCCCGAGCCTGGTCCCGATTCTTTTTTGCGCGCTGATACCGCTCCGCAGCGAGGCACTTATTGACGTCGCGCTTTATATCGTTGCAATTGCCCAGGGCTTTGTGAAGGAATCCGCGAGCGTGACATTCGTCGAGAGCGGTCATGATCTCTTCGCAGTCTGTTGATACCTCGTTAGTTTAGTGTCATTTTCAGGATGGCAGGTTAACGTACTCGCATTGTAGGGGGTGTGTAGGTGGGAATGCATTTTGTTTATAGATGTGTAGCTTGAGCAGAGCCGTTGATCGATTGCAACGGTCAAGGGACTTTTTTCGACAAACCGTTTTGAATCTGTCCTTGAATACCTCGCTAGTATGTGATAGTCTCGGCCTTTGAGAAATCTCCGAAGGCGATGCCGAGCGGTGAGAGCCAGAGAGGGGATTCTGCCGGGCGGGGAGGGATGGTCGACCACAAAAAAAGTAAAAGCGCGAGAAAAAAGTCTGGTAATGCGTCTAACATCTATCGTTAGGTAGAAAGCAACATAGCCTTTTGGGGTAAGGTATTTTCTGTTATCGATTTGAAGCTGCAATCTACTGGTCAGCTGCTGCGAGGTTTTTTGTCTGGACGTGCCTCAGGACTTGTACCTGACTGGCTCACCAGTCATTGGTTATACCAAACACCACCGAAAATAAAATTTACTGAGGAAAACACTTCACGATGTCTTCTATGATTACTACGACCGCTTGGGTGCGGCGGGGAGTCGCTGCCCAGTTCCCCACCAAATATGAGATTGACGAGGATGAGATGAATCGGATATCCAAGCTCGCTCGGATGCAGCTCGAAGAAGCCCAGGGCGATCTGGACGCTGCCATGGAAGGAAAGGACCAGGACGGCGAGACGATGGAGGACGATCAGAAGGAGGAACCTCAAGACGCAATGGAAGACGATTCCGAAGAAAAGAAGGGCAAGAAAAGTTTCAATGAGTAGGTGCTAATCTTGGGTGTGACGATTTTAATATAGGCAGGACTAACTCTAAATCTCGCTCTGTTTAGTGATGATGAATTGAAAGAATACGACCTTGATCACTACGACAGTGATGAGGTCGACGAGGATGGAGAGAAGATTACCATGTTCGGAAACGTCAAGTCACTGGCGTACCACCAGCCCAACGAGGAAGATCCATACCTTGTGATGCCGGAAGAAGAAGAAGACGAGGAGAGAGAGGAGTTGCAGATCCTCCCCACCGACAACTTGCTTCTTGCAGGTAAGGTTGAGGATGAGGTGGCCCACCTTGAAGTCTATGTCTACGAAGACCAGGAAGCGAACCTTTACGTGCACCACGACATTATGCTGCCCGCCATCCCTCTGTGCGTTGAATGGCTGGATTTCCCTGTGGGCGCAAACAAGGGCGACCGGACTACTGGCAATTTCGTGGCTGTCGGAACCATGGAGCCCGACATTGAGGTCTGGGATCTGGACATTGTCGATTGCATGTACCCAAACGCCATCCTGGGTCAGGGCGGTGCGGAGCTCGAGGGAGACATGAAAAAGGCTAAGAAGTCCAAGAAGAAGACCAAAGCGAATGATGAATTCCACGTCGACTCCATCCTCGCCTTGGCCGCAAACCGTCAACACCGCAATCTGCTCGCATCTGCCTCCGCTGATCGTACTGTAAAGCTCTGGGACCTCAACACCACCAAGTGCGCCAAGTCTTACACACATCATACGGACAAGGTGTGCTCGCTGGACTGGCACCCTAAGGAAGCCACCGTTCTGCTCACCGGTAGTTATGATCGTACCGTGGTGGCGGCAGACATGAGAGCTCCCGACGCGAAAGCACGGTGGGGAGTGGATGCCGACGTTGAGAACGTGCGCTGGGATATCCACGACCCGAACTTCTTCTATGTCACCACAGATGCCGGTATGGTCTACCGCTACGATGTACGAAACATCCCTGCGACACCAAAGGAATCGAAACCAGTCTGGACCCTGCAGGCGCACGATTCTTCGGTTTCATCTTTTGACATCAACCCGGCCATCCCTGGCTTCCTCGTCACTGGGTCAACGGACAAGCAAGTCAAGCTGTGGAACGTCGAGAACGACCGGCCTAGTATGGTCGTCTCGCGTAAGATGGACGTTGGTAAGGTGTTTTCGACCACCTTCGCTCCCGACAATGAGGTTGGCTTCCGGCTGGCGGTGGCTGGTAGCAAGGGAACGGTCCAGATCTGGGACACGTCGACCAACGGGGCCGTTCGTAGAGCTTTCGTGTCGCGCATGCCCGCCTTGGAGGGCGAAGTCAAAGAACGCACTATCGGAGTGCAAGCCGACGATGATGAATCGGACGATGATGCCGCAGGGGAGGAGATCGGTGCTCAACAAGGCGGAGATGGCTGGGAATCGATGGACGAGGACTAGAGCGCATGACAGAAAATGGGCAATGCTATTTTTGGAAGACAAAAGTTATATTATGGGTACTCGAGCATGGAATGATTTGCTTTTCTTATGTTGATACAGCCCGACACCTTTGTTTATAACATATTAAAGATACCCGGTCGAACCTATTGACCGATCGATTGTGACTCTGAATCAAGCTACAGTTCTCGCAATACCTTCATATGACTGACCGGGGGGGTGTCCTTGTAGGGCACCCCACCAGTCTTTCTTTATACTCATGATTGCTCTTTGTTATGATGTCAAGAATCGGGGATTTCGGCATCTGATATCCTCGATGGTCTAACGGTCATGATTTCCGCTTGTCACTCAATAGAGAACGAGCGCGGGAGACCAGGGTTCGACTCCCTGTCGGGGAGATATTTTTTCATCTCTGTTTTGGCACTTCATTGGACCCGTCAGCGGATTCTATATTCCAGTGTAGTCGTTTCTTTTTTTCATGGGTTGGATGTAACTTAGCAACATGCTGGTTACTGACTGCCCTTGACGGTCAACTTCCGCACTCGGCCAAGTTCCATGCATAGGTCGAAACATGTGGTTCTGATACCGTGTATGACTAACCGTTATCTGAACGTGTCCCCAAAAAAATATGTAGAATGTGTTGTCCTAGCCATGGGGCACTTGATGTAGTTGAGACTCGAGGCATCCGACAGCAGCGTTTCATAGTAGAATCTCGGATAGATACAGCGCAGATCCTCCCCATGGAGAATGAGATCGTGATGATTTCCCCTAAGCAAACCGGGCAGTTCGAATCATGATCTTACAGGGCTCATCCCACTCTCTTGAATCAGATCAACGGAAGGTGATTGGACGTGAGAGAGCATATCCCTGGGAAATAACAGCAATGGAAAGGGCCCTGCCCCTAGTCGACACCTGCATTACGCTCATATGCTACCACGACGCTGAGTTGGATGTCTTGTGCTGTAGAGGCTCAAGTAACAGAAGACATATTGCACGAGGCCTTGAGCACGCTGATGGGATCTGGACAATGCCAGCACAGCTATCAAACAACTGGAGATGACTCCAGATCGTGTCTTGCTGTCAATGGAAGATCGCTCAACAACGGCCCATGAGGCCAGGATAGTGCCAGACAAGGAACTTTACCTCTTACAGTGCTGGATTCGAGGAAAGGGTTTATACCAGAATTCACTTAAGCTTGTATGGGTGTCCGGGCGTTGAGGCAGTTCACATCTCGAATAAGGTTGCTTTTCGAAGTCTGAAACATATATATCGCGGGCGATAAGGTATTAAGCTAGCCGTAGACGGATGTAAAAATATCCCTCAGTACGGAGTAGCTCACCACGATATGCACCAAGGATATATTCTGAACGGATACGGCCTCGAAGGCATAGCATCTCGAGCGGAGCTGGTCAAGCTGGTCAGACATTGAGTGAAGGGAATTGGATATTAAAAAGCCGTGCATCTGATCATTTCACTTCTGTTGTTAGCAGATGGAATAGAAAGAAAAAACAAAAAGATTCTCCCCGACAGGGAGTCGAACCCTGGTCTCCCGCGCTCGTTCTCTATTGAGTGACAAGCGGAAATCATGACCGTTAGACCATCGAGGATATTTATCGAGTGGACTTCAGAAATTCGATTCTATGAACTAATTGACCCGAGTTACCGAAGGGTCACGCTGCTTCCGGCTGGCCTTAAACAAGCAAGAAGCGCATATTTTGATACCTATGGCTTAGCATTTCCGAGCCGGAGACTCGTTAAAATTGGGTGCTCGGATATCAACAGAGTATTATATCATGGCTCGATGGGCCGTTCAGCCCAGTGTGTCGACAACATTCGAGCATACCATTATTAACAATTGTAATGATGTGTTCCAAAATGACTCCAAAATGACACCAAAAGGCAAAAAAGGGACAGACAGAGGGATGTGAGGTTAAATATGACACAGTTAAACAGTAACTTATGCACAGTGCAATTTCGTCAAACGCGAAGGCAATCGACCGTTGAGGTATCACAAATCTATCGTTCATTTCATTAAGGGTATCAAAGCTCAAAGCTCAAAGCACTGCGATAGCACCTGGGGGTATTAGAGCGAAATATCCGAGACCTCGTAGCGTGAGAAAGAATGGCCGGTTGGAGCTCCGTTAGTCTACCTCAGCGAGTATCCAATTCTCGGAGTGGATAAAACATGGGCGTTTGAACGATTTCCGGGTATCGAACATGAATAATCGTGATGGAGGTGGAGCCAAGTTGGCTGTCGGATTCGAGCGCAGGATGTGGCCTGTTGATAAGGGTCCCTCCTATGGGACTGACCCCCTCGAGAGGCTCAAAGTCACAATCGTGACAGGAAGGCGGGTATGGACCCGGTAGCTGAATGTTGAACGGATCTCTGAAATTGTTGTTTCAACGCCCTCTCTTCTTACAGGCGCCGACGACAACACTAATGTCATCCATCTTCCCTAGATTTTTGTCAATAACATGCAATGTGACAGCAGGCTAACGAAACCTACCCCCCTCGATGGCTAGGCCCTCCTCGATAGCCTTCTCCATATATGGGCTCTCTGCAAATGGATCCTGAGCGATAGCCAGCGCAGCTTTGAGCAACTCTCTAGCTACGAATACCATACGTTCATCTGACAGGTGGGCCGGCGGTGCCCATTCCAGATCCTTCTCTTCGAAATGTCCTTCGTCCCATTTCTTGAGGCTGTCGAGCGTGATCGTCAAGACCTCGTGTTCCCAAAGGTTATCGAGAACTCCATCAGACACGGCCAGCACGAGGTCATCCTCCTCAAGCTGAACCTCAGAAAGAACTGCATCCTTCCGCGGAGTATCCACACTATTTGTACCTAGTTGCATAGGACAGTCGAACCAGTGCCATTGTTCCGTAGTTCGAAACAGGACCTTCTCCTCGCTCGGACGTATAACAAGTACTTTGCAATCTCCCAAGTTCGTCACGTAGAGCAAGGGCTTTGGATTTCCCGCATTGTCACCAGTGAAGTGTAAAAGCGCAGTCACCGTCGTTGTTGTGCCCAGCCATTCATTCGGTGAGGTCGTCGCTCGAATCGTCTCCTCGTAGGCTCGTTGTAGGTACTCGACCGGATCTAGTTTTGAGGTTTTGTCGACTTCTCGTTCGGCCTCCAGGGCCCAGAAGTGAAGCAATAGTCGAGACCAAAGCCTGGTTTAATTGAGGACGGTGTCAGCGATGAAATCTCAAGTGGCACAGAAAGGAGGCTGATGTCGTGCACTCACGCAGCATGACCCCGTTCTTTCGTAGCCCACGCCCCCACGCCATCGTTCACCCCGATGAAATTGTCTGCAACGAGCACTGCATCATCGCCGTTGTTAAGCCCGCGGACCAGTTCACCCCCGACGGATAATCTCTTATCCTGACTCTGGTAGTGGGTGGTCAAGGGGTCGGAGAAAGACGACGACGGCGGAGACAGGAACGGCGGGGGGAAGGGGCGCGACGGCCGTTTGGCGCACAGAGCGTAGCCTGTCTGGAAGCAGAATGGAGACTTTGAATGTGGATAACGATCGGGAACCGGGGTAGTGATGCCGTAGGAAGGCCAGACGGCGGCTCGATACTGCCGCACAGGCGTGCTGGGTCGGATTAGCCTCCTTGAGCTTGCTGTACGCGCTGTGGTCCACTGTGGGCTGCGTATCATCAATAATACCGTGGTAACTATATCCTGAGTCACCATGCCCGCGTGAAATAAGATGTGCACTCTCTCAGCACACTGAGATTGCCTCGCGGTTGGGGGGAAGCGCTTCCTCTCTTTTTCGTTGTCTCTGGTCCAAGCCCACCGTGAGATTAGAGTTGGTAAGGCGGATGGAGATGGCTCGCTCACTATGGCTTGAGCGCAGCCAAACACCCATCAGAGACAATGATTACAGCAATATGTAACAGAATTTGCTCCGAGAGCCAGTCATTGCCGAGTTTGATTGCATGCATTCCATATTTGACTAATACGATAGATACATGACCATCGCCTCCGATTTGCCCCTTGAAGGCCCCAGTCATCCATCCTTGCAAGTGGTCTTCATCGTATCAAGGAGAAAAAAAAAAAGAAAAGAAAAGAAAAAAGAGAAACAGAAAGAACGACCTGCAAGCTCAACCGGAGCTGCCATGTTAGTCAGGACTTTCAGATGAGTTGACTGCCCGTGGCAACTGCCTGGCGCTGCTTGCCCACCACTTCTTCGAAGAGCTGCATGGCACGGTGCAGCTCCGCGACGAGCTCATAGTGAGCAACTTCACGGCTGACCATTACCAGTCCTTCAAAGAAGGCTCTGGCCAAACTGCCGCATCTGGGGCCGAAGTCCTGCTCGCCCGCAGCCTCATGGCGCTTGGCCAGCACGATGCGCAGGATGCGCTCAGAGCAGGGGCAGGGCAGCAAGACATCCATTGTGCAGTCAGTCGCGCAACTGCAAGATGAACGGCAGATGCACTTCTTCTCTTTGACGAAATCAAGGAGGCGACGTCTGCCGTCATCGCGTCTGATGTCTCCGACGCTCCTGCCCTCGAGCTTCGCCAGGGTCGCCTGACGGTTATCAAGGACGTTCTCGCGCTGCCAAATTTCTAGCTGAATTGAGTCGCGGTTGACGAACGGAAGTTCAGTCGCTGGAAAGTCATCGGTAGCCGTCACCTTTGGCATGATAGTCAGGTACTTCTCCGACATCATGGTGATCGTTTCGACGCCCGGCATCTGATACAGGTAAACGAGGCCTCTCCACTTCAGAACGAAAGGATGAGTCTCGTCGGAGACAATCTTCAAGATGGAGGTACGATAACCGATAAGATCGTGCGCAGAGAAGCCAGTGATGGCAAGCTTGTCGGTAGCATGGCGAATGATCGAGTCCTGGTGCTGCTTAACAAGGTCGTAATCAAGGCCACTGCAAACTTCCGGGGCGTCCAGGACGTCCTTGAATGTTATGAATATGTCACGGAGATGACTAGTTTCAGGAAGGGTGAACGTTTCCTTAATGAGCATGCGGCGCAGGTTAAGGTCGAAGTGACCACAGAGCTCAACGTTAGCAATCTCCATAACCAGTCTCGCATACAGAGAATAATAAAGCTTTTCGGTGCCCTCGATGAGTTCAGCAAGAGAATCTGTATTCACAACAGCTTCGGCGTCCTTGAGATGAGCCAGCATACCTCCAGGAGCGTCGTCTAACTGTGGGGAGGGAAAGCCACTCATCAGTTTTCTGTGCTGAGCTACAAGGTTCACTGGAAGGCTCAGGGCTTATCCTGCTTACCTCCACGCCATACATCCTGAGTGCCCAAGCAAGGATTTTGGCAATGGTATAAACCTTCGAGAAGACGCTGATGACACTGCCAAATTTCGCTGCAGCCGCCCTTCCATAAGGATTGTCGAGAAGCTGTTCACGGGCAGCGAAAGAGTGCCATTCAGACGAACTGATGGTATAAGGAAGACTCGGAGTTTCGATGGGTGGCATCTGCTGACTTTCTGTTAGTTTCTTTTCCCTAGCTCTGTTTGGCAAACTGCCTGCTAAGGATGTCGAGTCGACTTACAGCTGAAGCGTAAGAAGCTTCGGTACTGTCTGAACCACGCATGTAAGATACTTCGGCACTGCCTGAAGTACGCATGTAAGAAATTCGGGCACTTCCTGAAGTACGCATGTAAAAAACTTCGGCACTATCCGGAGCACGCATCGTGCGAGACTCGAATCTTTCTTTTTTCTCTTCAAGCATCTCTTGAGAATACTTGTAGAAGCCGTCCTTGTGTTCACCGATTTCGAAATCGTCATCCAAAGCAGGTTGTTTACCCTTCGACTCAGATGAGCGTCTGCGGAATACCTTCTGCAAGGCAGACTGCCAGGAGTGAGAGCTAGAGCTTGATCTACGCATGGTTGGTAGAAATCACTGCGTTGTTATGAATTGCGGGTCAGCAGTCAAGCCGCGTGTTGAGCACTGAGAAAAGTGCGGCTGGGTATGTGGCGAGAACTGGTCAGGGAAGGTGAGTGATGCTAGGTGTTGATGTGTTCAGCGATGTGCTTTGCTTCTGGTCAAGTGAATGTTGTCAGAGGACCTGGTGCAGAGATGCCACTTCACTGTGGAAGCCATGCCGAGTGTCTATAACTATCGTCAGAGATGATCATAAAAAGCTTTCTTACTCCAGACAATCCTCAAGAACCCACTCATTAAGCTACTAAGTATAAACAGCTATGATATTGGTCAGAGTGAAGCGGAGGAATCAATATGCAAGAACACTATCGACCACTGAGTCTTGCATAGCTTCTGCTGACCAAAAGTTTGTGAGACATATATCTGACATCAATCTAATTCTTTTCTGGTAGTGATAAGGAAACTATGAAGCTACAAGACCAGACAGGGCAGATATCAGCTGTTATGGTTGCCATATAGGATAAAATAGACAGGACCATAATGTGATTCATGAGGCAGAGAAAGATGAACAATGCACAGATGAGTATCATAGTCTATTAACAACAAAGGATGATTTCATACACGGCTATGAAAGAAGAGGATCAACTTCAATAGCTGAATTCTGTGTAACAAAGGCATATGGCAGAATGACTTCTGCTATCTTCCAGATGGCTTTATTAGCCCTGTCGACATACTCGGACGATATACATGCACACTCCCTGAAAGAAAGAGACTGGAGGGAAGAATTATTAGCTTGTGACCAGAGGTTGCGATATGGAAAGCGTGTGGCGTCGGAGAAAAACTTACTTGCAAGTTTGACAGATTTCTGACCCATTCAAAGCCCTCATCACAGGGGCCGTCTGGCAACTGCTTAAGTTTTTGCTCATCTATTGGATGGCTTAGTAGACGGTGACAATTCTCCAGCCACAGAACTTCGAGCTTCGCACCAGGTGCCAGTTTCTGGCCTTCTGTCGCTGCATTGTCTTTATCCTTTTGAACGCCTCCAAGCCAATTCAAAAACTCCGGCTGGGCACCACGGCAGGTCCTCAGCTTCAAGACTCTCAGCCTAGGATTCTTCCCCACAAGCATCGCCAATTGCCATGGCGTGATGCCTGATCGTTCCAATATCAGAGTCTCAAGGCCGGTAATCCCTATGTCCTTGGGGTTCCCTATGCCCGCGAGTAAGTTCCAAGCAGTGCTACCCGGCGCAGGATAATACCAAGCGGTTGGCCTCATCGGCCCGTCGCGGATATGTGGATGCTCGAAACGCAGTGCCAGATAGCGCAGCGCGTGTCTACATCTGGTGCCGAGCGCTTTTGCTCCATCGACATCAAGATCGTAGGCCATGAACTCAAGCTTGACCAATGAAGGCCCGTATCGATCCATCAGTCGCGCAAGAACTTTGTTCTGTGCTTGTACCGTCTGCTCCTGAGCGTCTAGTGGTCTTATGGCCCGCTTTCTTTGCAGCTTGCATTTAGCATGTGGCTTTCCATCCAATCCTTGCTTTGCATAGACGCCTGGTTGGATCACGGAAATTGTATAGTCACTCCTGGAACCATCGTTCTCATGAGATGAAGAAAGTTGATCGGGTGTAGCCCAGCCTGCCTGAAGTAGAGAGATCATGGAATGGACTCGCTTTTCGAACACTCCGACTCGAAGACGTCTCAAGCAAAGGGCGTGAGACTTGAAATTCGCGTGAGATGTTTCTCCAAAGGCGAGGAGAGACTCAAAAGGTAGGTACGCCAGGATGGAGAGAAGTACCTCTAATGGTAGGAAACTGATCTTGTCCGACATATTGAACCAGAGTATTCTCGATGCCGTCAACGAACACTGCTTGCTTTCTGAAGTCGTCGCCGTCCCACGTTTAACCCGGTTTCGTTGTTTGTTCCTTCAGCAGACGCAATATAGAGGCGACGTCTGAAGCGCAGAATGATTGCTCCAAGAAATGTCGGTTAGGCGTAAAGATGAGGAGCATCTATTGCCTATGTAAACAATGTGATGTTCAGCATACGGTTGTTGAACAACCTGAGGATTTCAAGATCAATATGTTGTAAGAAAAAAAGATGATGCCTCAAACAAAAAGAAAGGCCTTTGACTTCGTGTAGACAGCTTACCTAGAGGAGCATGATCGTAGTGCTAGACAGCAGGATAGTGGAAGCGATGCTAGTGAAGGCCTCGGTAAAGACCCTGCGCTTCTATCTTTGGCGTATTATCCGGGCACAGATGATGATAGCCGGTGAGGTATTTTCACTGAGCCGAGTGAGCAAAATTTGGGTATTCGTTCAATATCGTAAGTGACCAAAAGTTGAACCTCCAAGCTGTATCGATGCGCACTGCTCCTGTTTCTTGCAATGCAACTACAGCGGGAACTTTCCAACCTTCTCACTCAGTCACCCCTTTCCTTTCTCTGGAGTAATATGGCTCTCCTGCCTTGTTCTTCTCCATCAATATTTAGTCCCGATGATATATTCTCCGAGGAATCCTCGTCTGTGAGGTAGTCCAGGAATGTGCCAAATAAGACAAAGAATGATGACAGTCTGTATAAGGCAACAACGGAACAATGTGCCTTAGGCGAGGCAACCAAGACCATGCAAGTTGGCATAAATCTTGATAGACGCTTCGAGTCTCAATTTGGAACTCTCTCTTGCTTATTTATGGGATTATGTGTCAGCTGGCAGCACACCATGATCGCTCGTCAACTGGCTGCGTATTTCTCCACATGGGAAGGGACGTATAGCTGCAGAAAACGGAGAACAAAGCAGACAATGGCAACGATGCACTTGTATGGCCTTCTGGCACAACACTGCACACGCTGTTTGGACTTGGGATAATCGTGTGGGTGCTTATTGACCCCTTGCGACAAGTTGTCGAAGAGAAAGCAAGAGCAAACGATGACCGTCAACTTCGCCGAATAGGATGGAGTGTAAGCCCCCGAATACTGTGTTCCATGTTTATTCTGGATTTTCTCTTTTTGCTAAAAAATATTCCCGAGACGTGGTTTTATATTTTTGATTCTGCCACGAAGTCTAAAGCCCAAGTAGGGCAGGCCATTTGCTGCGCAGAAACCGCACAGCGATCGAAATCCCTTCAGTCCTGACACGCTAACTGAAATTGTAGTTAGAGTTACTGGGAAGGCGACAAAGAACACAAGCGTGGTCAGCCTTTTTCCCCAATGGACAAGTCGCTCAGTATTGGTTGTGGCTTGTGACAGATGTCCGAATCACGCATGCATCAGCGTTTTGTGTTCGTCCGTCAGTCGCCGACAAGTATCTGATCATCTGCTCCACGGGCGTGCCAATGATACCAAGGGACCAGATTAAACTGCATGCCCGGTGCTACTCCGACCCAGGCTGTCGGTTCCATATACCCAATTGAAACACTAGCACCCTGCAGCTTGGTCGGCGACACGACCAAGGGGATTTCAGGCGCCCAGATCGAACGCTTACAGCTGCCAGGGTGCTGCTCCCTTAGACCACTGCCTGACATCCGCTAGTCTACTGGTCGCAAACAGTAATTTAGTAACTTGGCAGTGAATCAGGCATCTGCTAGTTAAATTCATCAAGTCCGTTGCATTTTCTTGGTGGTGCTTGATTGAGCAGGTTTTGGTATCTTCGCAGCCGAATGATTCTGCCGTGCCATACTCTGAGGGATACTCCCTGCAATAAGAACGTTGTCACACGTGTTGGCTGTGATTCGAGAGGCTGGCACAGACACACATTTACCTTAAAGAAGCAAGGACGACAGAGACTAACAAGTAGCAGGGGCCCGAAAGAGATCCACAAGTCTCAATAGGGAAGCCAAGATAGCGGTGAAGTCTGTTGATACGAAGAAACCAGGATAAGGATCAGTCTTCATTATTGCCAGGTAGATATCCACCTCGTGCAGATTGACAGATGCATCCTTGATCGTGGATACGCTGCAAAGGGGAAAAAAGCAATTACACCCGAAACCACGGCAAGAATGCGTCCAAATCCTCCGAGACACGTCAAATCGTCGTCAGACACACCCTTGCCTCTTGCTGAAACGGCCAAATAATCGTACGATAAGGTGCTCTGTGTAACTAGCGAAATTGTATGTGCACTTTCCTTGTTCAGCTTCACATGCTTCGTACTGCCTTCGAGCCGTAATATACAACAAGAAACACGATTGACCGCTCTATCCATGAACCCTGAACGTACGACCGCTGGCCGTCTTTCGCTCCCGCTCCTCGTTCTCAGGTCGAGCTCTGTTGAGAACTGTTATTGTTAGCAACGAAGTAGGCCGCGGTATCCATTGCGACTCACCTTGCAGGAAGTCTGCTGTCCTCTTACGCATTCTAGTGTGGATATATGCCTACATAGAGTCAGTGCATTGGAGAAGGGAAACACTGACATCGTTGAAGCCTACCTTGGACGCCTTGATGTGGTAATGGAAATAGTCACGGAAGGTTTGGATGTGAGAGATATTTTCGTAGCGTCGCTGAGGAGTCAGGTGTCGAGGGAAAAGGACTATGAGCTGTCAGTCAAGGCTCGCGACATAGGCAACGAGATTTGCTTACCGAAAGTGACATAACTCATTTTACCGTCCCCAGCTGTCTGCAGACCAGGGACCCCCTGCAGCTCCAGCGGAGGGTCGCTGCGGAAGAGCACTTGGGGCGCATTCTGCAACGTCACCACACGTCTTCTCGCGTCGACAAACTCCTGTAAGAAGACTTTGCCAAAGATACGATCCGTCTCTTCGCGGAAAACAGTGCTAAAGATCACTGTAACCCGGTCATGACTGGCCTTGATGTAGATTGCTTCCTCCTCCCGGTAATGAATTGCCATCAACTCCCCACCTTCCTTGACCCCTTGGGGTGCGGACTCCGACGTATATCTAGATGCCTCCTCTGACAATTTCGCGAATTCGTCAAATGCCCTTTCGAACGGAGCAGCCATGGCGTTCCGCTTCAGCAATGCAAGCCGCATGATGAGCTCGTCCCGAGCGTCCTGCTCTGCGGGCAGGTTCTCCAAGTCAATCTGTACCGAAAAGTCATAGCCAGGCTCTGGTGTGACGATGTAGGGACCATATTCTCTTTCCAGTACCTCTTGGGCACCATATTGAACCAGCTCTTTGAAGCATTTCACGTGGATGGAGATAAGGATCTTGGTTTTCGACTCTGGCGTCGACAGGTGGAAGGTCACCCCGTCAAAGTCAGAAACAACTTGGTCAATTGAAACCGGCGCGCCTCTATTGCAACAAGCAGAAAATTCATTCCGTTAGCTGATGTTGTCAAGGCCGGGACCTGCGTATACCAAAGGAGGCGGGGAGGGGACAGCTATACCCGGAGAAGCGCTCCGTCAGGAGGTTCTGAATGAGAACATTCTGGTAATCAAGCAAAAGCATGACGACAGACTGTGTATATCGCAGCTCAATCAATTCCGAAAGAAACGATAGTATCTGTTAGGCACCTGTAAGTAGTTCAACCCTGTTGATGAGTTGGTTCGATTGGGTGCCTGAGGGGGAATGACGGCAGGCGGTGGGGATTTGTCCGGGGTGGTTGCTCTCGCCGCCCGTAGTTTTTTTCTGGCGCATTTCGGCCTATCGATAGCAGTCTCTCTCGGAGCTCTTAAATTTTCCTTGCTATCGACTTGGGCATTCCAACGATGGTGAAGTCATATTTGTATGTGCAGTTGTTCCGCAAATTTGTCCATGGTGGAGTCTTGAATGTGAGGCGCTAATTTTTGTAGGAAATTCGAGCATTCGAATACGTTCGGGCTCGTTGCGTCGGGTTCGTCGAATGCGATTTGGACCCGAGACGATGCCCTCGCTGGCACTGCACACCGCACAGGCGCTGGAAGGGCCATTGTCGGTGCGGGCGAACAGGTTCTTTGCTGGGACGTCAAGAAAGGCGACTTACTTGGACGGTGGCGCGACTCGTCCTGCAAAGCGCAGGTGACCGTGATCACTCAAAGTAAGACCGATGAGGACGTTTTCGCTGTCGGGTAGGTCTTTTTCCTTTTATCAGAGATGAGACATTCATCTGCTTGGTGCTTACATTCAGAATCGGTTCTATTTAGGTACGATGATGGAAGTATTCGTATCTGGGACTCGAGAACAGAGACCGTGATCATTTCGTTCAACGGCCACAAATCGGCCGTTACTCAACTCGCATTCGATGCCGCCGGTGTACGCGTTGCTAGTGGCTCGAAGGACACGGATATCATTGTGTGGGACTTGCTAGCGGAAGTTGGGCTTTTCAAGCTGCGCGGACACTCCGACCAAGTCACCTCGCTCCATTTCCTCAATTTGTCTTCCGAATTGCTACAAGCCGCTGGACTGAGCGAACACGCGGGGTTTTTGCTCACTACCGGCAAGGACTCTTTAATCAAGGTCTGGGATCTGGCTACGCAACACTGTATTGAGACACATGTGGCCCAATCGAACGGCGAGTGTTGGAGCTTGGGCCTCTCCCCCGATCAAAGCGGCTGTATCACCGCAGGAAACGATGGAGAACTCAAGGTTTGGTCGATTGACGAAAGCGCCATGCTAGAGATCTCACGGGAGAAAGTTGGTTCTGAAAGTCGCAAAATTCTGACGGACAGAGGGACGCTTTATCGGAACGGCAAAGATCGAACGATTGGTATCAGCTTTCACCCGCGCGCTGACTATGTCGGGTTCCATGGCTCGGAGAAGGCAATAGAAATCTGGCGCATCCGCTCTGCGACCGAGGTACAAAAGAGCTTGGCCAGGAAGCGTAAGAGAAGAAAGGAGAAGGAAGCTCAGCGGGCTGCAGACAAGGAAGGGGCAGTGGCAGAAGTTGACAATGAGAAGGTCGACGATATTTCCTCTGCGCCGGTCACGGAAGTCTTTGTTCCTCATGTCATTGTTCGCACTGGCGGCAAGGTCCGTTCCTTCGACTGGATTCGAACAAAAGCTACAGGCAATCTCCAGCTTTTGGCTTCGACTACGAACAACCAGTTGGAATCGTACAGCGTTATCACTGCGAATAAGAAGAAGGATGATGATGAGTCTGACTACAACCGCAACCTGGCCGTCGATATCCCGGGTCACCGTACCGATATCCGATCTATAGCCCTGAGTTCCGACGACCGAATGCTGGCTTCTGCCTCCAACGGCAGCTTGAAGATTTGGAACGTTCGTACGCAAAACTGCCTGCGTACCTTGGAGTGCGGCTATTCCCTGTGCTCTGCCTTCCTCCCCGGTGACAAGATCGTTGTGGTGGGTAATAAGAACGGCGAACTGGAAGTTTTTGACATTGCATCCTCAACCCTGCTGGATACGATCAAGGCACACGATGGACCAGTCTGGTCTCTGCACGTCCATCCCGATGGCAAATCGATGGTTAGTGGTAGTGCTGACAAGTCCGCGAAGTTTTGGAATTTCCAGGTTGTCCAGGAAGAAATCCCCGGCACCAAACGAACTACACCACGCTTCAAATTGGTACATACAAGAACCCTGAAAGTTGCGGATGACATCCTCAGTCTTCGCTTCTCACCTGACGCTCGGTTGCTTGCAGTCGCCCTTTTAGATAACACCGTCAAAGTCTTCTTTACCGACTCTCTAAAACTCTTCCTCAACCTTTATGGCCACAAGCTTCCTGTCCTCAATATGGACATTTCCTATGACAGCAAGCTCATTGTTACTTGTTCCGCGGACAAGACAGTTCGCCTATGGGGTCTGGACTTTGGTGATTGCCACAAAGCATTCCTGGCTCATGAGGACAGTATCATGGCCGTCGCTTTCGTCCCCACCAACAAGGAGGGCAACGGCCACAACTTCTTCAGCGCAAGCAAGGACCGTGTCATCAAATATTGGGATGGTGACAAATTTGAGCACATTCAGAAACTTCAAGGCCATCACGGTGAAATTTGGGCTCTGACTATCAGCCATTCCGGCGAATTCATAGTCAGCGCTAGCCATGACAAGAGCATTCGCATTTGGCAACAGACAGATGAGCAGCTCTTCTTGGAAGAAGAGCGCGAGAAAGAGCTTGAAGAAATGTATGATAACAATCTGATGGCGTCCCTTGAGCAGGATGAGGATGCAGACGGGGAGAAGGCCGAGGCAGTCGATGCTGGGAAGCAGACCACCGAAACGCTTATGGCCGGAGAAAAGATCATGGAGGCTCTGGATTTGGGTATGGCAGACCTCGAGGTGATGCGGGAATGGCGCGCCGTCAAAGCCAGCCAGCCAAACGCGGCACCGCCGGCTCGCAACCCTCTATACATGGCACTGGGTAACATCTCAGCCGAGCAGCATTTGCTTAGTGTGGTTCAGAAGATCCCTGCCGCTGCACTCCAGGATGCCTTGCTCGTTCTACCCTTCTCCAAAGTCCCCGCGCTTTTCACTTTCCTCAATATTTGGGCCAACCGGGGCTGGAATATCCCGCTCACGTGCCGTGTTCTGTTCTTCATGCTGAAGACGCACCATCGTCAGATTATTGCCAGCAAGATGATGAGACCGATGCTGGATAGTATCCGGTCAACCCTGCGTCGAGTCCTCACCCGTCAAAAAGACGAGATGGGCTTCAACCTTTCTGCTCTGCAGATCATAGGCCAGCAAGTGCGGGAAGCGGGCACCAAGGACTACGTCGATGAGGAAACGTGGGAGCAGGAGCACCCACAGGTGACGGGTACAGGCAAGAAGCGGGCATTTGTCCAAATTGAGTCTTAAAGGCTTACTCAATCTACGAGCATGTATTTTGTACGGGTGCATATATGGCGTTGCGATTGTTTACACGATGTTGGTCGAGGTCGGCTACGAAAGTTCTATATCCTTGGAGTTTCGAGAAGGGCAAAAAGTTGGTCTGTTAATAGAGTATCTTGATTTCTAGACATATATATTCTGAGCCTGTACCGTGGAGATATTCGATTCCGACATATAAATGCAGTTGCACAAGTGCAAAATACCGAGCATTCGCAATCAAGCGAATAGTAGTCTAACCTGTCACTTCAAGCAGTCAGCACAATCCATCATCAGATGCAGTAACTGAGACGCCGAAAGCAATTTCACGAGGGTCCAAAAACCCCATACCGCATGCCTCCCACGAACAAGAAAGACACAAGCGAAGCAAAAAAGCCCAAATCATCAACCCGAACTCCACTCAGCAGAACCATTATAAGCACCGACGACAAGGGAGACCCCAATTTTGATATGGTAATCTCCTCAAGTCATACCTCTTCCGGCTCTTCCTAAAAGTATCGGTTCAAGAAAATGTTCTCATCATCTAGGAGAAGGTCGTGATTGGGCTTTGTTTGCTTTTCGAGCTTGTTCTTGTCCGAGATGGACTTCGGTTGGACTTGGATGGGATAAGGATATTTCATACCAATTCTGATTAGTTGTAGGTTGATCTCCTCAAGTTGTTAAAATGGAAGCTGCAAGTCATTGTAGAGCTTTCTCGGCTGTCAAGAGTGAAGCTTGATAGCCACGAGGAAAGAAAAAGGGAAAGAAAATCGTCGTTGACTGGGAAAATTCAAGTGCCAAGGATCGTTGTGTGGAGCACTTCTAGATCACGTGATTATTACTGGTATGCATATCCCCAAGACAAAGACATTGCAAAGTGCAATTTGCCTCTTACAATTTAAAAGCTATATGGTTGGAATACTGGCGTAACCTCTATCATCGTGCTCGAGTGGACAATGATATATTGACGTTTATCCTCGATTGAAGTCTATATTATCAAGTTAAGAGTATGGAGTCGTTTCTCGTAGAGATCATCATATCAAATCATAGTTCATCAGACCAATAGGTGCAATTGACTCACGAGCCCTGCTTCATCATTCCACAGTTTGAACAAGTCCACCATTCCGTTTCCATGAATGTGCCGCATGTTTGACAGATCCAGCCCAAGGGCCGCTTGGCGATATTGCTATCAAGGGCAGCGAGGGTTTCCACGGCCCTAGTTCTGTTCTTAAGAACAGTCTGACTGGCAGATTGGCTTATCGGGCGCTTCTTCTTGTTGCGATTGTCTGTGCTGCAAGGACCTGTGGTTGAAGGTCCAGATGGTGATCTAGTAGCCGAGGGTCGTGGGCGTTCCGAAGCACAAGCATCACAGCACAGGAAGTTGGCTGGGTTCTCAAGAGTGCAGATAGGGCATGTCCAGGGTTGTTCGTAAGAGGTATTATCATAGGTGAGATCAATCGAGTCTTGCGGCTGAGTCAAGGTACTAGGTTTGGTGTTTTCTGGTACAGGAGGAGGAGAAAGAGCTGACCGAGGCCCGGCAGGGATTTCCTGGGAAGGGGGAATGTAAGAAGGCCCGTATCTCTCCCTTTCTTCTTGCTGTATCAAATCAATGTAAGCTTCCATGATAGCCCGTTCGTTTGCATCGTCTTCTTCGGCTTTGGTGCGAAACCCATTCCTAGAGGCTTCCTCTGCAAGCTCAACGCTGTTGTCTGCCCCGGAGGCACAGCCCTTGGTCACGTCGATACGCCTCTGCGCGGCATCAGCAATGACTCTGCGCATATCTGTTCCCCGCAATACGGGGGCACCGCCAAGCCGCTGTCCTGATCCTGCTGCAAGGGCCCGTCTCCGCTCTGCAGCCGCTCTGGCTACGCGGCGCGCCTCGTCTATTGGCATGTTMCGACCGCCCAAGCGTTTACCTTGGGAGAGGAAACCCTCTCCAGTGTAACCTTTCATGACTAGCTCTTCATGTTCATCACGTAACTGGTTCCATAAGGCGTTGAAATGCTGATTATGTGGTCCATGTACAATATGACAGAGCCTGGACATGTCAATGAATGAGTTCTCTGGAATCTGAGCATCGACTTACTCGTGCAGCATCGTATCAACTACTTGCTCTAAAGGTAGGAATTGACGCTCGTCGGAGGGGTATCGCAAACGGAGACATATTTTCTGGCCCGCGTTGACATTCAAGCCCAAGAGATTTCGTTGCTGTGGGTAGAATTCACACAGTGTTCCTACCCTCCAAGCCCTCTGACGCATAATTGGTTTGACTAGGGAAGCGATCTTCCGGAGCATCAACAAAGCCTCTGCTTCTCTGGGCCGGTGTTTGTCATGTTGGTACTCGGAGACCAGTGGGTCTAGTTCACGCATATTGATGGCCGTGAATAAAATTGAGTCGAAGATGATCTGAGGAAGATATCGGAAAAAGAGGATATGGCAATGATACTGTTTGAGTTCTGAAGCTGGCTCAAAGAGGATATATGCCAGGCTGACAATGATTGCCATATACCTCTCTCTGTGCCAGCAGATGAAAGATATCCGTCAGGCGCGGGCGTACAAGCCTGTCCAAAATGGCAGCATGAGTTCTCCTGTCCCAAAGCGATATCAGGGAGAAATAAATTTTTGCCACATTCTATGTATTCCAGTAGACTCCAGGAACGTGTGACAATGTCGAAGCGCCTTGCTACTTCATTCTCTGGATTGATAATCAGCAGAAGACATTAGAATCAAGCTGCCTTCGACGATAATCACGTGCAAGATTCACACCCTTCCCCTGAGGCCAAGAAGTGGCTGTAAGGCATCACAGAACCAGGCGAGGCCTGTTGGACGCTCCTGAAGAAATAAATGGCCAACCAAGGGCTGGGAAGTTGTGGCAAGTTTGATGCATAAAGCAGCTGCTTAGATGTACTACTGAGACTAGTACAGATACGGACTAGTTTACACGGAGTCAGAGTGACATTATTAAAGAACGTAGGTGGGGATCAATGCATCCTGCAACATTTCATAGTAAACCACTTAATAACATGAAGATATCAGAATCATCTGGATATTCTMCAGTATAGATAGCAGCTTTATATTAAGTAATTTTTATACTCAAAAGCTACAGTTGATATCATTATCCTTATCCTGGGGCTGTGGAGTATATCATGCTCATGTGACTGGTTGATATACATTTCCTGCACTTATCAGTGGAACTTTTCCACCTTTATCAACCTCTGTGGCATCAAGCATTTAGCTTCTGATTTCAAATTCCAATCAAGATGACGAGCGATGATCAGTTCTTCTTCGATTATGTGAGTTACCTGGGCTACACTACTGCCAGTCACTAGACTTACGAGATGCTTCAACTTCCAGCTTGCCACGATTCCGCATGACGTAAGAAGATACTCGCTCGAGGTCGCAGATTCTATCGACCGGCAAGTCGATCACATCGCGACAGTGATTCGCGACACACTCTCACATCAATCATGGCTCCCTCCTGCGATCCGACCTTCGCCCAAGACATATCCAGGCTTCCATGCGGCGCGGTCGCAGTCTTTCACTGATCGCGCGTATGACTGGGTGGTGCGAAATCGAGCATGGAGCGCTGCTTTAATCGCATTTATTGGGACAACCAGCGTCCTGTATTTTGGGAATAGCAAGCTACATGGTCGCCGGAGGAAGGCAAGGAGGGCAGGAAATGGTGCTCGAAAGGAGATAGTTGGTATGTTACCGAGATGGGAAATCTGTACGGGTTGTCCATAAGAGCTAACTACTTGGTCAGTTGTCGCCGGGTCTCCCCATGAACCGATGACCAGAGCGATTGCCACTGATTTGGAGCGTCGAGGATATATTGTGTTTATTACTGTCACATCTGCTCAAGAGGAGCAGCTGGTTCGGTCGGAAAACCGAATGGACATCAGAGCCCTTTGGCTTGATCTCACAGCAGTGAGCATTCATTCCGCATTTCAGAAGACGAACTATTGCTGACATTGTTAAAGACCCCTTCGCCTTCTGAGATTCACCCCTCTCTGCGTGACATACATTCCCTCATCACACAGCCGCAATGGCCGATGCCTGGCGTACCTCCCCATACCTGCCAGCTAAGCGGCATTATCCTAGTCCCATCTCCTAATTATACAACTGGCCCGGTCGCCACTATCCCACCATCAGCCTGGGCTGATACCATTAACACTCGACTACTTTCTCCTATACTAACCACTCAGATCTTCCTGCCTCTCCTTACGCTTCGCAGCACGAATAGCACTATCCTCGTACTCTACCCCTCTATATCGTCGTCGCTTTCAGCACCATTTGCCGGTCCTGAAGTCACTACTGCCCGTGCTCTGTCAGGATTCGCGACGTCTCTACGGACAGAGTTACGGCTCTTGCAGCATAAGAACATTGATGTTGTGGAGTTGAAGCTTGGCAACATCGACCTCGGCCCCCAGTTCCGCGACGCGCAGAGCCATGTCACTGGGACTGAAGTTCTCGCATGGAGCGCACAGCAACGGTCTCTCTATGGGCCGCAATACCTTTCGAGCATCGAACAGCGGCCCGTGGCATCTGCAGGGCCCAGTACGGTGCGAGGCTCACCTGCCAGAACGCTCCACTACGCGGTATTGGATGCACTGGAGCCAGCATCAAAAGATATTTTTGGAAGAAAAGTGCCCAAGAAGCGGGTCATATACGCTGGACGAGGCGCGAGGTCATACAGCATCATTGGCGAGTGGGTTCCCGCCGGCCTGGTAGGATGGATGATGGGCCTCCGAGGTGGGCAGCCTGCAGCGTCGGACAGTGCCAGCAATAGCAGCAGTGAAACTGGCTGGGAAAAAGTCAATGATGCACGATAATATTTCTGCCTATTTTTTGGTTATAATTTGGATCCTGGGCCCCACTGACATGCCTTGATCTGTTGAATCCCATCCCCTCTCCATTCTGGATGCAACTGACATCTCATAAAATGAATACTCAATCGCATCTCAATTATTATTGGTGCAGAGTGCACACATATGTGCTCATTATTATTACGTATTATCCTATATAAACACGACATAATACCTCGACTAAACTCCGATATGCCGCATCTCAGGAATGTCCTCCTTGTCGTAGACCGACCTCTTGATCTTTCCATGGGTAAGCCTCCTCCTCAACCAGATGGCAGCCCACGACAGAATGAAAATGACCAGGATCGCTGCAAAGATTCCAAAGCAGTAAGCAGTCACACGACCACTATGCTCGCCATTCGGCCCGGGATCCAAGAACGAGTAGGTGTAGAAACCCTCAGTGTGGTAGGTCAAGTAAGCGAGTGAGACATACAGCAGGAGAATCAGCACCAGGAACGGAAACGTCAGAAGCGAATGCGGGTTCGTGGTGGGGAGGATGATTTCCAGCAGGGCCCAGAGAGAGTTGAGGCCGTGCTGCGAGATCTACAGCACATCATTCATAGCGTTAGCGATACTCGACACTCACTTTGCGATTTTACATTGTGAAAAGCATACATTCGACCAAGCCCCAAAAGTCCGCGTATACCACGGCGGCTCAAACAGAATCGCCCAGAACACGATCGTCACGAGAAACGGGAAGGTAGTGATGGTCGCGTAGAAAATCGCATGCAGAGCGCGTAGCGCACGAGGCAGTCTGTCGAAGAGCACGGAGCGCCCCGTGCGTGCGTAGCATGCTGTATGGATTGCCGCAACGAGATAATAGAAGCCCAGACCCCAGAACGTGAGCCAGGTGAAGTAGCTGAAGCTCTGGCCGATTGCCTCGGAGTCGCCGTGTGTGCCGTCCCAGCCCCAGATGAAAAAGATGGTGACGAAGATGTAGAGGGCGACTAGGGCGCGGAGGAGGGCGAACCAGAGAGGGGGGAGAAGCCAGGAAGTTTCGTAGCAGTGGAGGGAGGAGTCGACGCCGAAGGAGGGTTTGGATAGCTTCATGTTGGCGACGACGGCGGCGGCAGTGGTGCGCGCCTGAGGATAGGATTTTGCGGGGGGGAAGAAGGTGGGAAAAGAATCGAATAAGAGTTATCTAACGGCCATACTGAGGTTTATTCAAGAAAATTTCCGCTAGGGAGGTTCAGACTCAGAGACTGAGCTAAATTTTGTTCGCTGTTTCTAGTGCTGTCGCCATTCCAATTATGGTTTTGTCAGTTGCCTTGGGATCAAGCCATCTACAAATGTAACGGTAAGCCTGCGCTGTGGATACGTGGATTGAACTTAAGCGATGGCTAATGGAGACTGGAGCCTGACTATATTAGTGTAAAGACTCCGTAAACAGACTTGGCTGTGAGCCGACTGTGGTCCATTGGTTTAGATGAACGAGGGCTTGATTTCGTCCCGTGGACACCTAAAATGGTTTTGGTACTGTTGAGGCACATCGGCCGTGAAGTTCAATTCTCAGTAGTAACAAAGTGACATTCGAGGCAATGTGGAGCGAACTGGTCTTGTAGGACGGACGGACGACCAATCCCAAGTCAATGGGCCCGAAGACAGAAAAAGCAATCACCGCCGAGGAAGAAATGAAGATGAGCTGCTCTATCTAATGGTTACGCGGCCCAGATAGACAGTGCGAATGGAGTTTTAGAATACAAACATTTCTCCAATGAGATTGAAAAGACGCTAATCGAATCGAAGATATACGAGACTCTTGCTCCCTGCCGTAGAGGCCAAGGACGATCTGAAAATGAATGGTACCTGATAGACTACACCGTAATATCAATCCTAGCCATCATGTTAGACTTTGTGGAGATGCAGATTGGCTTTTGGCGTCTCCCTCAGCAGTCATGGGACCTGTATCTGAGCCTGAAGAACGAAGCACCAACGCGATCTTACCTTTAGGTATTCCCAAGCTGGGTCTTTAAGGTATTGGGTAAATGGAACTGTTGTCATCCTCCATGGAAGCACCCATTGATTTGCGTGTTTGATGAGGGAGCTCTCATACAAAATATACACCCTCCCTCTCTTTCTCCACGGCGAGTCGGCTCCTTACTCAGAGAGAGGCAAAACAACGGAGGCGAAATACATATAAAGGTAAATAAGCGCCCCAGTGGCAGTGCTGGAGTATCTTGATTGTTGACCTCGCCTACCTCTGTACGAATGGTAACCAAGTATAGATATAATACCTTATGGTTTGCACCAGACCCTGCTCTAGTAGTGATAGTCTCGAATACTCCAAAAGACTGGAGCAGGAGATAGCTGTTCACATCGCGAGGCGCAGTTTCCAGGAGCCGCAATCTCACATACTTTTTATTAATTGGTCATTGATGCTCTGGGTTAGATCGCCTTTAAAACACCTTAACATGAGATCATGCCAGCGGCACATTGACATGACGGTCCAAGATAGGGCCTATAGCAGTATACTATTAATATTTATGCTGACTTAAACCATCCTGAAGGATAATATCCTGGTGTCTCCTCTGGACTATTAGTGATATCTTAAAGACTGGAATATCAAGACAGGAGTTGACTGAAGTATAACTAGCGGTAACTACACAGTACACACTCAGTAGGAGACATCCACTGCCTTTAGACGAGATCTCTCAAGAATAAGTCAGTAACCACTCGGCAAATGCCCAATAAGAGGTCATTATTCATTATTGCACAGCAGCACTTTGATAAGTGTCTCAGATAGTAATAAAAGGCGACGGAATTATGGAGTACTTCATTTCAATAGCTTCAAAGCCCAACCGTGACCATAACCACGTACTTTCCAATCTAGCAGATATGGAGTCTTCATGGAATCAACAGTGCCTATGGTGCAAGTTCCTAAATTGTGTTTTTGAGCAGAGAATTGTTGGTCTCTGTCGTATATACCCATGGCACAGGGGCTCGGGTGATGATTCAAAAATGTTATATATAGAGGCACCCCACTTTCGGTCTCAGGACGACCCAAACTGTGTGACCGTCTATCCTTGGTAAGGCCAAGGCCTGAACATCGAACCTACGGTATGATTTGCCGATGAGAAGCTTCAAGAGATATTAATATGGATGATCGTCGTAAGTTGGGAAGAATTCGACTGTCGTTCTGGAAGCTTGATAGTCTAGATCATTATCTCCATTCAGAAGACATACTTTGTACGCGTACCAACTGAGTTCAAAGACATAAGGTAGTCCCTCTTTGGGATTCAACGAATCGATGCGCTTGTGACGATAATAAAGGCAACGCCATGTAATGCAGCCCCTGACTCTAGCGGTAGGAACACCATGCTTGTTATGTAAATAATGTAAGTGTATGTGTTTTCTCTTGAGACGTTTTCTGGCTTGGCACTATGAATGGTGCGTCCATTGTGGATAAAGAGCTGAGACTCTCTGAAATCTGTTTACGTACAAAACCGCGTACACATTGAAAACGCGTTGGAATACAATCTAAGCATCGCTCGGCGTGGAGAATGCCCAGAACTGACTGCCACTTTTTCCCGTAAGTCCACTCTGCTATTCCGCCCCTCGTTTCGTCTACCTAGTGATCGTCAGGGCGTCGAGTTGAATGGTCGAAAAATCTCATGGGTTGTGTTTGGGACCCATCGAGGTATCATCTAGCTTGTTAGGTTCCCTCTGACTACCTAGGAAGCCTATTATTCCCTCTCCCTCCTCGACGTCCGCCATCATCACATCTGGCTAGATATCCAGTCGCTTTCTTGGAGTCGCGATGCTTGATCATCGCTGCTGGTCTTGATTTGTGGCACTTTCAACTCTTTGATCTCTTTCATTGTTTTTGTTTATTTTCTTGACTTCATCTTCCTTCAATTTTCCAACTACCCCGTCATTCATTGAACCTTCACAGGAACTAGTATCACTGTCCAACTAAGCCTGGCCTGCTGCGCTCCTTTCACTACTCTTCATACTCACAGGATCGCCATTCCTTTTTTAACTTCTGTAATTCTTCCTCTTTCCTCCTTTTGTTATATTCCCCCCGCATATGTTCTTTTTCCTTACTCTTAGGGTTCTTCTGGCAGTTTTATGCGACTCATCTAACCGTCTTCGATTTCAACAGAGAACCTTCCCCAATGCGAAAAGTTGCATTCACGAACGATTACAGCGACTCGGGATAGATGAATTGAATGGACTATATTCCGCTGTACAGAGAGAACAACTACTTATCTCAAGTTCCAACGCCTTGAAGCCCTTGTCCCGCAACCATGGCCTCCCGGCCGCAGGTTGGTGAGACCCGCTCCCAATCTTATGATACCCTTCGGAGCCCCTCGCCGCGCATCGAACATTTTGACGGTGAAATTCCTCCTGCGCTCTCCCCTCTTGATGCGTTCGCTGCTCAGGGTCGACTCCTGGCCCGGCAATTGGAACAGTCGAAACGGGGAGAAAGGCGCATGAGCAGATTGCCCCCTTCCAGCGTCGCACGCTCTTTGTCACAGGGTCGACCAGGCTACTTTCGGGCCCCATCCTCCGGCGATTCTTACTACTCTCAAGGTGGAAGAGGCGGCGAACTTGCGAGACGTCCTACTCAGAAGAACAATCCGGAGGTTGAGGAGCCAAAGTTTCGTCCACAGTCCGAGCACCCTCGCATTAGTGCTGTTTCGTACCTTGCCAGTGAGGATGGCTTCGGACAGGATGACGAAGAGGCCACACCGACTGAAGGACCTACGCCGCTCCCTATGGAATCAGACAGCTTTGATATCCCGCGTGCTGAATCTCCTGACGAAGATATGTCTATGGGCAGTGCACCGGACGCGCCCCCCCGGTTCTATGCTTCCGGTCCTTCCAGCCCTGCTAGCCCTGTCTCCTCTGTTGGCCTTGCTATCGCTGCGCCATCTCGCAATTCATCGACCGATTCCGCTTCTCGACTCAATGTCCCACGAGGCCTGGCACCACCTCCTTCTCCACTGTCAAGGCCATCTACTGGTTCCAGAGCCGCTCAGCCGGAAAGTTCGGATGACGATTATAGCAGTTCAAACGCAGGGTCGACGTTTTCAAAACCGCGCAAGCTATCGTCCTGCAGCGCCATGTCGCTGCCGTACTCGCCAATGTCAGCTAACCCCCGCTCACATCCTCGGTCCCCATCCTTGAGCTCGGAGACATCAAATACTACGGGCTATCTTCCCCGCCCGTCGTTCAACTTCTCGCGTCCCTTGAGTAGGTCCAGCACTAGCCTTTCTGCGCCAGTCAACATTAGTGGTATGGATCAGTCGAATCAACCGGGTACGATGCATCGCGAGCATAAACCCAGTCCTATCATTGTGCCTACGCCATCGGACCTAGCCAAGCATTCGCATGAGGAGCCGTCATCCGCAGTGTCTTCGTATATCTACACGAAGTATTCACTTCCTCGGGGTCGCAAGGTCTCCAGAGACTCTGTTGTGTTCTCCGGCCTGCAGACTCCAAACTTTGAGTGGAAAGAGCCACTATTCGAAAGCCCACCTCCTGCCGGTACGGAGGCGCGTCTGAGGCCCTCTCGGACCCCATCTCCGCCCCCCTCACGGCATGAATCAGTGTACTCGCAGTCCGTATATTCGCAAAAGGCGCATTCGATGTGCGGTACTCCAACAATAGCCGGACCAAATCCCTCGGCGAACGAACCCGGGCTGCCCTCTCGGGAGGCGGAAGCCACGTCTGAGCCCGAGGCTGAGCAGGTAGAGCCTCCATCTGCTGAGAAACAGAAGGCGGTGGCACCTCCACCAGAATCGACAGCGTCGAACAAAGAAGATAAGGAGGATACGACTTCTTCTGCAGACTCCGCCTCCACGATTCGACCACAGACGGGCAGGGCAGCTTCATCATCTGGTATAGTCACCGCAGATGAGCATGTGGCAAAGGGGATTGAATGCCACGAGAAAGGATCTCTGAACGAATCTACATATCATCTACGGATTGCCGCCAAGCAGAATCATCCCACTGGAATGCTTCTCTATGCCCTCGCATGCCGCCATGGCTGGGGTATGCGACCAAACCAACGAGAAGGCGTGCAGTGGCTTCGCAAAGCCGTCGATTGCGTGGGACTGGAGCTGATGGACGATTCGAATGGCACTGTACCTCAGCGAGCAAAGGAGATGCAAAAAGCCTATCGTGCGCAGTTTGCCCTCAGTATCTACGAGCTTGGCGTGAGCCATCTGAACGGGTGGGGTATCGAGCAAGACAAATCTCTAGCTTTGCGCTGCTTCGAGATCGCAGGTCAGTGGGGCGATGCGGACGCGCTGGCAGAGGCTGGATTTTGCTACGCCGAAGGTATCGGCTGCAAGAAGGACATGAAGAAGGCGGCCAAGTTCTATCGCCAGGCGGAAGCGAAGGGAATCAGTATGGTTGGGAACAGCTGGTAAGCCGGGATCGGACATCAGCTAGATCGGTCGATGATACTAATGCGCGCTTGCAGGATCTACAAGGATAAGTATAAGTCCGACGATGAATCCGCCCCTCGTTCGCGTGGCCGAGGTCGACAGGGCGGAACGCCTGAAAAGAACGCCCGCAGCAAGTCCCGAACTCGCAGTCTTTTCCATCGCAAAAAGTCTCTAGCAGCTGAAGCTTGAACATTATGCAGTTATCGTTTGCCACCATTTGTCAGGAAACAGAAAAGCCTTCTCTGCCGTTCCCTTGAGCATTTTCTCTATATCTTCTTCTTTCCCTCCCTCGTTTTACTTCTGTTCCTTTTGACGCTTTGTCCCATTCGACTATTACAGCTCAGCAACAAGGTGTACTGCCGCCTCGCGGAGTTGAAGCCTGTTATTGCATTCGTGTGAATGTATCACTTAGAGCTCATGCTCGCGATGCTTTTCACTTTGTTCATTTTCATCTTTTTTCTTTTTTTTTTTTTAACTTCATCAACTTTCTCTTCCATTCTCCTGTTCATTATTGAGGTCCGAGCAGGACTTGCCGGCTTCGTCAGTCGACTCTGGCGTGGGTGCTGCGAGATCTGCCCCGGACCAATTTGGGCTGCTTTGTGAGCTTTGCCTCTGACTTCTCCTGGATACCCATAATTTCTAATCACTGTGTGATGCTGTCCCGTTCCATCACCCTTTTCCCACCTATTTTTATCTTTCTTTCCAACAATTGGTGCCTTTTCCTATCTTTTTTCTTCTTCACATTTTCCTCCTCTTCTCTCAGCTGGCGATGTATATTCTGGCAAAGTTTATACCTGATGATTCTCATGATACTCAAACTTAATTGAAACGTTTTTCTGTACAGGAGGCCTTGGTGGCCCAGTTCTGGAACGCTTTGAGAGATTTCCAACAGCGTAGCTACGTGCTTTATATCTTGTAACAGTTGTCTACTAAGCTATAGTATAAGCGCAGGATAGGCTGGTAGAATTGTGAAAAGAATACGTAGCGCCGCGACCTTTTTCTCCTCCTGTGGTTACACAGCAGCCTCGACTGGCATTTTGGCCCTCATACTTGCTGACGATCGTATCCGAGTGACTGGATAAAAGTGGACTGCTGGAATGCCGATGACGGAGACCTGTGGATGGTTGGCGTCTTTCGTATGACCCGAAATTACCCTCAGCAGGAGAATCCAAGGTTGACCGTTGATGTAGATCATTGTCTCAGGTGCGGCTAATGCAATTATTTTTATCTTTAGTTTGTAACAAACCTTCGAATCTGGCGCCATAAAGTCCTGAATCCACGCGATGGATAATAACTCTCAACATGAAACTGATGATCTGAGGCACGGCGTAATCAGTTCGTCTTCGATTTGCGACTGTCGATCGATCTCAGGTCTTGGAGCCTTTGTCGTCGAATCAGCGTCGCCTGCGAGATGACTGATAGTTTCTCAAAAGCGTAAAATCATGAAAATCTTAATTGGCGAGAGGGAAACTCCTCCGAAGTTACTAACCAAGGAAGATGACTCGTATTCAGCCTGGCGCACGGAGGAATCGCCTAAATCGGCCAGTCCCGCCTGTGACCCCAGGTCACGCATCCGCCTCTTTGAGTCTGTTCACTTTGCGGGCAGTTGGCCTGTTCGCCCTTTTCCCCCCCCGCGAATCTAACCAAGATAACCCAGAAAAACAGCATTCTCTCTTGTGGTTGCTTTTGTCTTGGCTGCTCTTTGTTGGCCCCATTGCCTCCATCATTCCATGTTTTCCAACCCACTTGGTCTCACTTCTCCTCTCTACCCCGGCCTTCCAGTCCAATCAGTTCCTGAGAATTTCTCTCCCTAAGTAAGTCAGGATCGACCATGGGGAAATTGGACTTTCTTTACGAGAGGTGGGATTGGACCCTCCCATCCACACCATCCGGGCTTTGCATCCAGGGTACGGTGAAGACTAGACTAGTACCTGTCTAGTCCCTGCCACCCTACAGCAGTACAAGTCGCCCCTCGTTAGGACTCACGACCGTCAATCGCACCCAATCCAATCAAATCCAGACTGCTATGTTGCGAAACAACCCGGAATTGTGTTTCCTGGGAAAGAGCCTGCAACATCAGCCATCCTCGACGCCCTTCAGCCTCGGCTGGATTAAGAATATGCCTCGCAAAGCTAACGCAAATCATGATGCGTCAGCCATAAACTGCTGTTCATCAGCCTGAGCGTGGCGATGCCTCTGTCTCATGCTCGCGTATCCCTCATCCGCCGAGGTCCTCTCATTTAATCTACGAGGTATCCCGTAACTGTCCTCGCCGTGCTCCTTATCTAGTATCCATCTTCTAGTCTCTAGCACCTTGGATCCTGGCGTGAAAACCCCAGTCACTTAGCCTCCCCCTCCCCCCTTTTCTCCACAAGATCCAAAATTAAGCAGTCGGGAAGGGGGAATGTTTCTGTACAAGTCTCCGGACATTGGCCAGAATTTATCTCCGTCAGGTCGAAAGATCCGCGGTGCTTGAATCTGGTTGCTCTGTATTTTTCTACATGTGATGGGACCTCGCCCCTCCTTGGGGGTAGATATAGCACTTGACGGGTCCCTGGGGACTGGCTCGTCCGTCGTCTGGATTCTGGACTTTGACCATCCGTCCTTAGTACTTTTTCGCTTGCCCCTTCGGTGAACGAACTAAAATAGGTAGTTCCTCTCTTTCAGGCAATTTTTTTTAACCCTCGTCGTTTTTCTGTGTCCCTATTATCTCCAATAAATTTCAACAGCCTTGCGTTGTCCTTGATGCATGATTCGGTATATCATTGACTATAACGTTGTTCTGGTTTTGAATTGATGCTAATCATCTGAACAGGGTGTGCGCTGTTAAACGTCTGAATCTTCAACCACTTTTGTATTCTGACGCACCGGGGATAGACCGTTTGTGTCACACGCCATCCCGGTCATACGTCAGAGCGTCGGACAGACCACAGAAAGCACAGTAGCGATCCGAAATGGCCAGCGATAAGCCAGAAGTCTCCGAGGTTGGGTTTGTGGAGAGCTCGTCTCCCAGACCGAGCTTTGGGAGACGTGTGCTCAACCACTACAAGCGGTGGTGGTGGGTTCATGTCATCGTGATCGTTGTGGTCGTCCTGGTGGTGACACTTCCCTTGTATGTTCTCTTCCGCGTGATATATCAGGAAAAAAGGCTCGGAGCTAACGAGACAATAGGGTGTATGTCGGCTATCCAAACATCGCACAAGGCGACCTCGATGATTCCACTTTGGAGATCAAGGAGATGAACATCTCCGATCCCACGCCGAATTCACTCTTCTTGAACCAGATACAGGTCATCGGCACCCACAGCATATTCCATCCTACGATCTATGCCTTCGATGCCACTGTCAGCTTGCTGGGGGCTGCGGCGTTCGCAACCGTAAGGGTTCCTCAGGTCAAGGCCAATGACGGCACTGTGGTGAATATCAGCCAGTCCCTGGACCTGAGCGATGTGGGTGCCTTTGGAGGATTTGCTACGGCGGTCATGCAGAATGAGGAGATCAAATTGAACATCTATGGCAAGCCCGACCTGAAGGAGGGTGGCCTGCCTAGAATCGGAGTGGCGTACAACAAGACAGTTACTATGAAGGGTAAGTGATCAAGGCTCAGTCATACCCCTACAGTCGGACAAAGTTGATTGTGCAAACTCTAGCTCTCAACAAGCTCGACGGCTTCGCCATCACGGAAATGCATGTTTTGACCGGTAATTCGTCGAATGGCGCCAATTTTGGTGGAACCGTGTACATCCCCAACCCATCTCCGATGACAATCAGCATGGTACGTTACATTCTTTATTCCAATGTAGCGTCGACTGATTGACCTAGGGCAATGTCACCCTTGACCTCGCCGTCGAAGGAGGCTCCATTGGTACCTCATACTTGAACGACCTGAAGCTGGTTCCTGGAAACAACACCCTGCCCATGACAGCCGCCGTCAACTTGACGACAATCCTACCATTCATCACGAAGTACCCCAAAGGTATCCCTGTGGCGATTTCAGGAAGCTCGACCAACTCGAGCGTCTACGACGGCCAAGCCATCCCGTACTTTAGCGAGGCCCTGGCATCGAATACACTTCATGTGACCCTGGACCTTGCTAAGTTGCTGACCTAATCGATTGGTGGCGTTGTCGAGAGATATCCTGACCGGTGGATATATATACCACTGAGCTTTTCTTTTCACTTCTTGCCTTACGGGGCTACATGTACAATCCAGTGTTGATACATATATGCTAATGTTATGACGATTGGATGGATTTATTCCATTTATTGCTGCAAATCTTCTTCTTGACTCCTTATGTTGACCATGCGGTAGTGATTGCCGACAGTGACGGACTCAAATACATATGATACCTTATCCTCTCGTGCTTCTTCGCGACCTATCTTCGCTTCGAAGGTTGACTCCGAGATTTGTAGCCAGCTTTGAACCATCAAGTGAGACCCGTAAGTGCAAAGGAGATAGGGCCTTTAACACGACCTCGCAATCTGGATGGCGGATATTCAAAAAGACTAATGCCTTGGAGTAATGTGCTTGAAATAGTCTCGAAAGAGCAACAGTTTCATGGAAATGCAGTTGGTTGCGGATAATGCAGGGTTGTGCCTGAGACGATAAATGGAAACGTGATCCTTCATCGCTGGAATGATTCAACCACAGGCACGACCTTTATCTACCTTAAATAGATCAGGAGACGTATCATCCATCCGCATCATCGGGCACTTCGGGTTGAGAGATCCGAGAATCAACCATGCGCCGATCTTATCAGTAATGCCAATGCAATGGATTTTCCGATGTTTCTCCAAATCTCCAATACTCATCCCTGATGGATGATAACGACTCTCTCTTGGCAAAGTGCCAAGTATTAACAGATTGGAGAGCAGGTTTTATCCCGGTTCCTGCATCGGTTAAGTTCCGGGCTTACTTTTGCAGATAGACATCTCATGCCAAGCAGAATTGGAGTTAAGCCCACATGGTCCCTCGAGATGACTCCAATTGATATGCATTCTCATTACGAGATCACAGCGGCACTGCGACGATACCTCCTTATCAGAGTAATCGGGAGTCTTGGATAGTGTCTCAGTTCGTGGTTTATCATGCGGTCGATCATTGAATATTTAAGGATGGATGTCCTACGATGCGTTGCTGGTAGACCGACTTCAATCCATCGAAGCAGAGCAGTTTGCCTCGTCATATCGCAAAAATGACCAAACTCAGCTTCAAGACCCTCACACTCGCGGCGTTGGTAGCCGTTGGGAATGCCTCTCCGGTACTCTACCCCCGAGCAACCGCTTCGAACAGTACATACGTCTTCACCAACTCCCACGGCTTGAACTTCACCCAGATGAACACGACGCTCCCTAATGTCACCATCCTCGCAACCGGCGGTACCATCGCAGGCTCCAGCAGCGACAACACCGCCACAACAGGCTACAAGGCCGGCGCGATCGGCATCCAGCAGCTCATGGACGCCGTCCCCGAGATGCTGGACGTTGCCAACGTCGCCGGCATCCAGGTCGCCAACGTTGGCAGCCCCGACGTGACGTCTTCCCTTCTACTCCGCATGGCCAAGACCCTCAACGAGGTCGTCTGCGACGACCCCACCATGAGCGGCGCCGTCATCACCCACGGCACCGACACGCTCGAGGAGACGGCCTTCTTCCTCGACGCCACAGTCAACTGCGGCAAGCCCATCGTCGTCGTCGGCGCCATGCGGCCCGCAACCGCCATCTCCGCCGACGGCCCGTTCAACCTCCTGCAGGCCGTGACCGTCGCCGCGCACCCCACAGCACGCAACCGCGGCGCACTGGTCGTCCTGAACGACCGCATCGTCTCCGCCTTCTACGCCTCTAAAACAAACGCAAACACCATGGACACCTTCAAGGCAGCCGAGATGGGGAACCTCGGTGCCATCGTCTCCAACAAGCCGTACTTCTTCTACCCGCCCGTCATGCCCACCGGTAAGACCACCTTCGACGTGAGCGGCGTCGCCTCCATCCCAAGGGTCGACATCCTCTACTCGTACCAGGATATGCACAACGATACGCTCTACAGTGCCGTCGACAACGGCTCAAAGGGCATCGTCGTAAGTCCCTGTTCCTGTTCTTACCATCCCCGAACCAAATGCTAACAATGAATCCAGATCGCCGGCTCCGGCTCAGGAAGCGTCTCAACCTCCTTCGATACCGCCATCGACGACATCGCCTCCACCCACTCCCTCCCTATCGTCCTAAGCTCCCGCACCGGCAACGGCGAAGTCCCCCCCACAGACAGCACGAGCACAATCGGGAGCGGCTTCCTGAACCCGCAGAAAGCGCGCATCCTGCTCGGTCTGCTGCTTGCTGAGAACAAGGGCTTCAAGGAGATCAAGGAGGCGTTTGCGACGAATGGGATTGCTTGATTGTGTTCTTCCTTCCTTTCTTTGCAGTTGCATTTGTGGTTTTCATAGACAAGATTAGACAAGATTTTGATGGCTATAGATATAATATAACTCAATGTAATGGCACATGACCCGCTGCTCGTCGATTTAATAATTCGCTAGATGATCATATCACTTACCCCCGTTATTGACAAAAGCTGACACATCCAATCAGACTTGGAATGAGTGTTTCTGCAATATATTAGAGGTGGTGTCGCTCATCACGCCATAGCTGTGCGGATATCCTCATTGTACGGTCTGCACCGTATCTCGACGGACCACATCAGCGCCCGGGCCTTGTTGGTCATACCTTTGGAGTACTAGGAATACTCCATAGTGCGCTAGTGACCAGGATCAAGTCAGGATCAGATCTATCTGCTGCCAACGATGATAAKACTCCGAAAGACGAATAAGATGGAGGGGCGTATCGCGTGGACGACCAACGCACGGTTGAAGTCTGATCGTCTACTTTTGTTATCGGCTAATAGCCCACCTATTAACAGGGATTGTTGACGGTATAAGTAGGAAGCGATACCAGCTTAATAATTTCACATCGGAATGAACTTCAAAACTCGCTACTTAGAGATATAAAACAGACGATGCCTCCCGTTTTCCCGTTCCGTGATTTTTCGATTCATCGCTGATATTGCACAAACAAACGACCAAACCGCCTTTGACTAAGTTGGATATCCCACATCACATGTCATGCAAGGTCTTATACCCCGTCTCGATCAAGCTGCGGGGTCCTCTTGCATCACCTCCGATGTGCCAATAAAATAGACCTCCCAGTTTGGTCATGGTTGCAAATTTCGCCTTCTGTTGCACCGTTTCTGGGGTGTCGTATGTGACAAACCCGCCATCGCCGCCAACGCACCAGGCAGCGCCGAACTTTTCATCATAATACTCTTTTGCGCCGGGCCGCGGTAGGTCGCAGTAGTCAAAGACACCGTTCTCCCCTCCACAACCACTGTAACGCTGACCGATGTGATTACTGCCTAGGAAAGAGCGACCGTACGCTGGGATCCCAAGAAGAATCTTCTTGGGGTTGACGCCTTGCGCAATTACGTACGCGATGGCCGACTGACACGAGATCGCCCCTGTTGGGTCTCGAGATGGGCTATAGAGCTGCGACTGGTGTCCTGTCTCGCTGGTCCACGGTCCGGAGAAATCATACGCCATGATGTTGATCAGGTCGACATAGTTCTGCGCCTTGCACAGATCTATATTTTGCAGGGCCCATTCACCAGCTGGAAGGCATGTGGCCAGCACGTAGCGCGGTGAAGGTAGAACTTCACGCAACCGGGCAAGAAGGCGGACATAGTCTGAACCCTCGGCGGGGCTTGAAGGGTGCTCCCAATCGACTGCAGACCGTCAGCATCATCACAACGGCTTGAACGTACGGTGCTACATACCGTCAATCCCATCGAGTCCGAACTCGTCTACCAGTTCCTTCGCGGTCCGTGCAAAGGTCTCCAGACATGTTTGACTCCGCGCTACAGCTGCAAAATTTTCGCTGCCCTTGCCTCCTCCCCCGACTGAAAGGATGACCTTCATCTTCGAGTACTGTACTTTGAGTTGTGTGAATGCCCGGAGGCAGCCATTGGTGCCGTCGACGGGCATCTGAGAGTCGGCCCATTCATCGCTCAACTGCACAAACGACTTGTCAGCGGGGTAAGACAATAAGAGGCGGGAAGAAGAGAGAAGTAGTAAAGGACAGAAGAAGAAATATCAAGTCCAGGTTGGGGATTCACATAAACTGTGCCGTCTTCTTTGACCCTAAAAGAAAGCAAGACATGATGGTTAACATTTGTATCTACCTAGACCAGGCGATTAATCGCTTCGGCTGTGTGTATGACTAGTACCAAGCAAATGCATAGAAGATATGAGATATGAATCCCAATCTCAAGGACGAGGGAGGCTGTTTTCGATAGATCCTCCAATTCGCATAGTAGGCTGCGTTCATGAAGAACGGGACTTCATACGAGCTGCTGAAATTGTTGGACCGCTGTGCCGCCTTACGACGCCAGTGGGGGAAGATGGATCCGGAGAACATAATGCGATGAAACTCGGCAGGATTGCCGCCGGATCTGTAGATATTCTTACAGATCGACGAAGAGGCTGAAAAGGATTTACAGAAATAGAGAAGTCATTCGAAGTGAGGTTGAATATATGCATTTGAGAAAGTAAGAAGCAGCTGCCAAAAGTGTTGACAGCGTCACGTGTKGGAAGACCTTTTTGGGTCTGACCTGTTTCTTTCTGGGGGTTGCATAACTCCATCAGAGTCATGTTACTCCTACACTACAATTACGTTGACCAAAAGTGCTAATGGACGACAGGAACGGAGAAACCCCTCGATGCAGCGGCCGAAAAGGCAACCAATGGCCAGCGCTCCATGGCAAGCATCTAAAATCGCTTGCTTGATCCGTCGAGGTTTGTTCGGGGCTAGATCCTAAAAGCTTTGACTGTCAGCGAGCTACTGCGAAGCATGATACAGCCATCCATGCTGCGGAGTATAGCTAGCTGGCAATATGGCGACCCTCACCTCCGTACTTGGCCGCCGTATTTGATTTTGGTTTCCAGTGGCCGATTCAATCTCCTTAAGTCGCAAGCATTAATTTCACAGGAGACGCAACCTACATGCGTCAATGCGGCGAGAGCTTGCAGAAAAGGGTTAGGATACTGAGTTGATTCATCAAATCAGCATACTCAGGCAACAGGGAAGTCCTCATCGTGACCTGGTCCCGTAGGGTCTAAACGCCCCGGATGATCATGTCTAGCCCCGCCTTTTTAGACTCAGGTCCAATGGCTCCTTGAGAGTTCAAAGCTTAGTGGAGGGAATTACCATTGGGTATTCTGAAAGCTTCGTCAATTTCTGCTGGATTCAGCTTCGTAGAGCTGGGATGACTCGTTTTGGCTTCTTCCGGTGAGAATCTGACCACACGTATTGCAATATTATTCTACAGGTGGCAATATCCATTGCCTAGAGCACGAGACCCAGCTGGCCTCATTTTTAGACCCTGAGATCATTTCGCTCTCAGTATTGTTAATCTGAGCTGGATAGGGGAAGACTGTACATCATGCTCATGTCGGTCCGCAATATCTTCACAGGAGCACCTCTATGACTTTGGCCTAATTTCGAGGAACTGTAGCTCGAGGCTTTGGGAAAGGTAACTGAGAAATCAGACCATGTGAAAGATGTAAATTTGTACCGTTTGTCCTTGGCTCCCACAAGCCGCCTCATATTTGCTTTTTCTTCTCTTCTGGCTGCTTGGGGACGATCAAACCTCAAACAAATGATTTGATCCCCAAATGACTGACAGACCATTACTAGAGTCATAAGCCATCATTCTTATCGAATATTAACAGATCACGGAGCCCAGCGACTGAACTTATACTGGTGGAAAGGCCATGCACGATATTCTCAAGGCGCATGCAAGGAAGAAAAGATGGTGGAGCAAAATTGACCGAGTGTTTGTGGGGGTCACTCCGTTGTACTCAGTACCTATGTTAGGCTTGTTAGCAGGCTGCCAGGGGACACCATACTCATAATGGGTCAGAGTTTACAATCAACCACAATCAGCCTCAAATCAGCCTCGACATATCCATGCGTCTCCGTGGTCAAGAGAAGAGCCAAGACGATTGAATGAACTTGAAGCTAGATACGGACCAAAGAATCTACATGTTTCATTAAGCAACAGAGGTTGGAACGCGAGAAGGTCCTTCTCATGAGACCAACCAATGGATAGCAACGGCTGAGATAGAACCGTAAGGTATTCTGGCCGCACATAGCACAGACCTTTTGGTGAATGACTGCCTGTGTACCCGATATGTGCGCCTTTTAGCTATCCACAATGACTTTCGCACTCTGAAATTGCCAAAATCGACCATATGCAGGGGGAATCCTCTCCCGCGGGACAATGTGGGTTATTCATTGGCTCCCTACTCCAGAGAACGGGCAAAAGTCAATGGTGTCTTTGTTTCACAGCGAAAACCACGAGACTACCCCCAGACATCGTACATTCTTGATACACCACCATAGAAAAAATGAATAGACTATTATTAATATTGACTTGGGTTTCAGTCAGCTCATGTGACCGCGGATTGCTAACTACCGAGTCTACTCCGATGTTAGTAATACTTTTTGCCACCGCCTACTATATTAATACTAGGGTATCGATGCCCCAGGCATAAATCAGCAGTGATATGTCCTTGACTAGTTATTTTACTTCTACAACTATTGAATTCTACCACTATTCTCCGTACGGTCATTTTGACTGGCATCACAGGACTTAACATCAAGTTGACTATCAAGCTGGGCAGTCGCCATAGGAGCAGGATTTTGTCGAACGCATACCGTGGCTAACGAGCCTGGTGAAAGCTGCCGATCACTCTCTTCAAATTCACAATCTTGCGAGCTATAAACCACCATGACAGCAGATGTCAAATCAGCTGCGGCACGGATTCTATCCACCGATAGCTCTCGAGATCCGAGCTACGACAACTTTTCCTTCACTCCCTTCCTCCGCAAAAGCTTCGGTTTTGGACTCGCGAGCGACGTACCCGTCTGCAAAGCCTACAGTGAAGGTCATTGCCACTTAGGACCAGCCTGCCCAGATCGGCATCCTACACCCTCGCGGGTAACAACGTCAACCACAACAGCGTCCGGGCTGGCGCCTTCTACAACCCATGGCTCCCTAGTCTGCAAGCATTTCCTCAAGGGGCTCTGCAAGAAAGGTCTCAAATGCGAATATCTTCATGAATACAACCTCCGCCGCATGCCGGAATGCCAGTCCTTCTCGCGATCAGGCTACTGCCCCAACGGCGATGATTGTCTATACCAGCACGTGCGGGAACAAGCGCGATTGCCGCCCTGCGAGAACTACGATCAGGGCTTCTGCGAGCTGGGCCCCTTATGCTCCAAGCGACATGTTCGGCGACGACTTTGCAAATACTATTTGGCGGGATTCTGTCCGGAGGGTAAAGCGTGCCCCGATGCTCATCCGCGCTGGTCGGAGAATCTCCCCAAACCTACCATGAGAGTTGAAAAGACCGAGGAGGAATTGGAACGGGAAAGGGCTCTCATCCGCGAGGAGCAGGAGAGAGAGAAGGAAAGGGAACGTGAGTGGAGGAGCGAGCGTGGCCGTGGAGGTGGCTTCATGCGCGGCCGATATCGAGGACGTGGACGGGGGTAGAATAAGGCAGTCTGTATCCGGCATGGGGGTTACTTACGGCTCTTATGGAAGTTGGCTGGTTTCGCATACTTTAGAAGCTTTTGCAGGTCGTTAAGATACCCAATTTGAAGTTAGAAATTCCTTACTGACGTATTTTTGCTCACCTTCTCAATGCAGTAGAGTTTCTGAAGGATTATAATCCGCTCTCTGCCCTGATGTAGTTAGGTTGATAGCACTACAATCCTAGGCAAATACTACCGTTAGCTTTCGCGTTCGTCTTAACACGGTTGACTTCTTCGAATAAGAGCAAAGGAGATCAAAAGTTTAATGTATGACATCATGACTAGCTGAATGATGGCTAATTGCAACGTTAGCTTATTATCAGCTTGTCATCAGACCCATAATTAATCAGCATTCTTGATAAAGTATTATTAAGGAATCATTCAGCAATGCGCGCGAGAAGACCACTGCTTGAAGGTTCCGTAGAATCAAAGCAATTATTAAGGTGTTTTTCTCTGGATGCCTGCCGCAGCAGATCTTTGTCAGAAATCCGTAAGAATCACCTAACGGGGCACCATGGCTAGGGGCAGTTGCTGATTGGCTTTTGGACCAAGTAGTGGGCCATGGATTGACAAAGACTGGATTGCCGATTGACTGCGGAGCGAGAGAGCGGACCCTCGAAACGTGCAATGAACGAATCAGCGCGCCTTTCTTTTCTACTCCTGGGATTCTGTAATCGATTACGGATGCAGAAGGGAAGTATATCCAAATTCCACTGAGGGGCACTAGTACTGGAGAGTAGAGGAGTCGAGAGCTTCCTCCATTCGTATATATATAAAGCCTCTGCAAAGGTTCTTTGTGATTTTTCCACAGACAAGTCTCTACTTCTACAGACCCGTACTATAGTGTCCCGTTCGTTTCGACAATTCAATCCAGTCACAATGGCTCCCAAGGTCGCTATCGTCTTTGTATGTGATTCTCCTTGGCCCTTGGCACCTATGCGCTTGCTAATCGGTCAACTCCGCAGTACTCCATGTACGGCCACATCTTGAAGCTGGCCGAAGCCGAGAAGAAGGGTATTGAGTCGGCGGGTGGCCAGGCCGACATCTACCAGTATGTATTTGATCTTCGGGATTCACTCTAGTCATGCAGCGATTGACCAGTATCTTTTTTCAGGATCGCCGAGACCCTTTCCGAGGATGTCCTCGCCAAGATGCACGCTCCTCCCAAGTCGTCTTACCCCGTTGTCGATGTCGACACTCTGAAGGACTACGACGCCGTCCTTTTCGGTATCCCCACTCGCTACGGTAACTTCCCCGCTCAGTGGAAGACCTTCTGGGACAGGACCGGTGGCATCTGGGCCACTGGTGGCTACTGGGGCAAGTACGCCGGTCTCTTCGTTTCCACCGGTACCCTCGGTGGTGGCCAGGAGTCGACCGCCATTGCCGCCATGAGCACCCTCTCCCACCACGGCTTCATCTACGTTCCTCTTGGCTACAAGACCGTCTTCCCTAAGCTCGCCAACTTGGAGGAGATCCACGGCGGTAGCGCCTGGGGTGCTGGTACTTTTGCTGTAAGTTATATTTTCTCTCGTTCGTGTCGATCAAGCGAGGCTTGTTACTGACTCCTGTCATCAAGGGTGCCGACGGCTCCCGCCAGCCCACTGAGCTGGAGCTGTCTATCGCCGAGGCTCAGGGTAAGGCTTTCTACGAGACCGTCTCCAAGGTCAACTTCGCGTGACTACATGGTGGCGAGGAAGTGAAGCCTGCAGCGGCTGCACAGCAAGCCAAGACTGAGGCAACTCGCCAGCCTGCGCAGAGTGGACAGGGCAATGGACAAGGCACACAAGGGGCGAAGAAAGAGAAGAGCAACGAGGGACCTTGTGGTCTTCCCAAGTGCACTATCTTGTAGTTGATTCCAATATATATACCCCTTTGTTCTTTTGTCATGTTGACTTGTTTCTTCTCGGTTTGCAAATGGCGTCATTGGATTGGGATGTCAATATCTACAATAGATGTATGGATGTATGTAGTTATGTTAAAGACATCCATATATACGCATTAATGGATTGATGTGGAGCAACTCGGTGATCTTGACATTAGAATGTTCTAGGGATCAGTGACAAACTTGTCTGAAGCTTGTCCGGTTACTTATAGAATTGTTAATAATGAAAAAGAAGAGCAACAGGCAAGAAAGCGTAATCATTGAATATCAGCAAATGTAGCTACCTTCAGATAGCATATGTAACACCAATACCATAATTATCTCAAAATATTGACTTGTGATGTGGCTCCAGTGTAACGGACCGGTAACACCGTGACGGGTGATGACGATAGAGCTCCGCTGCCTTCGCCCGCCTTTAAATAATCACCTCCATTGGAGCTCTCACACCTCACACCTCACAACTTACTAGCTACCTACTGCCTCGCTCAATCGTCTCCGTCGAGCGAAATCAGCCAACAACAACAACCTGATTCTTCGCAGCTCTTCCCGGTATGAGTCTATGAGATCACACTACTTCCACCAACCATCCCAATACGCCGACCGACTTCTCTTCCAAACATGGCGGCTGCGCGGCCGATCATCCTCAGATTTGAGAGCCGCAACGGCCAGTTTCGCCTCAGTGTCAGCCCGCAAGAGCTGTTTCCTTCACTACAGGAGAAGGTATGTGTATCGTCATTGGTGGCCATCATAGCATAGAGTTCACAGTTGCTGACTCTCTATCTTTGTCAGATCCTAGAGAAACTCCCCAAAGATGTTGAACCTTCCTCGCTCGTGCTGTCCAACAAACCCATCGGCACTGGCGGTCAAGAAAGACAGTTGAGGGATCTTGATGGGGTCTCGATTGAGCGTGTCGGTTTGAAGTGAGTATTCAGCAGTGGTGTACTTGGCTTTGGCTGACGGCTGTTGGCTCAAAGGCACGGGGACAAGCTCTTCATTGGCTACCAGGATAAGCAAGAATCGCAGGCTGCTCCAGCCCACAAGCATGTCACGGCAGATGTATCACGGCGTCTAAATGGTGCACCGGTGCCAGAAACCGAGACGGTCACTTTTCACCCTCCTACCTCGCCATCCGCGACGATCAAGAATCCTTGGGAAGTTGTGCAGCAATCGCCGCTGGACGATATGCTGGACAAGAAGGATGGGAAAATTTATCGTCCTCGTGATATGAAGATGTGTAGACACGGCCCCAAAGGCATGTGTGACTACTGCATGCCGCTCGAGCCCTACGATCCCAAGTACCTCGCGGAGAAGAAGATCAAGCACTTATCGTTTCACTCGTACATGCGGAAGGTCAATGCAACCACCAACAAAACTGAGCTGAAGAGCTCCTTCATGCCACCTCTCAATGAGCCTTACTACCGAGTACGGCGCGATTGTCCCTCTGGTCATCCGCCGTGGCCTGAAGGGATCTGTACCAAGTGTCAGCCGAGTGCGATTAGTTTACAGCCTCAGGAGTTCCGCATGGTCGACCACGTGGAGTTTGCTTCGCCCGACCTGATTAACTCATTGCTTGATTTCTGGCGGAAATCGGGCGCTCAGAGGTTGGGTTTTCTGTACGGCACGTACGAAGAATATACCGAGGTACCTCTGGGTATCAAGGCAGTGGTACAGGCAATCTATGAACCACCACAGGTGGATGAGATAGACGGGATAACGCTTCATGAATGGCCAAATGAGAAGGAGGTGGATGAAGTAGCTCGTCAATGTGGACTTGAGAAAGTCGGCGTCATCTTCACAGATCTGCTCGATGCGGGTCGCGGAGACGGTTCGGTGGTATGCAAGCGACATATCGACTCGTACTACCTATCGTCACTCGAAATAGCCTTCGCATCTCGAATGCAGGCAAAACATCCTAAAGCGACAAAATGGAGTCGAACCGGTCGTTTTGGCTCTAACTTCGTGACTTGCGTGCTCAGCGGCGACGAAGAGGGTGCCATCACTGTCAGCTCTTATCAAGCATCTATCTCCGCTGTTGAGATGGTGAGGGCGGATATTGTTGAACCATCCGCCGAGCCTTCCGTCATGCTGGTGCAGTCGGAAGACGACGATACGGAGAACAAGTCGCGATACATCCCCGAGGTTTTCTACCGGAAAATCAACGAGTACGGCGTGAGTGCTCAGGAAAACGCCAAACCCAGCTTTCCTGTCGACTACCTACTAGTCACCTTGACCCATGGTTTCCCTACCGAGGCGTCTCCTATGTTTTCTGCGAGCACATTTCCCATTGAGAACCGGGAAGTCATCGGCGAGAGCCAGGAGCTTCGCCATGTCGCAAAGAAGTTGGTATCCCACGGTGATCCAGACAAGGCAATACGGGAAGTGTCGGATTTCCACCTTCTGTGCTTCCTGCATTCGCTATCCATGTTCAGCAAGGTAAGTGTGGCGGTATCAGATCGCTCAATCAGCTTGAGCCTGGCTTCACAAGCCTTTGCCACTGTTCCTAACGTATGAACTTTCACAGGAGGAAGAAGCACTGCTGTGCCGCGTCGCGACGTCCCATGATCCCACGGAGGGGCTACAGCTGCTAAACACCCCCGGCTGGGCGACCCTGGTTACTGTTCTTCAGGAAAGTGGTGAGCGCCCCCCTAAGCGCCCCTGGCTAAACCCGGCCGATCCTCCACGCCCTTTGTCCCAACAAGGGAAACGTCATCTCTCCTCAAGACCTGAATCTCCCAAGTCAGAGAGTGAACAGCTTGCTAAGAGGTTCAAGGGAGCTAGCCTAGAGTGACCGCTCGATAGCTCGATAATTCCTCCGCCGTCACCCTGGATCTGAATCCCTGCTTTCTGGCCAATGATTGCCCCAAGAAGCAGCCTTTGGCTCATGTCCCGCGGCGAAGGAGAATATCAATACAACATCCTTGCCTGCCACTGCCCTCTTCCTCGTTTACCCAACCGACAATCTGGTTTCCAACCATTGCCGCCTTCTCGACTCTCCGTCCCAAACCCTCTGTCAGCTCATGCGTATATGATCCCGCCAAGCATTTCTCGCGCCTTCAGCATGTGAAGACGAAGCTACATCTATAGCCTTGTGCATCATCGCCATGACGTCCGGGTCACATCACTCGGGTCTTACTGGTTAAGAGAGGCTTGGTTTTCTTAGCCTCAGGTGAAGACAAAATGGTTTCTCGTACTCGGGAGTTAAGTTCTAGATAGAGGTCAACCAATATATCGCATCTTCACATTTGAGAACCTATTAGCTCTCGTAGAGGTGAACAAGACTAGAGCTGCGAATCGACTTTGCTTTACTTATGTCTATCAACAGCACAATGCTTTAACACCATTACTATATGGCGAGTAATATACGCAGTAAGAAACGTTTGATGAGAGAGCCGCATTCCAAGCATAAGCTGCCAAAATGTGGCAGAGGACGTCTAACTAAAAGCGATGATGGGATACATAATGACAGGGGAATATCAACATATAAACAACCAATTGTGACTTTGCGAATCAAAAAGTGAACCGCCACATTCTTTTCCCAAATACATAGTCATCCCAAACCATAAATTTCATGTGATCATCAAGCATTCGCGGGTGAAGAGGGTCGTTCGTGCGCATAGAAAGAGGATGGGAAATCAGAGACGTCGATAGAATCAAGGGGTCGAGGGGATAAGAATTCCAGCGCTTGCATGAGCTAGACAATACTTCATTATTCGGGGCAAAGAAAACAAGGGGTTTCGACACTGTGACATCGAAAAGGGGGTAAAGGCGGGATATTAGTATATTGCAATAGTGCACTACACTTTCTGTACAATGGTAACGAGGCCGGTAAGCACTCCAACCACTCCGTCCAACATGCTCGATCATGTGAAATCAACGCTTTGTTGTCTTTCTTGCCGAGCTCGAGCTCTTTCCGCTCGTCTTCGCCGGCGGTTGTTTGCATAGTCGCCACTGGCATCGGTGCCAGTAAATGTGCCCGGCGAGGCGATGCTGCCGTAGGGCAAGCTAGAGGGTGCATGGGGAGGTGGGGGAGAAACGTGACTCAGAGAGGGCGGGACAAATGATGGGGGAGGAGCAGCACCCAAAGGAGCAGCAGAATTGGCCGCAGCCGCGGCCGCCTGCTGTTCACGTTGGATTTGTTCCTGCTGCTGACGCTCGAGTTCCTCCACCCGGCGCCATCGATCGTAGCTACCTTCGTTTCCCGATAAAGAACTGGCGCTTCCGGCGCGGCGACGTGAGTTTCTTCTCTCCCTTCGTCGTGCTTCACGACTGGCGGCGGCTTCTTCCTCGGTCAGTCTCCTCAGAGTGACGTGTCGGCCGTCATTGTGCATCTTCACTTTGACAGACACAGGTGGAGATTCCACATGATCGTCCCGCTGTCTACTAGTACTGCGCTGACGACGATGGCTGGACGAGGCATCCATGGCCGCCGCTCCGGCTGCCAGACCTGCGGCCACCTCGGGCAGCTCATGTCGAGACTGGACGGGAGTTGGCATCTCTGAGATTGGCCCTTGATGAATTGGMGGGGCAGGAGGGACATCGGAATGCGGAACGTCTACGGGTCCAGGTGTCGCGGGGCCGGCAGATATAGCGGACTCGCCATGCGGATGCCCACGGGGTGGGCGTGTCATGTCAGTCGATGAGAGATCGGTAGCGGTGTAGGAATCGGCCCTTCTGTGCTTTCGTGGGTAGAAGCCATCTCCTGTATATCGCCGCTTACTGTTTGCTCGAGCGATTCTTTCCTCTTCTATATCATGACGGCGCATCTCCTCCACGCGGCGTTGCTCGTCATCTCTCTTGCGACGTTTAAAGAGACCCCGGAGAGCCGCCAAAGCTCCAGCACCGAACAAGGCGTTACGAACTCCATGAGAGGGCTCTGGCTCTGGCTCTGTCAAATATGTCGTATTATAATAATAAGACGATCCCGGGCTTTGTGGTCTACTGGGGGGCCTGCTGGGCGGTCTGCTTGGTGGCCGATTGAGAGGAGTTTGATAGCTTGGTTCTGGCCGTCGTCCGTCCTCCAATCTGCTCATTGTCGCTTCTGTCATACTATCAGTTCGTGTATGCGCCCGACTATAGCGACCGGATTCCGTATCACTATCTCGATCGCGCCTTCTGTCGAACAATCGTTTGACGAGAAGCGCACCGCCACCGATAGCTCCTAGTTTGAGAAGCTTGCTCCCCCAGCCACCACGACGTGACTCCTCATCGGAGTACTTGTCTTCCGAATAAGATATCTGGGAGTCTTCGTGACGTTCTTTCGGACGTGAACGGCGTCGGAAAAGCTCAGCCAGACCCGCTCCTGCAGCTCCTGCAGCGGCCATGCGGCCAAAGCTGCTATGACGTCGATCTTCGACTCCTGAGGGTCCTGAAACGTAGCTGTGCCGAGCGTCATATTCACTTTCTGTGGGATATCCCTCAGAATCGTACAGGTACGAGAGAACGAAGAATGTTGCCAGAAGTGCGAAAGCAGCTACCGAGTATAGTATGAACAAGGATTTTGGGGAGCCGTAAAGGGTGAGTCCCAGGGGAATCTGCACTAGACCTAAGATCGCAAGAGCACGACCAAGCCACCGATGGATCTATGGCGCAGATTAGTTGAATGGTGCCGAGGTATGAAAAGACAATGGCTTTGTTCGTCGCAACTCACAACTAGTTTCAGCGGAACATGGTACCTCTTCCGCTTACTCTCAATTTTGTGCACGAGATACCCCCATAATACCTGAAAAATAACCATGACGTAGATCGCTAGCCCTATGCCATGATGAGGGTTCGTGAGACTTCTCTCAGGCCCGACGGCAAACCACCCGAGGACAAAGACGACAGTGCTCAATAAGAGTGTCAGAACCTGGCACCAGACATGTAGCTTGAAAGCCCAGAAAGGATTCCATCGCGAATAATATCGTATGATCAGGACCGATATGGGCACTAAACCGAGGAACACGATTGTTGCAATGACACCATGAGCGATTATCAACGTGCGGTACTGGGGCATATCTCGGAACCGGTTCCCCATGCCTGGAATGTATGTCAGAAAAAGCTTGACCTTCACACAATTATGCGACGCCACCCACCATTGTATTGCATAGTCTCAAAGTTCACACCCATCAAGTTGGGTAGAAGAAACGTATCGCGACCCGAGTCCCATGTTCCATCTCCGACATGCAATGTATTGGAGGCATACGTGCTGCTCCCCGGAGCCGTGAGGTCTGAATTTGACGACATGTCTTCCGAACGCACCCCCTCGCGACAGCGACCTGCGAGACAAGGGAATGCCGGAACGACCAAGGAGATCTATTTAGATCCCCCACTCCGAAGAATGCACCATGCGCTTAAAGGAAACCAAATAGAAGCGTGATGGACGATCACCTGTGCTTGCCAATTAGCTCACCAGACCCAAAAATGGAAGTTGTTTAGGCTTCTGATGTCGTGGATCGAATATTCACTTCTGTATAGTCGTGAGGCTGGCGGCGAGGAGGATCGAAGCGGGGACAAGACGATAGAATGGAAAGGCTGGAAAGAATACCCAATGTAATGTCAGACAAAACATCAAAAGGGAAGATATGAAAACAAATTGTCTTTCCAGAACCGGCTTGAATGAAGCAATACTGACAATAATAATAATCAGCCTCTGGATGGGAGCAGATGGCTGGATGCTGGGGCGGCTGAAGGAGCAAGCCTTCGATCAGCGTCACAACTGTTTTCCAATTTGGGTTTAGTGTGCCAACTCATATCCCGAGCAACCAACCGCTGACTCAGCGACGGTTTCTATACCGCCTGCTGCTTATGGATTCATCGCGTGCTTAAGGTATCCGATGATGATTATTCTTATCAGCTGGACCCACGGGGTGGGTTGGCGCTGATTCTCAGTCCCTTGATCCTCATGATCCTCGGATCTTTTCCCATATCAACGTCATTTTATTTCTTCCTTTCTATGATTTGTTTCAAGGCAAGTCTAACTGTAGAGATATGTCTTCTCAACTTGAGATCTTCGTGAGGGCTCTCTCGCGGTGAGTGTCGATTATCACGATACAACTGACATGTGCTGATAAGCCGTTTATAGCCTGTTAGGATGGATATAGTATGTGACTGTGTTCTTCCAAGTCAATCTGGGGCAGATAAATCTCCTGAGAGGCTTCTATCCCAAAATACCTGCCCGGTTGCTGACTTGAAGACCAAGTATGTTTTGCTGGTCGGCGTCCTTTTATCCCCAGCCGATCAGTAACTTTCGACGGCGTTCAACAGTCGGGTTGGCCATTGACTTTCCCACTATCAACGTCCTGGGCTTCGTCTGCTACACAGCATATACATCTGCCTTTCTTTACTCTCCTGTGATTCGGCGGCAATACGCCGCCCGTCACCCTTCGGATGAGGAGTCGACAGTGCGCTTCAACGACTTTGCCTTTGCTCTGCATGCTGTCATCCTCAGCACGTTAGTTTACACACAATTTTGGCCTAAGATCTGGGGCTTCAAGGTCTCCCGCTTCCAGACCGTTAGTAAACCAGTTCTTGGCCTCTTCTGGGGCTCCATAGCAGCGATAGGTATAGTAGCTTGCATTGTTTTGGCTAAGAGCCCTGACGGAGGATATGACCCATCCACCTGGGCATGGATCGATGTGGTAAGTGGTTTGGAAACTTGAAAAGAATTATGCGACGTTTCGTGTCAATCCTGACTCCGCATCTTCTAGATTTACGCCCTCTCATATGTGAAGTTGATCATCACCATTGTGAAATATGTCCCTCAAGCATGGGTCAATTATAAAAGAAAGTCCACAGAGGGGTGGAGTATCTCCCAGATACTTTTCGACTTGACTGGTGGGGTCCTTTCCCTTCTGCAACTAGTTTTGGATTCTTCGTTTCAGAGCGACTGGAGTGGCATTACTGGTAACCCCGTGAAGTTCTTATTGTCAAACGTGACCATCCTGTTTGATTTGGTCTTTATCGTGCAACACTATGTCCTTTACAGAGACTCCCTGGAGAGCAAGATCAATCGTCATCCGGACCTCGTCACTCCCCTATTGTCGGACCCAAGAGCTGCTAGCGCTTGACCTCTTTTCTACTTGATATATACATACATATTATGCCCCTTTAGACAATAGCTCAACCATACTTACTCCCTTTGAACCTGCTTGGACTCATCTGCACCATGGGCGTATGTAATCAGCGCAACCAGTAGAATTCTACAGGAAGGAAAGCTGGTAAGGCTTCCTAGGCTGCCAGTCCCAACTCAGCGGGATGGGAAGGAGAAAAAAGTCAGTTGTCTCAGGGAGGGCAAGACAACAGTGAATCGTCTAGCGTGACAAAAGAAAACAATACTTGGAGCTTGTTGATACATCATGAACCTTGTTCTGCTGACACCGCTCCTTTTACAGCCACCCCGGGGGGGGGGGGGGGTTTTCTGGGGCCGTCCCGGATTTCCATTTTTATCCATTCTTTGCATAACAATCATCTCAGGAGGATAAGCACTGAAAGATAACACAATGGGGTTGCATTGGAATCTGCGTTCGCTTGATGAAACGGTCACAGTGAATATGACTGTTATCTGGAACTGAGACAGGAACCGAGCGGATGTAAGGCCAGGTAAGCATATCCAGTCCAGTCGCCAAGGTGCGGGGGCCTGATTAAGGCGCAATGCCATGCATGTTTTAGCTTATGTACAGTTAGAAACAGCATATCTCTTCATCTTCTCCCAATTGTTCTGCGGTTATGTTCATCGTTCACACCGCAGGGGGGGGGTTAACCATGCATAGGGATAGGGGGCCGAAACTGAGACCGAGTCACGTGGTTCGCAGGTTTTGGCCCAAAACAAGCATCTTAAGAGGCTCAGCCTCTGGCCGATCGGCCTGGTTCGACCAGGCAAAGGGCGTCTTCCCCTTTGTGGAAGCAGACATCCCGTCTGTTTGGAAAATCGCCAGTGACTAATTATAAACTCGCGACATCTCAACTACTCGGGAATAGCCTTTCTCGACAGCTAAGACAATTGCCATGCCACTTGCTGATTGCACAGCGTCTCCGGCACCTAAGCCCTAACGGACATCCAATGATGACCCCTGATTTGCCAGGGCCACTCTGACTCCATACTCGATGCCGGGAGTCCGTGTTGTCAACCACAGATCTCTCAAGCTGCGGTGGTGCGAATGAGGAAACAGGCTAAACGAATAAACGACTAATTAGCGCTAAGACTCTAACTCCAGTGTTCGGAACGTGAATCTGCTGCCATTGGCTCTCGTGCCAAGCCTCGTATACATCTAACTATATGCAGCCAAGTTCAAGCCCACAACAAGGTTCGGAAGCCACAGGTACCACCAGCGAACGACTGGTTGAAGGTATGTGTCTCAGCACAGCATCATACCAACTGATTTCTCTCACGGTCACTGGCTCATTAATGTCGATATCCGAGCGTAAACCCGACGCAATCTGGAGTTTGAGCCTACCTGGCCTTCTCACGTAGTTTCAACGTGCCGTGTGAATGGAAGAAATACAACATGAAGAACCCAGAAATAGGCATAATCGCACGTCGACAACCAATGGTATCGACTCTGATGACATCTATGCAGGTTTAAGAGTCGTACATGGGCATTGTGAAGAGTCGCCAGCTGCTAATTCAGTCAAGTCTGTCAGCGTGCCGAAGCATAACATAGCCACGTCTGACGTTGTGCTGCAATATCATTCGGCTCTAATGAAGAAGCGTGTCTGGCTATGTCTTTAGTCAGGAAAAAAGAAAAGAAAATTAGGCCTCATACTGACTCTGCTTATCTAGCACGGAGACATTCCGCTTCCACAATGCTGGATCGCATCACCAGGAACTATTTAACTGCAAGATCTCATGATCAGCCCCTCGTTGGAACAAGACAAGAAACTCAATCGGCATCCTCCTCGATCCTGTGGTTTCCTCGAACAGAACCCGGATCAACTAGCAATTCATACCGTGGCCCGTGACAGCATGACTTTACTCACTACGGACCACGGAGCCATCTTCGCAATGTCTTCGCATCAGTACACCTTCCCGGGCATGCACGATGTTCCCGAGACATACCCATACAACATGGGCCAAGCAGACAGCGAGGAAGACATGGACAGCTTCTACCTTGCTAGTCCCCCAGCGTCCTCATATGCAGGCCTCGGCTTCGAGTCAGCCATACCAGCCATGCCAACAAGCCAAGCCTGCAACACCACCATTGCCGCACCGATGAGCGGATCCTACCTCCCCTACAGTGATCCGTGGACCTCCCAAGTGCCCCCAACAGCAACAACAGCAACATACCATCCCACCGACATCTACCCAGCCTCAACAATGGCGTACACCCCGCAAAGAACAAACCCCACTACGGTCAACCCCAGCGCGCAAAGCTACCTCTACCCGGGCCATTCAACCCCCCGCTCCGACCCGAATCCGCCCTCCCCAGACCTCGACACCAAAGACCTAAACAACTACGGTATCCCCAACCCCGACGGATCCTGGCGCTGCGCTCACCCAGGCTGCACCTCGGCTGCGACGTTCTTCCGCGGCTGCGACCTCCGGAAGCATTTCAACCGGCACCGGAAACATCTGTTCTGTCGGCACGAGGGCTGTCCGCAGGCTGTTGCGGGCGGGTTCTCGAGCAAGAAGGACCGCGCCCGGCACGAGGCGAAGCATAACCCCGGAGTTGTGTGTGAGTGGCCGGATTGTGGGAGGGTGTTTAGCCGGGTAGACAACATGAAGGACCATGTGCGGCGGATTCATAAGAGGGGGGAGCTTGACTCTTGACCTTGACATTTTCTCGGGATGTTGTAAGCATTTACGGCGGGTTTGGGTTTGGGTTGGTATTAGCGGTGGATGTCATTGCGCTGGAGTCTCGATGCTGTTTGTTGTTGTGTTTCTGCTGCTGTATCGATAGACCACCTCATGTTCCTTGTTTGGTTGAATTGATTCAAGTCGTATTGCTATATCATATCTTTGCGTATACATGTAGATCAAACTGAAAATGAAAAGGCTCAATTCCATTCGATTCCCGGCCAAGATCAAGACGCCAAAGCTTCCAAAGAAGAACAATGTATGTAGAGGCTAATGTGCAGCTCAGACAATAGAAAGAAACACTCAACGCCGGCTATCGCAATCACGAGGCAAGTCCCCATCTCGGACTCCACGCTGTACCCTATAGCGATGGAAGGATATATGCTAATACAAAACGAACGGCAGCATACAACGAACGCGAACGTAATTCTAAGAATATGGTATCATGTACGGTACGACAAACAGGAACACGGGAAGGGAATTCGTCAATGCATATGCAGGTTACACGAACGGGCGGTCGATCCTGGGTGGTGATGGCGACGAGAGAAATGTTTCGACTGTCGGCATACTGAAGGCGAGTAGTTATGAAGGGTAATGCAGCGCACAAGCTACTGGGCAGTGGTTCGGCGTCGTCGGCCTCGAGTGCTGCCCTCAGGTCTTTGAGATAGCACTCGTCTGAGCTCGGGATCGTCCTTGTTCTTATCAACGTGGTGAACTCGTACGTGTCTAGATTCTGTCAGAGAACCTGAAGGCCGGCCAAGAACAGTATGAAGCTCACCTTTGAAGGTTATCAGGCCGCGGGTATTTATGTTGCTGATCCGGACAGAAAGGGCATACATAACCTGGCGAATTATGGACAAGGCCATGCCGAATCATCTCATTCTTGCGTTTGAATCCTTTGCCGCCAACTCCTCGGGCACATCCCTCGACGGGACAAAAATGTGGACGATCTTGGGAATGGACATTTGCATGGGAGCTGCGAAAGGTGAGCCCGTTTCTGTCAACTCAGAGAGGTTCAGTGTTGACTTACTTAAGCAAATATTGAGTCTGAAAAGGTGGAGCAGTGCACCCTGGATGCCGGCATTTGAATGTGCCTGGGGGAACCGGTGCGGTGGGCGGCGGGCACGGATTGAAAGGCGGCCGTTCGCCTGTCGGGGTCTGATCGGTGGGAGTGGGATAGCTGGTTGCCGGACTCTTGACTGCCGATGGCGAAGGTTCATAATGCGGCGTTGTAAGATAAGTGATGTCGGATCGTGTATGCCTCCACTGGGGTTGTTGCTGCGATGCTGGAGAGGACACGGCCGACATGCCCTTGGAGCTCGCAGGGGAAAGATGGGAATAAGGACTAGGGGGGACCTGTGGTGGAGCAAACTGTCCTGGCCGTTGATGATCCCATGCCGGTTCATTCCTTGGTATCGATGGAGGGGACGTGGATACTGGAGGAAGAGAGTAAGGCCCCGAGATCTCGGCCAAAGCAGTCTGTATCGACGGCAGGCTATGCTGTTGGTGGTTCTCTGGCGATTTGGCGATTGCTAACGGAGGAGACGTCTGGAGTGCTGGAAGCAAGGCTTGAACCGGTGCCTCTGAAGGTGATATTGCAAACTTTTTCAAGGGCGAAACAACGGGAGATATGCGTTCGGCGGTGAAATTTGGCGGCGCTGGCGGATGTGATTCTTTTGGAGATGATACTTCGACTTTGATGCTGATTGGCTCGGCCTGTGTTACAGGTGGTTCCAACAAGTCCTTGATCGATTGGGGCGGAGATGCGCTCTTGAGAGGCGGAGGTGACACCAAGTTTTCAGGTTGTGGTAACACGTCAGAGGACAAGAGTTGGAGAGCTCTCTCCGCCACTGACGAAGGCGGTTCCTGAAATTTGCCATCTTCAACTGCTCGAGTGTCAATTTTCGTTCTCTGCAGATTTGGTTGATCCTCTACCCAGGGATCCCGAGGGCGCGGATGTTCTAACTCGTAATTCGCAATATCCGGGCGATTCGGTTCTAGATGAGAGATCAGTACCGAGTCGCCCTGAGTTGTTTCGGGCTTGGATGTCGGCGACGGCTTACGGGGAAAGTCCGAAGACGTTCCCTCATCTCCAGGGTATTTAGCAGTAGCATCAGGTTTAGAGAGCGAATCTTGGGTTAGAAACGGGGGCAGCTGCTCGTCGGGCTTATAGTTGGGTTTCTGAACCTCTAGCCCGGGAGTGAGCCGGTCGTCATCTGGTTCGTATGCGTCGGTCATGGAGGCGGGCTTTGAGGGGGCATTAGGAAGCCCCTTCCTGATAGATTTCCTCGTCTATGGGTACCGTTGCCCCCAATCTACCTCCCTGTGCCTGGCTTGGGGGAAAAAGTCGATTCCAAGCTCACTAGCCCGCAACTGAGGGGAGCAGGCGAAGAGAGAATCAAAGCACATAAGCCACAGTGCTTGTTCAGAGGGAATATCTAATTGACATCGTTAGTCCATGTGACTGACAGAAAAAGGAAAGTATGTTGAATAACAGCTTATAAAAGACTGATCAGGTCGCGAATACACCTGTTTTGCTCAGAACCAGTCCGCAATTTCTGGGGTGAACCCGCAGTAGACCATCGCCCATCTTAGAATCTGAACAAGAACAGAACTGATCTTGACGTTTTTGCATGAGGACTACTGTTGACTAACCAGAGAGAAAAAGGCGCGTTCTGCGTTATGGAGCAGTTTATTGATGGTGGCGCCAGTCCGAGCTCCATTTCCTCAGAAGGGTAGAATGCGGGGGAAACTGAGGCAATTTAAGGTAGGCTCACCTTTAGGAATTGGGAGACCTCGTGGCTTGAAGCCGATGGGTGATTCCAGATGGGACGGATGATGGTTGCAGAAGCCGGTCACCTGCAGCGAGGCTCAGAAGAAGGCCGAATCGCACGGTCAATGGCGCAGATCGGATTGATATACCAGGTGCATCGGCAGGCTGGGAGTACGAGGGCAAAAATACCGAAGATATGGACGAATGAAACGCGCAGGAGAATGATGACAGAGCTGTGATGTTGGGAGGGAGGAGACAAACAAAGAATCCCACAGGGCGCAAAAAAAGTCCAGAATTGAAGAAAAGCGGAGTTGCCAATGGGAGTAATAGTTGGGAGTGTTATTATAACGGCCGTGGACTTGCGGACATGTGCTGGTGGTGACGACGCTGCAGTAGCGGGTTTCGTCGCAATAAGAGGAATAGGTGTGGTAGCAGTAGAGGTACTTCGCAGGAGCAAAGCAAAGTACAAGCAAAATGCAGGTCGGGAAGGGTAATAAGAGTGACAGTTATAACAGCAATGACAGCAGCAGCCAGGTCGTGCGTGGCCAGAGGAAAGAAGACCAAATCAGAAATACTGATGATAATAAATAATAGGAATAATTATCGAGACTATGGCCTTCCAGACGATGAGGCTACTGCCTTTGAGCTAGTTAGCTCGAGCGGGAGAGGTGACGCTGGCTTGGCGGAACGGTTGAAAAGGGTTTAGAGTGAGGAATAACGGAGGAGAAAATGGGCAGATAGAGGATCAGAGAGGAGAGAAGGTTTAAGCGGTCAAAGGTAAATCCACGGACAGACAATAGTTCCACGGACCCCGGTAGATATATGATGAGGAGAATATTGATGAGGATGAGGATGAGGATGATAACGATGACAATTATTGTGTTGGGGATGAGGACGAAGGATTGCAGGAAGTTTGCTGTTCTAGATTATCGCGAGCACTTTCGAACCCGAATACTTGGGTGAAATACGCCCTATTTTCACACTCTCCAATTTGAGTAAAATGTTGTCAGGTTTTCGATAATTATTCGAGGGAGAAGGCAAAGGGGGGGGGTTGATATGAGATAGCAGAGAAGATCATCCTTGAGAAGGGAAAAGAAGAGAAAAAGGTCGCTGTCCTGACGCTCACAGAGTGCTGGGTTAACTGGTCTCCAGACGCGCCACAGACAGGCAAAGCAAAGTGGGGTTTGAGGCAGAGGACGGAATACAGTACGACTATTCCTTTATGGCGCAGGTATGGATTCCAATTTAGATGAATTTTAGTAGGGGGGGAGGGAGCGAGGTAGCGCTTGTCCACTGTCCAGTCATCTATGAGCCCCAGTAGGTAGGTACCTTAGTCTAGTAGCTGTCTAGGTAATAATACCTGATAATGATTGACAGCAAAGTATGGCCATCAGTCATCATAATACCGCCTGATATTATTTTAAGGAAAACAATGCTAACCGACCAGCACCGACAGTAGTGGCATAACTATACTATATTCCTTGTAAACGGGCATTGTCCGAGACCTTGTTTTATCCATGTTGAGTGTGGATTCATCAAGTCTATAAACATTTTTAAGATACACTGGCTTAATGAAATGGCGGTGTTTTATCTTATTCCCCATAATCCTCAAGGAGTTGACGCCTGGACCTAGGCAGCGCTATTTCACAGTTTCACCTAGCACCGGGTTCTAACGACCACGAGCCTCTTCCGGGCCAGCCGCACCATCCAACCAAACAACCTCCACGTTCGGGCCATTTGAGGCTCTCTGCAGAAACGCTGTGTATGATTGGTCGGCTAACGAAGGCAAAAAAGAGGAGGCTGAAGTGGCTAACCTGCACCGAACCGACGTGGAAACTCTATGAATCCATATTACCTGTATGTGAATGGATTCTGGACGAGGGGATCCTTCTGATTAGCCTTGATCTGATCGGTCTTGTGATGTGCATGGCTCATGACGAACCAGGGACCGTCTAAAGAGGCTCAAACTCTCCAAATTCTCCAAAACTTTGAACTCCTGAAGCTCTGGCTTCAGAGGTCAGCCTGCTGAGATCTGCCTTCTTTCCCCTCACGATTACGAATTACGTGCTCGTACGGAGTACGTGAGCGAAGGATTCTAGGGCGAATCTTGGTTCCTCGATTAGTGCCTAAGGCGACAAGGCTGTAAGCCTCGAATCAATTAGGTGCCTTAGTCTTTGTGCCTAAGGCCCGTTTCTTACGTTTTATCCTGGACCGTATATCCTGGTTCCACCAGCTCTACAGGAAGAGAAATCATCGGGAGGATTTGAAGATTATTGAGCAGAAAATAGAATACAGTTCGTTTATTAACAGCGATTTCAGGTAGACTGATTCCCAACACACAATAATAATGAACAAATCTCTTAAGTTCAGGACATATACTACCCAAGAGGAGTATAACAGGGACTGGTTGACTGCCCACCTACGGAGAGAATGAGGCTGGAAAGTCGCCGACCATCCCASACAATGATGGTGACATCAAACAGCCCATGAGCCGACGCCGGTTGATATTCCCGCCTCAGAACTCTGACACCCCACGACGCCGGGATACGACCTTTTACGAACCATCCGAGGTTTCAGTGTTTGCGATGTCGGAGCCGTGGAGTCCTGCGTTTTCACCTCACTAATCAAATTGAAGCGAAATTTCAGAGGATGAAAGTGGGTAGGTAGATATCTAGTCGTTGATTTCGCATCCGCCTGGGATGATTTTGGCAGGTTGGCAGCAACAGCACCAGCATCAGCATCAGCCTCTTAAGGTGGAGTTCAGACTTCCGCATATCCACGCAAGCGAATGTAACGTAAATGACGGACCATGGTATTTCCGGAGTCCGAGCTGAACTGATCGACAGTTGTTTTCTGCAGAACTTGTGGCCGTTATGATTGGTTCTGGCTCACTTCCCCTCCCGTGTGCCCCACTTGACTTTTGCCTGAGGCCCAAACATACTAGTAATCCTCCCTGGACAGTTTAGGTATGAGACTGGACAGAGGCACTCACCCTAGGAAATAGTGACAAGCTTATCTCGTATTCTCTCTTTCATTCCCAAAACGTCTTTTGACCGACAAATCTAGTCTAGTCTATCTAACAGGTTTGCGTTCATTGTCTGACTCAACTGATTTAGTGCTAGTTACATCTCCTACATGCAGTCCTGCTTGCCTGACGCCTTGGCTTTACCCTTGGCCAAACAATCCTTGTTGCAATTCCACTCCTGCTGCACTAAAGGTACCAGGGTCGATTGGCTGATAATTTTTCCCCCATCGGATCTTCACCCAGCATGATTCATCAGGCGCTCAAGTCTCAATCCTTCTCAAGGAAGGTCAGACTTTTGATCATATCATCATTTATATGCGGTAAGCGGATCTATCCATTAGCTACAAAGTCAAGGCCAGTAAAAGCGGGCCGTTCCCGATTGACCCGCCTGGTTCATTTCCCATCCCAGTTGATTAAAAGTAAGACGGAAAGGTATTAGAAATCAACCTTTTATTCTGGGATTACTAGAGAGGTAGACTAGATGTGAAGTCATTGCACTGCAGGATCTCACAGACCGATCACCGGAGACGTGGCGCTGTCTCCGCGAGCGCGCATGCACATGGGGTGGCCTGAAACGATACGAAAGTACAAAAGGGAGAGATTAAAAAAGTCAAGGGCTGCAGGAATCAATGTGATCATTGCAGGGTTCTCTTTGAATGGTTGGGAATTGGGGAGGTGCGCCGAAAGTTTATGGAGTTACTTTAGGAAGTCTTAAAAAGAAAGGTTTGATTTTTCAAGTTCTCTGCAGGACTAGGTACCAATCAGCTGTGCAACAGTAGGGTGTTTGGAACATCCCTTGTAACAACCTGTAGTAGTTAGGACACCGGGTAGCATTATTAGATATGTAAACCATGATAACTTACGCTGCGATACGTCCCTTCAAACTTCATCGTCATGAAACATGTGAATGGCATGGTATCCTTTAGAAAATGACCATATAACTGTTGTCCAAGGCCACCTTTATCTGGCCTCAGGACTGCTGAGAGCTCGTCGCGAACGATAGCCCACCCCCCTTTACCTTCTAGTCCTAGTGAGGAAAGAAGATACCCCACGTGATTTTGAAGTAAAGCGTGATGCACCTTATTCCAAATATGCTCCAAGTCGTCTGTTATCGTAGTTCTGCCTGGGGGGATCGACTGGAAGTTAAATCCTTGAGCTTCTAAAGTAGGGCCGTGCATCCTAATCCCACCAAAATCGCGCACAGCGAAACCTTTGATAACTCGACGTCGTATGCATACCCTAGCCACGATGTTTTGGCCATGAGCCTCTAGCCCAATCCCGTGCTGCACTAACGGGATGAGAGTAACTTTCAATAAACAATGAAGATACCTGTATGCCACTACTGTTAGCAAATTTTAGGCCGTGCCTATAAGGAAACCGAATCTTGACAACCTTCGAAACCAATCCTGCTTCTCATCAATAGTGTTGAGGTCGAATAATATCTCAGCATATGTACGGCTGTCGTCAACAGGCCTCTCGGTGAGCACCGCAGCCACTATTAGGGTCTCGTTATTTGCAGCAGCCCTTGGCTCTAAGTCCTTTCTCAGCATGCAAGTTAAATGTCTCCCTGCAGAAAAGTCGCTTTGACCGCCAGTTGCAGCGGCAACCTCTTCAAACACCCATAGATCGGCAGGAAGCAGCATTTTAAGGATATCGGAAATGACTGGTCCGCCGAGGGCTGTCCAACGGGTGATTGTCCGGATCCCTGACGTAATGTGACCATTGAAAGAGAGTTTAAGATGGTAGCCGAATTGCAATTCTGGTCGCAAAGTGACTGTTCGAATATTCGCTTGAGCATCTGCACAGTTTTCGACTACCTTTAAGACGGTTGCGTCTGGAAAATGGCTCTGGACTGCGGGCAACTGTTGGGCCAAGCATGGTACGATCACTCGGCCTTCAGCTGGTTGAGGGACCTCGAGTGTTTCTAAAAGTGGCAGAAGTAATTGTTGAAAAGGACCGGCTATAAGAAGGTCGTCATGCGGAACCGAGACAAAAGCAAGGGCAGGAGTGAGCATTCTGGGAAGGTCAGCAGGTGCTATTGGTTTTAGGGGTGGCAGCGCGTAGCAAGTCCTATGGAACTACAAGGCCGGGAACAAAAATCAATATCAGCCAACAGGAAGCTGTTGATCCAACGTACCGGATGTCTAGGATGCCCAAATATCAACGATCTCTCCCAGAGGATAGATGGGGAGCCTAAATGCGGTGACGGGTTTCTTTTGCCAATTTGTAACCATTGTTCTGTCTCCCGTCAATGTCAAAATGCTGTCAACAGTGAATGCACTGAATACATGACTTGCCCTGATTATCTGCTGAGTTTTGCAGCTCTTTTTCGATTGGGTCCATGACTTCATCCCCTGCCATGTCTGTAAACCAAGGCCGAATAAACCGAAATACTGTTGCTGGATTGCACTCCTCCGTTACTTCTGCCAGCCCGAGTTGCAAAGTAACGGGTTGCTTCAAATCATCAGGCCGCAGAATTGACAGAACTCGGCCAGCTTGCAGGCGAATCAGCGCTCCATCGCAGAGATAAACTCTCACCCGCCTAATAAAAGGATCTGCGTCGAAGCTGTTGTTGTAGAGAACTAGTCGTTGTCGCGAACTTCCGATGCCCTCAACTGCACAACAAGCTAGTCCATCGTTTACCAACTGCGCAAGGAGGCGCTTTGTGGTCTCAAAATGGGCTCTGTTACGGTCAGACGAGATAGCCATTGCAGTTGTAACCTCGATAGAAGGAGAAAACTGCTTAACTATTTTCCTATTTTCTCGAGAAGTTGAGATTTAATACTCCCGACCCATAGGTATGAACTGACGTACACCGAAATTTAACCCTTGCTTTTCGACCGACGCCTCCAATCTAATAGTTTTTGTCAGAGGTGCATGAAAACTCTCTGTTCACGGACCTGCCTTTAATGACTTGTGGATCACTTTTCTCCTTTGTATTCGAGCCTTTTTAGAGTGGAACAATGCTATTATAGATGACGGCTCACCGTGGATGTAGCCTGGCTATCATACCGTTGGTCTATGCTGAGGATATTATGCAGGCCAATGCCATGGAGGGTAGCGTGCCAGTTTGGTTTCACAACTGCAACGCGAGCGAATCTAAACGGGGTCTGTGGCATTGCATATAGTACTCCTAAGGAGCATAATAATAGTGACGATGGTGCCTTTGTAACTGTTATTAGCTATATATAACTCCCAAAGTACTAATGAAAACATCCGAAGGATCTTTCCAGCTCTGTAATACCTCAAATTCAATATACTTTCCACGCAGTGGTATCCAATTCACAGACACTAGGAGGACTCACAAATCAACCTGCAATCCCAACCTACTCTTCGCAAAAGGACTGGGATCACCTTGCAGAGTTCTACAACCCACTGGTCGTACAGGCGGAACAAACAAAGCCTCCCTGAGCCGCACCCAATTATCACCGCGAGCAAACAGTGGCTTGGTCCGAGGGGCTTGATTGGATGACTGCTTCGTACTTTGGTGTTTTTGTTCCGGTTTCTTCCTTTCGTGCGTTGTTTAAATGTCTGTGCTTACTGCTTGTTTATACAGGAGAAACTGGTGGATGGAGGTATAGATTCCCGTTGGGAACGGGTCTGGGCTGACGACGTCGACATTGACAGCTGGCAATGAGTTTTCTAGCTATATGGGGACAAACAAATGACGCTTTCGCCGACGCATACATGCTAGTTACGGAAGAATGTTTGGTACGTATTATCGTACTACAGCAGGTAATACTACAGCTTCCCCTTCTGACGCACCTGCTCCTGTACCTTCTTGACCCGTTCCCACGCCTTCAAGGCAAACGGCCCGGTATTCTGCGCGTATTCTTGCGCACGCGCACTGCTGGCCTGGCGCAGAGCGTACCGCGCCGCGATTCCCTGCATGATCACGGAGCTCCTCCACGAGAAGAACGCATCCCCCCACAGGATATCCGGCGTGGGGTCCCACCCGGCGACCTCGCTGTACCACCGCAGGCAGTCCTCACGTCTAGGCAGGCCTGGCACCACGCCAGGCTGGAACTGCTCCGTCTTGTGGTCCGTCCCTTCGAGAAAATAGGGGCTAGTGAGGTTACAGAAGTCGGACAGCGGGTGGCCGACCGTCGCCATCTCCCAGTCCAGGATGCCGATGACGCGGGGCTCTGTCTTGTGGAAGACCATGTTGTCAATCTTGTAGTCGCCATGCACGAGGGTGCCTCTGTCGAGTGGCTGGGTGGCCTTGTTGGAGAAGAAGCGCACCATGTCCATGAAGTGAGGCAGTTCGCCGACCGGCTTCTTGGTCTCAACGTCGACGGCCTGCGCCTGCGCGTTGGACACGGCGGTGAAAGTAGCGATCTGGCGGTCGTAGTAGCCAGACGGCTTGCCGAATCGCTCCAGGCCGACGGACTTGGGGACGACCCGATGGAACTTGGCTAATGTGCGGACTGCATCGCGCCATCTGGGGCCGTTAGTATCTGTCCGGAGCTAAAGGAGAGGGCTAGATGTACAGTGCGGTTCGCTCTTCTGCGCTTACGCCGGGAATGGCAGGATCTGTAAATATTCGGCCGTCCAGGAACTCCATGATGTAGAACGGAGTGCCGATCACATTGCTATCCTCACATAGACAGTATGCCTTGGGGACAGGGACGTCGGTCTTCTCTAGCGCGTGGATAATCTTGTATTCTCGTTCGACTTGGTGCGCCGTCTTGGACAGGAGCTTGCCTGGCGGTTTCTTGCGTAGGACATATTGTTGCTTGTTCGAGCCGGTGATTAGGTAGGTGGGGTTGGATTGCCCGAAGCCAAACTGTTGCAAAGTCAACATATCAACTGAGTGAAGAAAGTGGTATTGATGACTTACTTGCTTCACATCAATTGGCGTCTTGATGATAGGCACGTTCTGGTCGAGGTATCGCTCCAGCGACGGGATATCAATCGGTTGGCGTACAGCTCCGGCCATGGCGCCAACTGTCAAACAATAGTTGATTAGAATTCCTTCCACCCAGTGTCAACCCGGACAGGTACGTAAAAATCGGAGGAACCTGGAGACAGAAATAACCCCGGTAATAAGAAGGCAGGACATGCTCCAGCTCAGCTCCAGCGCTGCGGACCGAGGCAAAACAGTCCAATTGGCAGCAACCCCATCTTTGGCCCGAGCTTGCACTTGCGGGGCGTTCGGAGCTCGGTCAGTTGGAAGTTATGCCTCAGGCCAAATTTTAGTACAAAAAGAGCAAACACGCCAAGCCAATTAACAACGCGGTGCGCGTACACCGCCAGACGCGTCTAACCTACCATAGTATGCATCGTCTGCTGGTCAATTATTGCACCTCTGGACAGGCACACCGCAATTTCTTTCTCTTCCATACATCTCGCAATCCCAATTCAAGTTATGACAAAAGAGACCACACCACCGCCGCAACAATCCACAGCTCCCGCACACGAACCTCCCTCTCTCCCCGCCTCTCCCCTCGCCAAACGGACAAAACCCGATACCAACACAGCCAACACCGACAAGATGACCACCGGCACAGCACCCGCCGTCACCTCCATCTCTCAGCCCCTCCCTCCTCTCCTCGTCAAGAAGCTCACCGAGTCCGCACAAGCACCCACCCGCGGGTCCGCCTTCGCCGCAGGCTACGACCTCTACAGCGCAAAGGAGACCGTCATCCCGGCCAAGGGTAAAGCCCTGGTTGACACTGGGCTTGCGATTGCCGTGCCTGAGGGAACATGTATGCTGTCTTTCTTTCTCTGCCAGGTAATTGTATGCTAATTGGTTGACTCCAGACGGCCGCGTTGCCCCCCGGAGTGGCCTTGCCTCGAAGCACTTCATCGATACCGGGGCGGGCGTCATTGACGCTGATTACCGGGGTGAGGTGAAGGTGCTGTTGTTCAATTTCTCGGATGTGGATTTTACGATTAAGGTGGGGGATCGGATTGCGCAGCTTGTGCTTGAACGGGTGAGTTCTTTGTCCGGTTCGTCATTTCTGAGTGTATGGATGCTGATGGTACCTAGATCTATACGCCCGAGGTGATGGTCGTCGAGGAGTTGGAGGAGAGTGTCCGTGGGGCGGGTGGATTCGGAAGTACAGGTCTTTAATATAAACGAATTTGGATTATTTATGACATAGATAGACATGATGATACTGAAAAGATGACAAGTTACTCTCATAATACGTTCTATTCATGACTTTAGGTCTATCTACAAGTCTATAGTACGTCTAAATCATGCAATCGACTATTGAAGTCCCTCAGGCAGATCTTCCTTTTTCCATTCCCGCGCCTGGAACTCAACATCCGGCTCCCGCAGGAACCGCGCATTCCGTACAACCCTCACCTCGGCGGCTTTGGTCCGCCGCAGATACTCACTCTTCTGCTTCTCCTCCTCACTCAAGCCCAGTTCTGTCTCTTCCGCAGATGCAGAGGCGCGGAGCTCCGCATCGCGCGCTTCCAGGGTCCTTTCCAAGATACTGTGCATGCTCGCGAGCACCTTCACTGTGGCCTTGGCAAGAGGCAAATCAGTGGCTTGGACGTCATCCGGGGAGACMCACGACTTGGTCGAGCGGAGGGTGGAGTCGGCGGCGAACACGGCTTCGCGGAGCCGGGCGACCGTCAGGGCCGCGAACATGTCGCCTGTGCCGCTGAAGAAGCAGTCCAGGGCGGGGACGTCAACGCGGAAGAGACGAGGGGAGCCGTCGGATTTGATGGTGGAACCGATGACGGTTAGGTTGTCTGAGGTGGCTTCTGGGGACGAGGAGAATTGGGAGATTCGAACGGAAGTGATGATGACGTGTGGGACTGAGTAGGTGGTGTGGATGGCGGTGATGGCCTCGGCGAGGGTGCTGAGGGAGGTGATCTTGATTCCGGAGAGGACTCTGAGGGGAAGGTGGTCAATTGAGAGTGTACCGGACTACAGGCAATGGCAGCGTCCTTACTCGGCTTCAAACTGATTGGGGAGAATCAGATCGGCGTGGCGGATGATCCTTTTATATGCAGGTACGACATCATCATTGACATATAGCCGGCCCTGGTCGCCCATAACAGGGTCCAGGACTGTATGTTCGTTCACCGTTAGCGGGGAATTCGATAAAGACAGGACTAAACATACCCCAGAAGAATGAGCCGGGGTTTGACTCGGCCTTGCGCTGCAGATCCAAGCCGATAGCCCCTACTGCCTCCACTGCCGCAGCACTGGGGGCATAACCCGACAACATGACATCGAAGTCCGTGAGCTTGCTCTGGCACAGGCCCTGATATAAGTCGCTGATCTCTTGGGCTGTTGACCTTGTGCCTTTGAACTGCCTGTAGCCGGTGTGATTGCCTGCCGAATGTTAGTTGACTCAATCTGACAAAGGGTATAGGGTTGATTACTGAAATGGACAGTATTCAGGGCGGCAACATCACACCCCAACAACTGCATGACCAGCGTAGCCATTTTGTTGCCAACATATCTGATGCCATTAGTCGCTGCTCAATTCATATTGGCAAGGTGCACGACATAGTGGCAAGAAGGCTACATCCTGGTGCACTTGGAGGGGTACAGTGACACAGTAGATAGTACGTACCCGTAAACAACCTGGTTCTGCCCGTCAGTACCTTACTCCAACTATGACCCATCCGCCGAAGCTGGAATCAAACTGGACAAAAAGACTTACATGACTCGCAATGGCGAGTACCCTCGTTTCAGGTACTAAGCTGTCAGAGGACATGGTATGCAAGTATGGAATAATAGGACGCTGATCTTTCAGGTAAGGAAGTAGGGTTTATGGTGAAAAGTTGCGATGTTCCTCGATCATACACAGCTCATGATAGTCTGACCTCGAATCAACTGCCTCAATTGTATCTGACTGACACATGAATCACTACTTAGATAGGCATCTGTCCGGATGACAAAATGCGGATGGAAGTGGAGGGAATTTTCTGGCGGCGTGATTGGCCAATCAAGGCTCGGCTCGATTTCCTGCACCGTCCATGTACCCCGATGTACCTCGACGGTAAATGGCTGGTGGAATGGCACCGATGGGTACTTTTCCGCTTTCCGAGTCAGGGGTCAATCGAAGGCTTTTCCGTACGAGGTACGGAGTAGATACTCATAGTCTCATTCCTCTCATTCCTACGGAGCATTATCGCATCTTAAAAAGAAGTTGAATTGTCTTTGCGATCGTCGCAGGATGGAGTAGTCTGGACTCTGAATATATACTTCGTAGACCACTGACCACTGACCAGTACCGATGGCCATGGGCCATGGATAGGTCCTAGCTCTACGGATTCTCCGATGATGTTCCCCTTTCTTTTCTTCTAGTGCCGGCTTTTGTGGAAGAGATAGTCGCACCTCTGCAGACCAGAGATCCACTTGCCCATGTTCTACTCGCGGCCAGACCGTTCCTTGGTCCATTGGTGGCTGCTAAATTTACACTCGCTGCTATAATGCCCAATTTTAAGGCATCTGTCTCAAGAGACTGATGCCAAAATGCACTGATTTTGCAGGGTGGTCCGTACCACCAAGAGCCCTAGGCTGAATAGTCCAAAGTTAAACTCTGCAGTCACACAGCGGTTCTCGTTGTTGCTGCAGTTGTCTCCTGAAGGTTTTCGTGCTCTTCCTTGCTTTCGGTCAGACAGACAGGCATCCAATTCTTTCCCTCTTTTCTTGTCTGTCAACGGAGGCTGGATCATGATTCTCTTATGCCTCTGCCGGGGCAGTCTTAATTCTTTTGCTGTCCTTTCTTGACTGATGATTCTGGTACGGAGTAGTTTGTACTAATAGTCGCTCATTCTACAGTCGTTGATGATATACAAACACCAGGTCAAGGACTCCGGAGACCATGATAACCATTGGCCTCTGACACACTCTCTTTTATCGCCTTGAGTTCAATTTCAAGCCCTTGTGGCAATGTCATTCATTCAATTCTCTGCCGATATGAAATCATTCCTATATTCCAGTCCATACAGGCCAAGCAGGCCGTCGCAGCGGGGGAAAATCGATATGACCTCTCGATTTTCGACCTTGGTCATACTTCTGTCTGTACTGCTTGTGTCGTCGCTTGTCTCTGCGGCTGCGATTCCAGATGACTCTCACCCACTAGCTCATGGCATGTTCCTATCGCAAACTGATGCGTATCTGAGTGGAGAGAGCGTAACCGGCGATCATCTAGATAGTCACCATGTGCAAGAGGGACAATCCCGATACGGCAAAAACTGGGTCATCGAGAGCAGTCTAACCGACGAGGCAGCCACGCTACCTATCCTCGTCGCCCCCGAGGAGGACACTGATGAGCACACTTCATCGCACCTGCACGCTCGCTCAGACGCCAGCACCGACTCACTGCCGACAGCCTTCGACACCAATCTCTCCAACAACTTCACAGCCCAGAGCTGCCCCAAGTTCTTCAACGACTTCCTCTCCGACTCGACCGTCACCTCTTGCTACCCCATCTCGCTCCTCCTCCACGACTCCACCTCCTTCTTCCACACCCTCACCTCCGCAACCGCCACCTCGCACGTCCTCGACCTCTCCTGCGCCGCCTCCGTCGACAACTGCAAATCCACCTTCAACCGCCTCGCAACCAACCTCCTCAAAGACGACGTCTGCGGCAAAGACTACAAGCTCGGGAACCCGCTCGTCGCAAGCGCCTACACAGGCTTTATCACCTACGAGCCTGTCTACCGCGCTTCCTGCCTCAAGAACCCCGCCACAAAAGACTACTGCTTCGTCGATGCAGCCACCAACGCCTCGTCCCCGCAGGATCTTGACACCTACTCTATCCCCGCCGGGTACCCCACCGACCAAGCTCCCTGGCCCACCTGCAACAAGTGCCTGCAAGCCAGCATGGATATCTTCAGTCGCTGGGCGCAGATCGACGGCCAGCCGCTCACGACGTCCTATCTCCCCTCTGCGTCGGCGCTGAACCGACACTGCGGCGATAATTTCGCGAATGTGAACATCACAGTTGGCAAGAAAGCAGAAACGGCGTCGGGGGCTTGGAGGCCTGCGGTGGTTGATTGGCGGTTGGTCGGGTGGACGGTGGCTTTGAGTCTTGGGATGTCGGTGCTGTGATTCATCGTTTTAACGCCAGTCACATACCTTGTATAATTCGGTTCTCCCCTTGGGTAAATGGTATCTGCCGTTTCTTGCTATTCTTCAGGTCATGGTTGTATGGATAACGACAGCGAGTGTGGATTTGGCATGTTCTTACTTCCTTTGTTGTTCATCTACTATCATATTTATATAGACTTAATGTAATTATAACATCTACATTCTTCGTGCCTCAACGATATTGATTGTTGGAATCAAGGAACAAGGTCATCATTATGCTGCATAGTATTCCAAGTATCGACACTGAATTGAATAACTTCATCAAATATCATACCGCCATGTCATTGCATGCCACATCGCCGGGAACAATACACATGAGGTGTAAACCCACCTCTCCACCCACATGAAAGAAAAAAGGGAAAATGATATCCAAGAATTGTATGATAAAATAGATATATCCACTGTCGTTATATGTAATATAGACGAGAACATTGTAGTGGCGTTCTCAGGATGTTTAGGTGATTTCAGCTTCGCCTCGCCGCATTCCCGGTGGCAATTCCAATGAGAGATTGCGGCGCCCCGAAACTCGGACCCGTCCCTGATATAGGGCTTTGCGCTGCATCCCGCTCCCGTCGGACTCGGAAGTATGCCAGTTTATTGAAGCGGCTGAGTTGAGCCCAGAAGTGTCGGCCGGCGGGGTGAGCCGCTATTCGATCTAGAAGATCGGCAGTTGCTTCACGAACCGACTGATCAGGGTGAAATAGGCCCATGCTGATGTAGAACAGGCCGGCTTGGCTTTCTGGCGTCACCGTCAGAAGCTGGCATATGCCTGCGTAGTCCTTGACAGCATGGGAAAAGGCAAGGTAGATCGCTCCGGCGTCGGCATGAGACAGCCGCAACGTGCGCAGCCGGTCATGGTGATGGTGCAGGTCAGGTTTCTGGATTGGTCTCGCGGGGTAGTACATGGCCGCAATGTCCTGTATAAACGAGTAGTAGGACCGCGTCGTGCGCCAGCCTTCGATTCGCGATACGGAGGCGATCAGTTCTCGCTGCTTCGATGCCTCGTCGGGCCACACATAGCCGTGGCCACGTAGCGTTGTGGGGTCTAGGGGGTCGGCTTGTACACCACTCGGGCTTTCCGGAGATAGCTCCTCGTTGGGCCCGATGATGTAGAGATTCGACGCTCCGTACACAGTCTCCTCAAACGCAGCCGCGACGCGCGTGAATTTGGTAATGTATGCGCGCCATTTCGCACGGATCGCATTCTCCCCGTAGCGGTTAGTGATGCTCCGTTGGACGTCTTCCATGAAGGCGTTGTCACCAGTGGGGTCCGCATGGGCGCTCGGCGTGTAGTTTTGGAGGAAGGAGCTCTGTTGAAAATACAGTAGACCTTCCGTAACGGGGGCCTGCTCAATGTGGCTGCTAATTTTCATTCTGCCGGTGGGAAGATCGCATAGGAGGTCCCACCATTCGGGATGATTTGCGAAGGTGGGATTCGTTACTCCAGCGATAAAGCCAGGAACTTTCAGCAGATCATCGATCTTCGTCAAGTCGGTATAGGGAAAGGCATGCCTCGTGAAGCCACGTAAGATCCCACCTGATGCAAGAGCACAGGCGGCCAGAACTGCCTCTGCTACTTCCCCCGAGGGCCGATTGTGGCCCAAGAAGATCACCCGTTTCTGGGTGAGCATGGCGTTGACAAGGACGATGATCGGATGCGTATAGGAACCATTGGTGGTCAAGTGCGGGTGAAGCGGAAAGGCCTGAGGTGCTGTGGCATGAACAGTAGAGAACGTCTGGATGAGCTTGATGAGAGAAAAGTCTCCCACAATTTCGGGCCATATAACAGTTGGCACTTTGACAGGAATCGGGATATCATTGTAGATGACTCGCGATTCGAACTCGTGCGTGTCGCGGGGAAGCGCATATCGAGAGGCGGGCTTTTTTGGTGATGGCGGGGTCTCTTCCACAGGCTCTCCCTCGTCGATCAGTCGCTGTTGGATCATCTGCTCGAATTTTTCGATAAACATATCCTTCGCATTACTCGCCTGTAAAATCTGCCGTTCCAGGAGCGAAAGCTTGGGCATCAATGACAGATCCATCTCGTTGACGGCGTTATACAGCGTAGCCAGAGTCTCGGGGTACGGCGACTTGAAATAGTCCTCCAGCGCCAATAATAGCAGGGGCTGTGATGCCAACGGTATGAGCACATGTTCATCTATATTGAAGCCGGGGTGAAATCACCTTGTAGATATGAAGGAATGAATGGCGCGTACAGATTGCCATAGCCTTGACGACCGCACCCCTGCAGATTAATTTAGCTGAGTGATTTACGAGGCTGTGGAGTGGGAATACGAACCGCCTGACTGTGTTATCTTGCTTTGTATTCACAAGATTGAGCACGTACATCAACGGTGGCCCCTCGCCACCATCGTCTTCCTCGTCGCTGCTCTCGTCCGTGAGAGCATCGGTATCTTCGTCCTGGCTATTGTCGTCCGCTTCGTCGTCTGGGTTCTGCTCTGCCTTTTCCCTTTTCCGCCGTTTTTTCTTCGCCGTTGTCGAATCCTCATCCTCTCCCTCCGCACTGGTGTCCTTATGTAAGAAAAAGATGGTCCAGTCTTGGCTTCGTACATGCGTCTGGTCGGGGAGCATCAATTCCGCGAGCATGCTCTCGTCTCCGCTAATGGGCGCCGGATACTGATGTTCCATGATCGGACCCCGGTCAATGTGGAAGGACGCGACGAGGATGTACTCGACATGGCGCTCCGATGAGTCTAAAGGATATTGTGACTTGCATCGTCGGGGTTTCGAGGCACGAGGGGCAGCGAGATGATCTCTGGAGGGCCGACGCAGAGATCTGGAGCTGCTGGGAGATCTGTTCTTGACGACGGAGGGGGATGGAGACAATCGGGGCAAGCCATTGGATTTCGAGGGGTTCGACACGGTAGGAAATGGGTGCGCGGCATCGTCGGACGGTCGGTAGGGAAGAGTGGTGGTCATTTTGGGTAGTGAGGGAGAAAAGCAATGTGAGGATAAGAGATACGGGGGAGGACTGCTCCTAGCAGAGAAATGGGTATAATCACCGCATATCTCTCACAATGGACATTAAAGAGTCCTGAGTAAGTAGGATGCCATGGCCAATCTGCTAGTTAGTCAGTTTGTGACCGATCGGAAGCTTAGTCGATCGTCGTTCGTCCGTTCATTTTCAGGGGTTTCACTTGCGCAGTCGATCTGAAGGAAAAAGGGGACGCCTCAACACATTGAACCAAACCACCACGTACCAGCCATCTCCACAGCGGGGAAGGTCGACGGGAAGCAGAGCCAGAACCAGATCAATCCCATCGTGAGATCGCAACAATACGCCGTTGGGCCCTTGCATGAGAGGAAATTATTCTAAGACTACTCCAACCACACCGGGTGTGATTCGCGAATAGACCATGCAGGTACATTGATTTGACGTGTGTTTTAGACTCCAATCTCCCACGGTCTAGCACCACAAAACAACCCATTTCCACCCTCAACACCCGGCTATTTTTGGAGGGCGTGAGTCTGATCTTTTGGCAAATTATACAGATTGGGAAATCATTCCTTAAGATCGCTTTACAGAGTCTTGAAAGATGATCGCCAACGTTCGTCGTGAACTGGGAATGAACCGCATTCATTTGTACGGAAAACTCGCAAAAGGACGATAGTATCTGTATCACCTGCACTACGACTTGAGAACTACGTAGTTTCAATGTTTATCCAATCAATTCTTCCTTCGCGGCAAGCTCCATAGGAGAAATTCAGTTCTTTCGGCTCAGAAGAGTGTACCAGCGTACCAAAAATATTTTGCCATCCTAGCAACTGTCCTGTTTGCTGCCGCAGTCAAAAGGCCCTGATAGATGGGACAGGGCTCTGACACCAGCTCCATCAGGTAATGCGCCATCCCTTTATTTTGGAGTCCAAAGGCCAAACGCCTTCGTACCAGTTGCCGAGTTCGCAAGCACATTGCGTGGGGTCCCAGATGGAATTTTGGAGCCCACTCGCCCACTCGAACATACGGCCCGTTTGACTTCGGCAGATTGCGAGAGCAATACATAGCAGTATGCAGAATTGCCGAGGAAAGCGAAGTACCTCGACTCGATGGCTGTCGATTACTCCTAGTAGATCATTTCAAGGCCCAGTCGAGCGCTATGTTGGACCATACTTTTCCGCCTCTCATCATGCGGGTATCCTGATTCATAACCCGGAGGCATTGAGTCGTTGCAGTCGACCTGAGCTGGCCCTTTTGACTCCTCTTTGGCTATGAAGACATCCACATGCAGATTTATTCTCTTCCAAGCACATTTTTCGCAGAGCCTGCCTTGGATGTCTCACGGATTCATCCTGTTCATGGACGAAGCAAAAAAGCGACTATCGTAAGGACTTTCGAAAATTCCCAGGAAACCCAACTTGTGGAAACTCTTTTCTTATCTGAGACCATTTAAAGCATTAATTTGAGGATAAAGATCCCCGCAGACCCGCACGTGCCAAGGAGCGGGCCGACTTTATGCCGTCATCCATGCGCTGTTTTGTTTGTTTGTCTGGTCGGAGGCATGGTTACGGTATCGCCTTGTAGACGCAGATAACTCCAGCATCCAATGCAAACTGAAGGAGTACTACTTGCTTTGCTACTGATTGAAATTTCGAAGTAGAATCTACAGAGGATACCTAGCATTTTTGAAAATCGTCTAGATCGGAATTCATAAAGATATCATATCATGGTGTGCTCCTTCCCTTCACCGCAACAGCTGATAGCCAGATCATATCAAGCTGACGAAGACTATGCAGGGCTCAAATACACCCTTTCGGCCATCGCCACTATCCTTTGGGTCTCCTCGAGCTTCTCCCTTTCGTCGACCGTCTACTCCCAACTCGCCGCCCACACAGATCCGGCCCAGCACACCAGGAACGGCAGGAAGCTCGCCGGGTCGAGGATATACTCCAGTGCAGTCACCAAGCAAGTTAAACCAGACATATACAGTCGCAGACGATGATGGCTCCTCTCCGAAGAGCAATAGCCCAATTCCACAACCCAAATTCACCAGGGAGTTGCCATCCTCGCCAACCAAGGGAGCAGACGCCCCCGATGATTCCTCGTCCATCATGGAAGCAAAGACTGCCAGCATGATGGCTGCTTCGAGCGATGCCGCTGCCAAATTGGCGCCGACGCAGTTGAGGGAGATTCGCGAGGCCTTCCAAGTCCTTGACAGAGACAACGATGGGTTCGTGAACAAAGACGATGTAGCTGATGTACTTGTGAATATCGGTAGGCCCATTGCATTCTCCGTATCTCAAAGAGGTTAGACTAACCCGTATTATAATTCAGGCCAGGATGCCTCGATAATTTCGCAATTCTTCCCTCCAGGAAGGGACCAGACGATAAATTTCCCTACATTTCTGAATATCTTATCTAGTCTACTTGCGCCTCTTTCTTCTCGCCAGGAACTGATGAATGCCTTGGCTGCTTTTGACGACGATGATAGCGGACAAATTGACGTTGCAGAGCTACGCGATGCCCTCTTACACACAGCATCGGAGGATGGGCAGTCACCGCTGACGGAGAAGGATATCAACGAGGTATTGAGAGGATTCACCGGACGCAGAGTGTTTGGTGGGAAAGCCGGGAAACTGTCTGGGGGAGGGAAAAGAGGAGAGGTGTTTCGCTATCAGGAGTTTGTTGATAGCGCTATAGGAGGATCAGTAAGTGGGCGCCGTGATCCTGATACCGTCACGAGATAGAACTTACTAGTCGCTGCGATTTTTGGATACGGCGTTTTGGAGACGCGGCGAGCTTGTGTTTGACATATGAGTTTTATACTGTATACTTAATTCTCGGCTCTGGAAGCTGTGCAACGACGTATATCTTGCTGATTGCATCCAAACAGAAGTATCCTAGCTCTCTAAGTTATTCAAGACATCCATGGGTTGCTCGTACACATGACGTTTTCTGTTGGCGGGCCGACGGGTTATTTACGAAGACCCAACATGATCCATCACAACCACCATCTGTTACCTCTTTTTCTTCCTAAGAGATATCTGGAAAAGAAGTAAAGAAGAAGTTGTTCTCCAGGTTGAAACATCAAATAATTTATCTGTGGCGCGTCGCGTGTCCCCGCATTCCTCGATCGGGAAAAGCCCGCCATGCCCAGAGATGCATACTGGGTGCGGATCGTCTGAACCTGCATCTAACTACGTTTCTTATCCCCGGATACACTACTAGATTCTCGGCACTAACAACTGCTTATTTCTTTCTTCTCATCCTTTCTTGGCTGCTGTCCTCCTCGCCAGGAAGATGGTCACTTCGTGCGATCGTTTCAGCAGAGATCGTTTGCACTAAAAAAAAAGAAACCCCTGTGCCATAGTCAAACAGGACCAGCCATGTCCCAGCCAACACAAGCCCAGCTGAATATAGCCGCTCTTGCGGGCCCTTCACCCCGGACGATGCGAACTTTGCGGAAGATACAGTCGCATCAGATCCTTTCGTCGAATCCTTCTGTGGTTAGCGGTCCGACATCACGTCTTTCCACTGCGCGGTCGTCCGCCAACGCCGAGGAGCTGGCGCAACAGGCACAGTTGGATTCACCTGTTCGGCTGCGACACCGCCGGGCTAGGTCAAATAGTGACGCCGGCTCTGGTGAGCGACCCATCTTACAGACTCAGAAACGATCGGGGAGGAAGACAGGCTCGGGGTTTGGGATCAAGAGATCGGTCTTGGAGACGCTGCTACGGGATGGGCCGCAGAATGGGGACGTCGAGGATGCACTGAAGGAATTGAGATACCTTGTCTTGTCGACAAGGGTAGAAGCGGACGGTGATGGCATGGTATGTGGATGTTTGCAATAGCGCCGTGACCTCTAGGCGGAGGATGAGCCTGCCATGCTAACATCTATGTTCTAGTCGACATATCGTGTTTACCTATGGCTCACACTACTCGATATTCCTCCCCTACCAACCGACGAATACCTCTCACTCATCCATCGCGGGCGTTCGCCGGCTTATACGAAGATCCGCAACGACACATTCCGCACCTTAGCAACCGATCCCTTGTTCAAGCGACGCGTCACCGAAGCCAGCCTGATCCGACTACTCAACGCCACAGCATGGAAGATTCACGACGTGAAGGCCAAAAAGCGGCCGAAATCGCGCCTATCGACCTCCCGCAGGCGGGAAATGGAACTTTCGATCAACACACCACCGAGCATCGCAGAAGAGGAGCCTACGGCAACACCCAGCAGCGAAGCCATCACCAGCGAGTCGGCAATCTACGTGCAGGGAATGAACGTTCTCTGCGCGCCCTTTCTCTACGTGGCGCGCAGCGAAGTCGAGGCTTTTGCGCTGTTTCACTATTTCATTACCAGGGAATGCCCAGGGTATATCCGCGGCGCCATGGACGGCGTCCACCGGGGTCTGCGGCTGGTCGATCGATGCCTCGAGATTGTCGAGCCGAAGCTCGCCGCCTATCTCTTCTCCAAGGGGATGCAAGCGGAGCTCTACGCCTTCCCATCGGTGCTGACACTGTGCGCCTGCACGCCGCCGCTGCCCGAGGTGCTCCACCTGTGGGATTTCCTCTTTGCGTACGGCCCACACCTAAATATCCTATGCATCGTTGCGCAGCTGATTCGGATGAGAGATACCATTCTCGAGAGTCCAAGGTAAGTTTTCTTTCCCCGTGTGAGCAATATCAACAAGTCGCATATCACATTGCTATGCAAGGGCGAATCGATTCTGACCAATCAACAGCCCAAACAAGATCCTCCGGTCCTTCCCGCCGCTCGACGCAAAGGAGATCATTGCCCTGACCGTCCTCATTGTCCGGAAGATTCCTGATGCTCTCTATGCGGAGCTGATCGATCATGCTAAATAGGCCTGTTGATCGTATCGCCCATGTAACATACCAGGTAACATGTATTATCTACAGCTTGCATATTTGGCTTTCTTTTCTTTTCCAACCCAATTGGGTTATGTTATGTTTTCCCCCTGTGTTCTGCTGTGTTGTGGCTGCCTGAGGGCTTCTGCTTGCGCTTGCCATACCACACTGGACTGTTACTGTTATACTGAATGAATAATGAGGCAAGGAAAAGAGACGCGAAGATGCATTGAAATGGACCGGGATGAAATGCATGTATGGTTAGATCAGAATGATTGATGAATAATGACTTTACTGTTAATTAGTCTAGGCAATGAGCTTTTGACATTCCCAGATGCGACGTCCACCTTCTCTCCTCTATGTGTTCTCCCTGACCTGACGCCGAGCAGCACTTGCATGGATGAAATACTTCAAATGGAAAGCAATGACGCAGAAACCAGACCCAACCCAACTCAACAAGACAAGACAAGGAAAGAAAGGCAAGTATACATACACTCAACACCCAAATGCTATGCGTTAGCAGCAAGGAGGGATATGATCAAATCGCCAGCGCCGTCTTGCTTCCCAGTCCGGACCCATTCACCACAAGTGGCTGGCATCGATCCCTCTCTCTTTCGGTCTCTCTCTCCCTCTCCGGCCCACTGTTCCTATCCACCGTCCTCGGGCCCGGCGCAGGGGTTATATCAACCTGATCCGTCTTCCTCTCAGGAGGGTTCAGTCTATTCGCCAGGTAATACCCTTCCCTCGCAACATAACCCTGGCCCTGGCCCTGGCCCAGGCCCTGGCCATGCCCCTGACCCGAAGAAAAATACCCGCTCCGATCAATCTTAACCCTGATCTTGGCACCGAGGAAAAACGCCGTGTTGTACAGGGCGATAGCACGCTTGGCCTCATCCGCGGTGCGGAAGGTGACGCGCGCGAAGCCCTTGCAGCGGCCTGTATCTGGGTTCAGGGGCATCTCGCACTGCTCGATGGTGCCTGCGTCTTGGAGGAAGAGGGCCAGGTCGTGGGGGGTGGTTGTCGGGCTGAGGTTCTGGATGAAGATGGTGCGGCGGGGGGTGAAGCGGGGGTTGGTTTGGGTTTGACTTTCTTCGCTGCTTGGAGGTTTGCGCGGGTAGAAGGTGGTTCTTGGTCGGGGATTGTTGTTGTTGTTGATGTTGCTGTTGGTGAAAGGGTGTTCGTGGTGAGGATGTAGCGGGGGGATAGGGTATGTGGGGAGCATGGTGAAGGCGAGCGTGTCGCAGAAGGAGTGGCTCATGGATGGCGAGTGTGGGATACTCGGTAGTTGGTCCGTGAAAACGGGGACGAAGGGCTGGATATACGGAGGAGGAGGGGGAGGAGGGGGCATGGCCATCGGGTTGATGACCTGTGCATACTCTGGGCCGTGGCCCTGGTAAGCTGGAGTCGGGGCTGGAGCCATTGAGGCAAGAGGGGTGCTGTTCTCGTTAGCTGGATTACATCGAATATAAAGGAAGGGGGACGCACTCTGGGGAGATGGGTGAAGGAGGAATGGCCAAGTTCTGTGCGACTCGAGGGGGAGTCGAATAGCCTGCAACGTATGCCGGAGGAATCACACAGCTAGGGCTCTTCGTGGGACCTGCAACAGGCCTTGTAGGTGAGCTCGTTCGAGCCAGAGTGACGACGAGACTGTGCCCATCCCATCCGTTGGTGGAAAGTCTATCTGAGCATTCAGTTAGCCGTCAATTCAAGGCCATGCTCCGGTCTGACATACGGTATGTGCGCCATGCTTCGTCTTCATTTTTCACAATAATTTGACCCAAGCCGGTGGGAAATCCGTGCTGGTCGTCGTATACGACTGCCTGTCGGATATGCAAGGCCGTCTGGCGTACCATGTCCTTGAGCTCTTGCCAGCGGCAGTGGGCTGGGATCTGTTCTCTCAGTAAGACATGCCATCTGGCTCAGCTGGGGAGTTTGATCAGTGCTTACACCCTGGAGAAATAGAACGAACTCTTCATCCGATGCTCGAGCTCGGGCTCGTCCTCTGTCGCGTGAAGGCATGATGATAGCTGGTCCGGCTACGGATCTGCAGTAATTGAACGTCCCGGATATCGCTTTCTTCAAGTAGGGAAGCCAAGAAGAATTCTTGGATTCAGGTAACCTGCCACTCTATATGCAGCGAAACGCGGACAGTCAGGTTGGGTCACTGCCTGAAAAAGCAACGGTCTGGAAGATTACTGAGTAAGCATGGGTGTCTGACGTTCGATACTCAGCCAACAACTAATCAAGGGTGAGCTAGATAACCAGGAACGGTAATTCCTACCTAAAGGCCTGACTGGTCCTTCACTTCGGGGGTACTGGTGGCAAAATTGAACCTGATGGGTACCTGATGGCAGAAGAGAACAAATGGGGCTGTGACAGGATACAACGCCAAACCCTGGCCTTTCGGACGGAGAAAGAAAGGAATAGATGATTAAGAGGGAGAGAAAGATGAAAATCAGGTCGTTTTATTCCCTGCGAGTTTCAAGGGAGATGATCGTACCCCGATATGAATCCAATGTTGAGAGAACGGCGAGAGTAGTGACAAGAGTAGATAGAAAGAGATCTGGCATCAACAGCTGCAAGTTCGTCTACTCGTCTAGCGTGGAGTAAAATTGGTGACTTGCCGATCCGAAGATGGGATGTATCAACTTCTCGTTGGAGGAAATCGAGTCTATCTGTTCTGCACAGAGGAATTAGTGGAGCGGTCCAGAGAGAAGACGATATGTCATGCATCGATCAACTGAGACAGATCCGATAGAAGACACGGAGAACAATCCTCGAACCAAAGGAACCCTTTTCCTGAAGGTTCTTCTGGCCCTAGATAATTTATGTGTTGTAGAAATAGCGCCTAAGTTGTCTTACATGCTCCGATATCCGATCCGAAACCGAAGATGATCAAGTATGCTGGGAGCGACGCAGTAGTCGCTGTCACTCAGTCACTGTATATCTACGACGAGGACACAGCGCTTAGCGTCTCCAGGTTACACCGCCAGATCTGGAGGAACAGACAAGAATGGCTACTGGTTAAAGAGGACGAGGCGGTCCGTCACCTGCATTTCGTTTGATTGATTCAGTAGGAGATAGTTGAGGATGGGCAGGCATTGTTGGTTTGGGTGCCAGTCCATCTGCTTCGATGAGTATCCCTCGACCCAAGGCGAAGAGATGACAATGTTGATGAATTTTACAGACTAGAAATCCTTCAGATATCCAAATCTGTGTGTGCGGGTTCTCCAAAAATAGGCATGATCACTATGGCCTTGTCAGCCATGACCAAGAACGAATGATGCGTCGAATAAGCATGTATTAGTGGCATTGATACTGAACTGCCTGACCACCGAACAAATGGTCTCGAGTCATCCCTTGATTCGGTCCAATTCAGTCATTCAGGGAATCCATCCATTATTCGAGGCCCTTCCGAGATCTGTCAGGGATCACCCTTGAACTGCCTTGGTGCATATGAGCTACCAACCACCGCCTCTCCACAGTCACCGCTACAACTTCTTCGCTTTTCCAGTCTGTTATTCGTCCACATCCGACAGGCGAAAGAATGTCGCACAACTCACACAGACATCTTACACTGACAGCGAAATAAAGAAAGCTGCTCATAGCAGACCGGAGTTGAAGAACAATGGGAAACAGGCCCCTCCCTCCCCAGGAGAAAAGAACTGACTAAGGCTAGGGAGCTGAAGTCGTGCAGGATGCCAGTATGTCAATGGCTCAGCTGAGATAACAATACCTGACTCATCCGGGCCTTGGATTCCAAATCCTGACGACTTCCGCGAGAGTTTTCATTGACATGGTGGATATTTTAGCTTGCTTGCAGACGGAAATGGAATAGGAACGACTTAACCTTTCAATGACATGAGCTTATTGTCCTTGTCATGATATCATACTTATGATTAAGAAATAAGTTTCTTTGCAGATTGTGCCTTGTTCCTGGTGCTCAAACTGTTGCCTCTGGGCTTGTACAACACTTTTAGCCATTCAGAGTCTCAAGAGATTGAGTAGATCCCCTCAGTGAAAGCCCTCATTGTACGGATTAAGCGTACGCCACTTGTTCACTTTCTGTGAAATCCACTATTATATGTGCTGTGTACTAGTAGATAGGAATATGATCTTTAACGTTCACATTAAGGCTGCGGAGATCATATCTTACGGTTACTCGTGATAATAAAATACAATAGTTTATGCAGATCGATTAATAGACTCTCCCTACTGCTGGACTAATAATTCCCTGGATAATTGCTCCACCCCTTGAGATTAGCTGCGAAGATTATTTCGCCAACTCTGACCATTGAGGGTCTTCTCAATCCTCTTTATGATCGATAGTTCGCAATGCCACGCGATCTGAAACAACCAAGTCAAGACACTATCGCCGATCATTATGACAAGTGGACTTCACACATCACTGCACGCTACACTCACAGTCTTGCAGGCTCATCACGATCTGGAAATGGTATGTCCCTGGGATCTTCCAGAAAGTCCTGCTGATGTTCCCTCGTCATCCACCACAAGAACAATGGAGTGACCCACTCGAAGACCCTGGAAAAGACAGCGCCCATGTCATGAGCCGGCATCCAGCCTCTAACGGCAGCCTGATGAGCAGCTTCCACTTTCTCTCGTTGAATGTCTTCGAAGAAGCGGAAGCTGGTCTTGGGGTCGTCGACCCCGTACCGCGAGAGTACCTCGGCGAATTTGATCGCATCTTCCAGAGCATGCCCAATGCTCTCGCCTTTTGGAGGCATCTAGTTCAGAACGCGTCAGAATGCCATGTTTTCTAGGTGGAATAGAGATATCCTTCACGAACCGCATGGGCAGCGTCTCCCAGAAGAAGCACCCGATCTGTGGCCCACTGCCCGTTAGGAGGGAGAAGGTAGATCGGATAAAACGTCCAGTCCTCCACAGCCTCGATGAATTTCTCAGCGTCAGGAATGGCCGACTGCTGCGTGATTCTCATCCCCTCCTTGCGGACCATATCCTGGTCCTTCCCCAGCAACTTCCACCCTTCTCGGGACCCTTGCTCCTCCGTCCGCATCAGCACAACCACGTAGATGAGCTCCCGAGCATGGTCGCAGAAGGTCGTCAGGGCAGACCCATACCGTGACATCAGCAGCGCTGTGTCCTTGAAGAACGGCCTGCCGTTCTCCCCAAGCACCGCCTTGGCCTCGACAAAGCCATACGCCGCCGCAACCCCAGAATACGAGGGTTTCCGGTCCGGCTGCACATGCACCCCCCGCACAGCAGAATGGATCCCATCGCACCCTAGCACCATATCGCCCGCGGCGCTCGTGCCGTCCTCAAAGTAGACGCTCACCGCAGTCGCACCGGGGAGCTCCTCGACCCTCACCAGCTTCTTGCCGTACTCGATCTTCACGGCGGGTAACCGCGCGATCACCCGCAGCATCGCCTGCAGGAGCTCATACCGCATCACCCGCCAGCCCTTGTACCCGCCGAACCCGGTCCCCTCAGGCCCAGTATAGTCGATCGCCCCGACCTCCTTGCCCGTCCGCAGTGAGAGAATCTGGATGGCGTCGACCTCGCAGCCGGCCTTCGCCTGCTTTAATTCGTCCAATACGTCGAGCATGTCCAGACATCGGAGGGCCTTGGGGGTGAGATTTACCGGGCCGCCGAGGGTGCTGGGGACGCTGCGGAGCTCGTAGACTGTGATGGTTAGGTTAGTTTGTGATGAGGCGAGGGCCTTTGATATGGCGATGGCGGAGGCAAGGCCGCACATGCCGCCGCCGATGACGATGATGTTTTTTCCCATTGTATTCATTCACGCATTCACATTATTTCCGCGCGGTACGTAAATCATAACCATGTCAAGGAGACTGGCCTGGCATGTCTTTATACTTTGACCCGAAAAGCGGTTAGTATCTTGCAGGAATAGGAATGCGAATACGAGGACTAAAGATGGTGCCACGCCACAGCCGTTTACTCGTCCGTTGTCTTTGCGGTGGCGCATCATCTCAATACGAGGAGTTGAACAGCTGAAGTCTGCCTAGATAATGTGCACGACAACGTTTCCAAGAATAGATAGATCGCGAGCTTGGTTGAGCTTAGCAAGTGAAACTCTCGATAGAATCATCCACGTGGTTTGAACAGCGATCCAGAGTCGAATCAGACCGTCGTCCGTCATTTGTCTAAAAGTTAATCAACTGAAGGCGCAGTACGAACTTGCGACTTGTCATGGCTACACCATCCAGAGGGTAGAGCAACTACACGTTCATTAACGGTAGAGCTCAGACCCGCTGATCAGCGCCTTATCCTAATCGACAATCAATAGTCGAATCTTCACCCCACGGGACGCCACATGGACTGACGGCGGGGCTAAAAGGGGTTCCCTCGTTCCCTCTGTCTGTGTCGCAGAAGCATAAGTCACTAAGGAAGAAAGACGGTAAACAAAAACAGGAAATGCTCGAGACGGGCCCGTCGTACATTACTACTTTGCAACGCAAAAGTTGAAACACTGGTCACGGGGATCGACAGCAAGGGGGAGGGGTAGCTGGAGATAAGCCCCCTGTGCGGAGAATCCCTCATCTAACTAGGAGGTCCAGTGGAGAACTCCGTACAGTCTTACTTTGCAGTTTGGAATGGAATGAGGGGTGCCTGAGACTTTGCACGGCATATTGCACGGAGTTCTACTGTATTCCTCCCTCGTCCTGATGCCATTCGTTTCCCGCTTGTAATGTGAGGGGCAAGCACTCTGTGCAGACTGCTTGACGAACAGACGAATCGAGGCGCGTTGTTCTGACGGCGGAGGGCCAGCTCCAACCAGGGAGTTTGGAATGAGGAGTATCGATTGACACTGAATGATCTTTCAGTTCTTGTGCTTGCGTGATGATTGGTGCTGATCTCTGCAAGCTGAGGATTCGCTTATGATTGACATGATGGGCATGCCCCTCTCTTGGCTGGGGAACTGATGGATTCATTTGCTTGTATGCTTATTGGTAGCTGTATTCATCACTAGCTAGAGTAACCTCTTACTAAAACACAAAGAGGAGAATAAAATGTACAGTAACATGAAGGAAGCCTTCTGGGTATTGTATGACGAAAACATGTCGCTAAGCTCAGACTAAACAGGAGGAAAACTCCAGTAGCCACACAAAGGAAATAGGGATAGTACGCAGGGTACATCGCGATCGATCAATTCGCCGAGTGATTCCTTCAATCTATGCCATCGTCTTCACGCTTGTCATGTTTCGGACTGGCTGCATGAGTAGAAGCCGACAAGGTGGGGCCAACACGAGTTCGCCGTTGTCTCAATGTCAACACATATGGCATACCATCTTGCGAACCATATCATCGAAGGGATGTATCGTCGTAGTACTCCAATAAACGTAGAACCAATACATGACGCCGACAGTGAGGCGAGTGTTGTTCACGCGATGAGACGGGTAGTTTGGGGAATCGATCGAAGGGCTGCAAAAAGTCCGCGACTCGATATTATGCAAAGAATCAACCGTCCAGCGTATCCCAATAATATCGGCGAGCGAATGGTGAATAGAGAAAGTATCACGAGAACCACGTCAAAGCTCCGTTTATCGGTGAACAGCCAAAGAGTTGTGTTCCTTATGACGGCGACTAGTTTGTTCTTTTCGTGCTCCATATCAGGTAAATTTCCCACATTTCACGTTTTCACGATCGGTTGTCAGAGGCGGACTCAGCGATTGAAGCCCACCATGGATGCACAGCGGCTACAGTAGTATGAATTCATGCCGAACCGAACGACGCCTGGGGTAGATTCGTTTTCGAGGCTCATAGAGCGCTGGCACCTCGAACAACGGACGATATCAAAGCTCATTGAGGAAGACCCCGAATCGGAGGTTGAGGGCGAGGTAACCGGCTTGGTGCCGCTGGAGGGTTGATGTTGGACTTGGACAGACGGCGAGCTCATTGTCACTATCCAGAAAATCGGAGATGGTAGCAATAAAAGGCAGAGTTGGCCGAGATATGCGACCGACTAATTGTGAAAACCAGGCCCAGATTTTTCGGGACCCTTGATAAAGTCGAGAAAACAGGGAACCAGAGGCGATGCGTGGCAGACAGATTTAAGTAGTGGGAATCAAGGATAAGCTCCAGTCCAAAGCAGGGTTTGCAGAAGGCATTCACTGAAATATCCGACGAGTAGTGCCGTGGTCAACTCTGTATTCCAGTGAACCCTTGAGCAAACCTGATCTGCTGGTGATGGGGGAGAAAGGGAGGAAGAAAGGCGTGCGACTTCAGGTGTGGATAGATATAYAAAACGCCGGCCAGTGGGGGACACCGGGACAGTGGAAGTCAGGTATCTCCAGGTATAAATTATTAGGTATTATTGTTAGCGTGCCACTGCCAGGGATTCGACGCCAAGGGGGCCGCCCCATAGATTGCCCTCTAAAGGGTCAGATCGATCCACTCTCCGGACTTTTTTTTTGCCTTTTTGCTTTTCTTTTTTGGTAAAAGAAGAGGGCGCAAAAAGAATTTCGACTGTGAAAGGAGGAAAGTGCAGCAATCGATTCCCAATTGGGTCAATGATATGGTACGGAGTAAGCGGTTTGGAATGGAATTTGGCTTCGGTTTCAGACTGATGCCCATGCAATCTCTAAATTGGAGCTTTGGAGGCTTTTAATATTATGGACTGTGATGGTTGCTGTGATTTGGAACGATGATGTGGATATCAAGGTATGATGATGGTGAGCATCATGATGCAGGAAATCATATGTAGTACAAAATACCTGCTCCGTGTGAAGAGCCTGGATGGATGCTGATAAGTACTGGAAATGTGGAGGCCAAACTAGCAACTTCTAGATCAATACTGAGTGTTGATGATTCTCTTATGATCGAAGAAAATAATGGCATTGAGTTGGTACATCAGGATACATAGCTATCACACCACTCTTGAAATCATGCATATTATTATTACCATCATACCATCATTATTATTGTCATTGAGTGCGTGCTGTGATCAATTAACCTAACTTAGGGTGCCCTGGAAATTATTGTTGCATCGGGGAACCAGAGCGTTCGCTGACTGGCGGGTTGCTCGTCGCCAATGAACACGCCCGACCATATACAGTCTTGGTACCTAGGTACCTACTCCAGTACCTAGGTAGGCACTTTAGGTACAGAGATCGCATCGGAACCAATCCTTTTCTGGGATCGTTCCATGTGTGTTCATTCTTTTTACAACGGTTATCCCGCAGAACTCCCAATAGAAATCTCCCATCCTCCGAGGCTCGATGGTCATGTCGTCATGACCTGGCTCGACCAGGTTTATTAGATTAAAATCATTTTATTTCCGTCAGCCACTTACTCAAGATCGATCTTTCCAGTTCTGACTCCGGCTATTGATATTGGATGGTTAACAAAACTGCAGAGTGCATGAAAAAAATATCAAATGCTCAAAAAGGCCTAGTGACGACAGTCAAACTATTGACTTCTAGTAGTACTACGTGAGACAAGTTCCACCAGGACAACGAAGGAGCGCCGAAGAAGATAATAATTGTTTTTCAAATCTCAATTCTCAGATAATATCTTGAACTAAGGCTACGGAGCGGCTACAGAGGCGTGGCTGTCTATGGCTTGTAAGTGGCTCGTTTAGCCAAGATCCATGAACCTTCGGGGCTGAAAGGACGCTGACCTTCCCTGGTTCGGACTACCTTAGATATCCATCCAGTATGATTAGTTGAAGAGCGGGAATTATCTTCCAGCCTTGCAAGCAAGACGACCTGAAATTTCCTTTGTATGTACAGTTGGAGACTTTCTGGCTCGCGATCTATTAATTTGGCTAAAGTTTTGTAAGTTTGTATGAATCCTAGTAGTTTCTTTGTGCTTGGATATAGATCTCAGGAACATGTAGCAGATGCCGCTACTGAGAAAACACCAGGAAAATGACTGTGGCTATGCTGCATTCCTTTGGATCCTCGGGGCTTCCGAGTACCCACTCTGGGCGTTTCAGAATCGACTCTGACATGAGCTGAATACTCCCTACTCGCTGGAGCGAGTCTGAGTCGCTGTCAACCTGTCAGTGGCCGATCATTATTCCTCATGTGTGACGGGAGCTACTTCCGGGGCTCATATCATATTATTCTGATCCATCTGTATGTCTTGGAGACTCCATCAATGTGGTTGATCTCGTGCTGTAGATTACTGTAGTCCAGTACTCTATTTCAGTCGCAGTCACTCCGACCACACAGTCTTTGTCTCCTCCATAACAAGGTTAAGGGAATGTCGAGCTTTTACTCAATTTGGGAAAAGCTTTGCCTTGGCCAGCTGTTAGTGAATAATATTTCTTTCAGTTGCTGGAACTTCAGGTACTTTCCGTATTTTTGATTCAGCATCATCCACGTCGCTTGTCTATTTGGGGTTAGCACTGCGACCAGCTCTGAAACTAGTTGAACGACAGGAGACCGAGGAGACTAGATATGGAGATGTTCTGAGTCCGAATTCGGTCTACGCAGTAGATATCTATCATAGTAGTAGTACAGGAGAAGCTTGATTAAGAGCATTGGTTTTGCAGACTATAGATGAAGAGTGCCCCAAGATAGCCTGGTCGAGGCTACATATGAGGCAATTTAGGAATGAGTGATTTTCTCCCATCTAGCCGATTTCCGAGAGATCCATGCTAATAATCGGGCAATCGGACAACATACAACGCGATTTCAATCGAATGCCTGCCATTACAGCTGGCTCCAAAGGGCCAGGAGTATCTTCGGTGCCTGGTTAGACAGGCCTCTTCCGCCTCTCATCTTGCGACATCTCACCAATCCGAGCATGAGACGGTGCCGAGAATCATCCAACAGACTAATCATCTTGCGCCAGCGTACACACAATACAATCAATCGCGTCTCGAACATATCCTCCCAACTATGCAGTGCACTGTTTTCACTTGCAGGATGCAAGAGTCCGATTTTTCCGTCCTGCCGCTCCTACGTCTATGTCCGCCACTGAATTTACTTGAGAACGGGCCGCTTTCTTAGTATATTCATTTTGAAGTGGTCGAACTTCCAAGTACAGCCAGCACTTTACGGAATATTCCACTAGAGTCGACACTCCACAAATAAATGTAAGGTTGTCCGGAGTAACTGCGAGATTTCCGTCTGCAGCATCTGCAAGGCGTCGTAATAGTGTAACCTTGAGAATGTCGTCCCTTTTCCAGCATGGCGGCAATGCAGGGGGGGTGAGATGTGAATAGTTTCGATACCTCCTATGGAAGTCCAAAACAACACTTATCTAGACCAATGCTGGAAACCTTCATGGCTGGTATGATGCGTGCTTAACGGTCTGGAGTTCAGGGCAGTCATGCTGCTTTGCATAATTACACCCATCTAACAATTGTCGGACTCTCCCGTATCTGAATACTGACGTGAGAGGATACAACGCTGCTGTTGTGACATCATCTCACATGTGCTGGTAAATAGTTGTGATTGATGATGGACAAACTACCCGCGATTGGTGATGACCAACACACATTCTGGACCGTTAATGGTTATAGATAGGCTGGAGAGACGAGAGAGTATTACTGTTGAGCCTTGAAACTGTTTTGCTTGGTCTCCAGCTCCATCCGATATTCTCCTCTTTCTTATCAATTGGCCCGTTGGGGTGTGGTTTCCCCTAAAATCATGCCGACGTCATGGAAACATTCAGAACTATCGAGGGTGCTACCTCGAATCACCCAACCACAGACGGCATTGAAGCTTCTTCCCCCTTCGATCGCAAAATCACTTAGGTAGCACACTACTGCTAGTTTCACAGTCCGACTATTTGAAAGGGAGAGCTGGCTGCAAGCCGTCTGCTTGATTACGTCCTTGGTGGATAACTCAGGGCCAACTAACTCCCTGTCCCGCTACTGCACCTACCCCGCCAGAGCACTGTTGACCGAAAATCTGCCCACAACTCGCTCGTGCTCCTGTCTTCATACGCAAGTCACAAAGTCACAAAACCTTCCTGGGAGGCTGCAGCATATCCTTGTTTCACGAACCTTGTGCATTGTCAAAGCGACGATTACACCATGACCGGCTCATCCCCCAATCTCTACAGCTTTCCCAACACCGACGCTTTGGCCCCGCACCTGAGGGCCTATGTGCTCCGGTGCCAGAACTCCGCCATCAATCGCCATAACACTTTCCGTGTCGCTGTATCAGGCGGTTCTCTACCAGCAGTTCTCGCCAAGGCTCTTCTTGCGCCTTCAAACGGTTCTCCCGAGGACACGGTCCGGTTCGATAAATGGGACGTTTTCTTCGCCGACGAACGTGCTGTCCCTCTTGACCACCCTGATAGCAACTACCGCCTGCTCAAAGATGAGCTCCTAAGCAAGATCCCTGCCGAAATGGGCACTCCTAAAGTTCATCCCATCGACGCCGACCATGTCAACGATGACACCCAGGAGCTTGCGGACTTGTACCAGGAGGACTTGATGCGCTCGTTCGCAGCCAAAGACAGTGTCAAGCTGCCTGTCTTTGATCTCATCCTTTTGGGTTGTGGTCCCGACGGTCACACCTGCAGTCTCTTCCCCGGCCATGAACTGTTGCGAGAGAAGGATGCCTGGGTGGCCGCGGAGACCAACTCGCCCAAGCCGCCACCAAAGCGCATAACACTCACGTTGCCTGTTGTCACGCACGCCGTCAGTGTCGCTTTCGTGGCCACTGGAGCGGGAAAGAAGGAGATCCTGAAGCAGATTTTCGATGCGGAAGAGGGCCGAGATCTGCCCTCGGCGCTCGTCAACCAGGGTGGTGGGGAAAAAGTGAGCTGGTTCACCGACCATGCCGCCATTGATGGGGTTGCATTCCCCAGACGTGGAAGCTTGTAAGCTGTATTGTGGACTTATGAATGGCGTTATGTTCTATTTGCTATTTTTTGCTCTTGAGAACAGTCAAGGGCGAAAAGTACCTCTACCTTTCACACGAGTCTTCTAGGTTTCCTGGCTGGCGTTACGGCCTAGAAATTGGATTAGTGCAGGGACAATGACTTTAATCCGAGATTCATTTTTATCATGTGTCCACTCAATTCAATATGAGTTCATCAAATAGCCTTTGGTTATGATTTAGAAGCTAAGAGACGGAAAAGTCTACACAGACGGCGGTGAGGGTCGTGAAAGGCGTAGCTTGAGAATTGAATGTTTTATGAATGACCGTATATACGAACTATTACCGTAATCAAATGAAGAAATAAAGCACCCGTCCAGGAACATATCCGTCAGCTCCAAGTATCAGTATCTGGATAGTCGGACAAATACAACTCGTGGAGATCGTCTCCGCCAAGCTTCGTTCATTGTTAGTGTTTACAGATCCTCTCCCGCACCAAGCTGCATCACTCGTGATCTACCTCGCCTGCCAACGCCTTCCACAAACCCAGCCCAGACCCAGTTATACCCCATATTGATCCCTCCACTCAGAGAAATGACTCAGATGATCTAAACCCAACCTCAACCATGCCAATCCCCACGCGCTCCCTTTCCCTCCGCGGACAAAGTAAACAGGTTAGTGTTGCGAACCAGAACCAACCCCCTGTCCAACCAGCTACACAGTCAGTCAGAACCAAACTCTGTCTTTCGGCTTCGGCTTCGTTTTTATTCCCACCCATCTACGTGGCTATTGGCTGGAATATCTTACTCACTATCACCAAGTCCACCACAGGACGCACAGCAACGACAGATGGCGATGGCGATGGATCCGCAGACACACACTCAAGCACAAGCACTAGTACAAGCACAACCGATCGCAGGAAGAGTCTCCTCCCTCAGCGCAGTATCCCCGTTCGTGATCGAGACGGTGCAGCACCGGTGCGGCAGCAGCAGCAGGAGACACGGTTACAGCGAGGGAGTCGGGTCTTGACGAAGATGCCGGTAGTACAGCAGCATAAGGAGGAGCCCAGCACGGCAGTGGCAGCACCAGTGCCAGCGGCAGCTACAGCTACGGCAGCGAATACTCGACGACGGAGTTTGATACGACCTAGCCCGTTGAAGACGGGGACAGCTACGGGTGCAGGCGCAAGGACAGCGATAGGGACAGGAACAGCGACAGGGATGGGAACGAACCCGAGCGGGAGGGTTGCTACGACGCCGAAGAGCGCGACGTTCGCCGCGCAGGGATTGTCGACCTCACCCAGGAAACGCGACGGGGTCTTGTCAATGTCCCCGAAGAAAACGGATATGCCGCCGCCGCCACGGCCGACCCGGTCGGCTTCGATGAGACAGCCTTTGAAAGCTGGTGCTGGTGCTGGTGCTGGTGCTGGCGCAAGTTCCGGGACCCCGGCCACTGGGGTTAGGCATATGCGGCACCGGAGCCAGATTGTGGCGCCGTCGACGACTCAGACTCGGGTTTCCAAGAGGAGCGACTCGCAGTCTTCTGGGTCCACGTCTACGACGGCCGGGTTGGCAGCCGGGACGAGATCGAGTGGGCAGTTTACGACTTATCAGCAGCAATTCTCGCCGAGGAAGGTGGTGAGACCGGCGGCTTTGTCTGCTGCCAAGGCGTCCGCAGATGGGGAGGATTCACTGATTCCGGCGACGTGGCCGGAGATTGCGGCGCTTCAGACGGAATTACTACAGTTGAGCTTGCTACATTCATCTTCACTACAGCAGATGGCGGCACTGGAGGCTGGGTCGGAGGAACAGCTACAGACCAAGTATGACGCGGTCGCGAAGACGTATCGCGCGATTGTAGGGGATGAAAAGAAGTGCCAGCGGTTGCTTAATGGGCAGGCCTTGAATCGCTGGCTTGAGAATGCCAGCGAACATGGTGGTCGCCAGAATTTCGCTGCGCAGATCCAGGTCTTTTCGCAGCTGGTGCAGGATGTGTGTGATTTGACCGACAGTCTCGGAGGCAGGTATACTATGCTTGTCCAGGAATTCGAAGAATGGTTCCGGAAAGTGCAAGCGATTGAGAGCATGCGACTTCATCGACACCAGGGAGATGCGAGCCATGTGGTTTTCATTGATCCGCTCGATCGTGTATGGAAGGACGAGGTGCACGCCATGACAATGAAGCTTGAACAGAGCTTGATGCAGCTGCAGAGCCTGGATATTGCGGGCTACGACGGACCAGAGCAAGTGCCCGCTGATGCTGCACTTGTACGCACAGCCAAGGGACTAGACGTGATGATCGCTTCGATGGTGGACGAGCTGAAAGCGATACGTAGGATCGAAGCGCAAATTGTAAGGTTGGAGAGGCAGTGGGTTAGTCAGCTCACGGCCGAATTGGCTGCAACCCACCCGCGAGATGCGAGGGGCCCGAGGCCTGGAATGTGGAGAACTGCGCTGTTGAGGTCATAGACTATTCTATTTGGATTTATCTGATGGATCGACCATGGAATCCACGGAATATCTATCGCTTCGCAGAGTGTGAGTATCAGGGCACGACGCTCAGTAGCCAGCACTGTACCTAGCACCTCCGCTGCAGCTGTCTACTGGCAAAGGACCGGAATTTAACCACGGCCCGTACGTAGGGAGGTTTGGCGCTAGATAGCACACCCGTCGCTGTGAAGGGATAGAAACCGAGAGAAGAGGGGAGCGGCGAGCAGAGAGAGAAACCAGTCAAAGAAGAGCTGCTTAGAGCAGGCCCACCGACAGAAAACTCGGGCGAAAGGGTTTCACAATGACACGTTCATTGCATCCAGAAATGCCGTCTGTCGGTACGAGAAAGTGTCATCGACAGGGACGGAAAACCTGTTCCTCGCCTGGGCCATGATTCCAACCCATCTGCATTCCTGAGACGGCTCACACCTGGTTATTTTATTCATTTCCTTTTTTCCCCTCTCTCATTCTTTCCTGAACCCGCCAACAGTCTCGACGGGATCTATGAAAATCCTGATCAGTGCAATGGGCCGCCGGTTGAGATTCGGGCTAGTATGCCTTGATTTGAACGAATCGCCTCGCTTCACGAAAGTAGTCCTATTTTTCGGTCGATCACGCCCTCTACCTTGGCTCTTTTTCCCAACTTATGCAAGTCTGAGAATTCGTGGGGTGGAGGGGCCGCCGGCTGAGAGGTACCAAAAGTTTGGAAGGTTGACCTTGTTCTCCATAAAAATGATAGCAATCAGCCACTGAAACCTGAACTTGTGCGATGCGGAAAACAGGACTTTGCATTTCATTGTCCGGGATTCTGCCAGGGTAATTCTTAGACCTGTTTTGTGTCTGAGATCGCCTTTTCGATCAGGATTTTTGGTAGAATAGGCGTTGATGAGCTGACGAAATGATGAGCATAGAATGACAGTGATTTGCCACGAGTACCTCTTACGGTCCTAGAAAGGTATCATTATTATGAACAAGTAGAGAGGTAGAAGCTGAGAAAACGAGGATAGATAGCGGACAGCTTCTCAGAGAAAAAAAAAAGAAAAAGAAAAACATACTTTAAGCAGTAAGCAAGCTAAAGTATCTTCCCTAACCTTGCTAGTAGTAGTACTCTTTATCTACTAGCTATTATTCGGCAGAGTAGCAGCCAGCTGGGGGGACACAGACATCTAGATTCCTGAGTTTGCTGCAATCTGCGAGCCATTCAGAGCGCTTCAAACCCCATCAGAGACGGTGACAGGCGGGCTTTGCTTGACTAAGCGGTGGAGTCCCTGCTGGCCGGCGCGATCATCATCGTCGGGTCCGACTCGGGTGTCACATTTCAGAKAAACTCGTGCCGAACGGTCGACTAAAGTAAGAAGATGCAATCCTGTTGCAGGTGGTGAGAGAGAAAAGTATTCAGCAAGAGAAGGGGGTAACTCTTGCCGAGACAATGTTAAGTAGTGATTGGCAAGCAAAGAGCCATATTTATTCCTTGTCAGATGTAAGTAGAGGTGGTCGCCCAGAAGAAGAATGGATCCAGCGACAGTACAACCTAGAGCACATAGGAAAGCTGCTTCGACACAACCCATACTTAGAATAGTGGTTCGGTAGGTGTGAGTCTGGACCTGGAATGGATGGATCGATCCATCTGGTTTAAGAGTCAAGCCTCAAGGCCCCTCTTTCGGTTCCTTTCGTTTGTTCTTCTCTTGGTTTCTATCTAACATTCCACCTCTTTTACTCGCGCCTCTACTTTTCCCTCTGTTCGGTCTCATTCCCCAACCCACCCTTATCGACCCGATCTACTGAGATTAGCTTCGTCTGATCGTGCTTCTGCATTTTCTCTTCCCCGGATCTTCTTCCCCCCTTGGTTCTTACCTGCTTCATCTCTTGTCTACCACATTCTTCCTGGCCAACTATCTATCGCCGGGACTGACGTCACCTCACCCCCCAAAGAGAATCCGTCGGCACTGAACTGAGGCTCTGGATCGCCCGGTCGAGATGGTCCACACGCCAGGAGACTAGAAAATCGCCTCCCATTTAGATCGCATATCCGGCCCTAGCTTCTGCATCGACGCCAACCATGAAGGACTCACTGTATTATCGCATCTGGCGCCGGGAGTCGGGATACACTTCTCCCTCAGCGACTATTCGTGGTATATATGGCTCCAAGGAATGGATCGACGATTTGGATATTGTAAATGAGCTGGGGGGTCACACAGGCTGCGTCAACGCGTTATGGTATGTGCTAGCTGTGAGACCACTAACTATGAACTTTCTCTGACAAGGTTTCTAATTTCCGGCGGTAGTTGGTCGCGATCTGGTCAGCTGTTGGCCTCGGGTTCTGACGATCTGCATCTCAACATCTATTCCTACCAACCGGAATCCTCGTCCGCGCCCTTTACGCTCAACACCACCATTTACACGGGCCACAAGGCGAACATCTTCTCGACCAAGTTCATGCCCCATTCGAATGATCGCACGCTGGTGACGTGCGCCGGTGATTCTCAAGTGCGCGTCTTTGACATCGAGTATTCCGCAGGTAACGGCAATGTCGCCGCAACGTCTGCCTTTTCTGCGTCGGCCCGGAGCCGTCGCTTCAACAATTTCTTCAGCAATGCGCGCTACCTGAACGAAACAAACACAAATTGCAGAGTCTATCGGAGCCACGCGGATCGGGTCAAGAGGATTGTCACCGAGTCATCTCCGTACCTCTTTCTCACGTGTTCGGAGGATGGCGAGGTTCGCCAGTGGGATTTGCGCCAGCCGTCTTCCGCCTATCCACAGCCGCGCGGGGGACAGGGCTTCATGGCGTACCGGCCGGGTCTGGATCATGACGATTCGAATGTGCCTCCTCCGCTGATTTCCTATAAACGGCACCGTCTGGATCTCAACACCATCTCGTGCTCCTCGAGTCAACCGTATTACATCGCGCTGGGCGGCGCCCATTTGCATTGCTTCTTGCACGACAGGCGAATGCTGGGACGGGACCTGCTTGCGGAAAAGGGCCATCCCGGGGGTCTCTCCGACAGCGGTAGCCAGCACGATGAGGAACTCATGGGACAGGCGACGAGATGTGTTCGGAGGTTTGCCCCCGGCGGTAAGAGACGAATGAGCCCCCGGGATAATGGGCATATTACCGCCTGTAAGATCAGCGACGCCAATCCGAACGAGATGGTTGTCAGCTGGTCCGGAGACCATATATACAGTTTTGATCTGCTTCGGAGTCCGGACGCGAACGACCCAGCGTCGGCGGTTCAGACATCCGTCCAAGGAAGTCCTAGTTCACATAGGCGCCGAAGCTCAAAGAACAGAAAACGTAAACGGCGAAAGGTAGCTTCGCTGTCGTCGCAGTCTAGCGGCAACCGCCATCAATCGCGTCGGCGATCGGCGGAGCACGATGATAGCGGTGAGCTAGCCTTCAGAGTCCGCTATGGCAATGGAGAGATGGAGGATATCCCGTTCCCCTCGCTATCCGAAACAGTATCCAGCGCTCCGCAAAATGTATTGGAGCAGGCGCAGTATTCGGTTCTGAACGAGGCACAGCGGCTGAGCATGCGTATTGCCAAAGGGCTTGTTAAGCTGCGCAAGGCCCTCTTCTCCTTGGAAGCATCGGTGCGCGAAGCCACCGAGGCCTCAAGCCCATCCGATCTGACGCCGTACACTGCTTCGTTTTCTACTGTGTTGACACACGCGGCGGAGCAGCTGCCCCGAATGGGAGAAGTCATGCGGACATGGAGATATCCTCTCGACCCCAGCCCAGACGTCGTGAACTTTCAGCAATCTCTTCGTCGTAATCGGGAATCCGCCTGGAGATTCGTACAAGCTGCGGGAACACTTGCACGGTTTCTGGGAGGTGAGATCCAAAGTTCTTCCGAAAATGAAGATTCGGCGATGAACCTATTCCAGCAGATAGTACCTGCACCCGGCGAAAATAATGTGATTGTCACGAAAGAGCAATTTGGCTACGACTTTGTCAAAGCTATCTTGTTGTTCTTCGAAGGAGGAAGGGCCGCTGTATTGGCTGGGTTCAAGAGCAATCCTTTTCACAGGCGTAATCTGGCGCGATATCCGATTCCTGAAACAGCTGACGACAGTGCTATCGAATCGGTCCTGGTTCCTTACCTTCAAAGCTTGGCAGGGGACTATCCGGTGGTGAATGTCGATGCCTCGAGATTTGAACATGACAGCACTCGCACATTGTTTCCGACACAACATGCTGCAGTTGCCGCCTTTGCAAATGCCGTGCAATTGCCACTGGAGGATTTGGGACATGTTGCAGCCCGGGTCAATGGTGATGGTGGGACTGCACATCACGTTCGGTCTCTTGACCGGGCGTCAGCAACCAGGTTCTGGGTTCTCAAGGTAGGTCGAGGCATCTTGATGGAGACAGGTACTGGAGTCAACTACGCCTTTGTGAACCGGGCCTTTGGCGGGCTGCGCACAGAAATCGAAGATAACTCGGACGGTGAGCTTCCGCAAGAGAGAGTGCAAGAGGATATCGACGGCAGCGTCGAGGAGGAGCCGATCCAAGAAGTGCACCTCGTGACTTCTGGTGGCCTCATGAATGGAGACTCTACTCATCGGCACACACGAACCTCCAACCAGAACGGACCGCGGACGAGGTCCACTAACGGCGGGCCGGGAGGTAGGGATGGGGCCTCTATTGAGCACGGCGATGCGGCGGTCGTGAGCGAGGATGGCTCCGATGAATCCACCGAAGATGAAGAAGAGGACGAGGATGAAGGAGACTTCGACATGGAACTTGGCGATTCTTCTGATGAGGACGAGGATGAGGACGAAGCCGAGGAGCATCTCATCAACAGATATGGTTTCCGACGAACGCGAAGAGAGGATGTCGAACTGGACGTGCCTTGTTCCTCGCATACTAAAGTCTATCGGGGGCATTGCAATATCAAGACAGTCAAAGACGTCAATTACTTTGGACTGAATGATGAATACGTCGTGAGTGGCAGTGACTCTGGCCATGTGTTCATCTGGGATCGGAAAACAGCGAACCTGGTCAACATACTCGAGGCGGATAGCGAAGTTGTCAACGTTGTGCAAGGTATGTTCATTGTGACCATACATACGGCATTAACTCACGCCTATTTGTAAGGACACCCGTACGAACCGACCATCGCCGCTTCTGGAATCGACAGCACTATCAAGATCTTCTCACCCGATCGACATGCGCAGGAAAATGCACGCCGCGGTGTCAACATCCTGGACCCCGATAACCCAGCTAACACGCTCGGTGCAAACGTTGCCGGTATTGGCGGCCTCAAAAGCTCCAAACGCATCCATGATAGCTACCGGATCATGAGTCAAAACGACGTCGATCGTCAAGGAGGCATGAGCGAGGCGTACATCACTGTAAGTCGTTTGCTCCTTCGTTCTTGGGCTTTTATCCTTCCTTTTTGCCTGCATAATCTGACACCGTCATCCTCAGAGGAGTATGCTGGCTCGGTTAGCTGCTACATTACGGCAAAGACAGACTGTTGGAGGTGCATTGGTGGACGGAGCGGGCGAGGGCGCTACGATTGTTCTGGACGAAAATTGCACTGTAAGCTCTCGTATATTCTTATTTCTTGGCACCTTCATGGTTTGGAGACTAAACATGTTCTGTACAGGTGATGTGAGTCCGCCTCGCAGGATGCTCTCGGAGCGTGGTCGACTGGTCAACTGGCCATGCTTATGATTCTTCAACGTTATTATTAGACCCAGGTTGCCAACATTATTATCTACACCCATCCTTGGGACTCTTGCGCATGTCATGCACTGGCAGCGTATTGTAGTAAGTAGCACTTGGACATGGTAAAATCGATCGACAGAATCGACAGAATTGTAGCGTACATAATCACAAATGCTCTGCATCATCCATAGTCCATACATTCCCAGAACTGAAGTGCAACCTAGTCAGTGATGTGCTGTGACTGTATGATCTACTCGTCAACTACCAATTTAACCTTATCATCACGTGACGATAACGATACCCCACGTTTAAAAAAATCGAGAGAAGGATATGGGTCCGAGATCTTCGTGAAGCAATTGCAATTTGATGCCGTTCTTGATATATGTGTATAGCACCTAGCCCTTCTTCTTGTCATTATCATTTATTGGCCTACACATAGAAATCCCGGAGTACCAACCTGAATACACCGTCCACAATCCAGAGCACAGCATATATTCGCATATAACAAGAACAAATTGCGAATTTTACTCCGGCAGCAAATGTCCAATTTCCCAGATATCTGAATATACACTCCATTTCGCTGCTCGCAAACGATCTATTCCCAAACATGAACACAGACAAAGACGCAGACGCGCTCCTCCGCGAACGCTCCGAAGTGACCTCCCAGCTGTACGCCGACCCGCACAATCCGCACAGATACCTTGACCGAGGCCGGATACACGAACGCCTGGGCTTCTCGGATCTTGCGTCGGCGGATGCGTACCGGGCTTTGTCGTTGCTGGAGTCTGTTGTTGATCCCGATGGGTGCGAGTTTCAGGCTATGCGGCGGGTTGGGAGTGGTGATGAGGAGGATGAGGAGGAGGGCGAGGGGGAGTTCGAGGATATATCGCAGGAGGAATATGATGGTATGATTGGGGGCGTGTATGGGTTGCTTGTGAGGAGCTTGGTTCGGTGTGGATGTTATCGGGATGCGTATGAATTCTGTGTGCGGGGGCTTGCGTTGTTGGAGGATGAAGGTGTGGGTGCGGAGGACGAGATCGCCGGGCTGAAAACGCAGCTGGGCATTATTAAGAAGGTATATGCTGCTAAGCATGGGAAAGAGGGTGAAGAGGAGGTGGTGGTGGACCCGAGCGTGCTGAATGCGCAGGGCTACGCGAGGCGGGTGCTCTACCCGTGGAACACGCATGAGCCTGACCGCAAGGCGCCCGAGACACTGGCGTTGCTGAACGAGCGCCTGAAGGACGTTGCGCCCAAGTGCGAAGTCAGGGCCGTTGCGCTGCCCGCGTTGCATGGTACGGCTACAGCCCCCGCCGCGGCCTCGGACGAGAGCGCAGCAGAAGTCTCCGTTCAACTGGGTCTATTCGCAAAAGAAGACATCGCTCCCGGGGAGATCCTGCTGCACGAGTCGTCGCTGCTCACAGCCACCAACCGCCTCCACGATGACCTCTGCGATGCCTGCAACGCCCCTCTGCCAGAGCTCTCGTCCGCCGAACCCCCCGTCGCGTGCGCTGGCTGCGCCGACACCATCTTCTGCAGCCAGAAATGCCACGACACGGCCCAAACCGTCTACCACGGCGCCGTCTGCGGCCTCATGGACAACCTCGAGTCGATCGGCAAGGATATCCCCGACCCGAAGGACAAGGCCGATTACCTGTACCTCCTGCTCCTGGGCCGGGCCATCGCCATGGCCGCCACGCAAGATATGCATCCGCTCGACCTCCCCGAGGTGAAATACATCTGGGGAGACTTCCACGATCTCGACCTCGACAACCCTTTAGGTTCAGACGACCCCACCGCCACCCTCCCCTTCTCCTTCCAGCTCAACATCCTCCAGCCGATGCGCATCCTCGAGGAAATGGAACTCGACCCGTACGCCAACCTCGCCCGCTACGACACCTGGGTGCTCAACACGCTGTACGCTAAATTCCGCGGCACTGCATCGGGCCGCCTCTCCACCTGGGACGGCGGGCCGGAGCTCTGCGCGGTGCATCCGCTCTGGTGTCTGGCGAATCACTCGTGTGACCCCAACGTGCGCTGGGAATGGGGCGGCGAGATTACGTTCCGGGCGCGGACGGAGGCCGAGCGAGCGGTGTGGAAGGGGGAGGGGGCGCCTGTGCGGCGGACAGGCGAGGGGATCAAGGCAGATGAAGAGATTCTGAATCATTACTGTGATATTGGGCTTGATGTGAAGGAGCGGAGGGAGTGGGCTAGGGGCGCGCTTGGGGGTTTGTGTCAGTGTGACAGGTGTGTCTGGGAGGCTTCTACGGCGTAGATGATTGGATTTGGTACATAGAATGGTTGTGACGGCGATACAGCACTCAAGATACCCGATAGATGACTGAATGAAATACGCGAATCTTACAGAGACTTCATGCATACGACCAATAGATTCAATGCAGATAGTCAAGACCTCTGGTATTGTGCATAGCAGCTTGCAAACAAATTCACAGCCTAGAAATATAGATACACCTTTGAGAACCTTTCCCCGCCCATGTTGTTCCAGTCATTTTGCCCATTAAAAACCTGCTGAGTCATTGTACAATGTCCAAGTACCGAAGGGCATAATTCAAAATGAGTTTTTCTCTTCTTACAAATAGTCGGAGGCCCGGCCCCGACGAGGCGGAGTCCTAGAAAGAGATCTGCGCTTGTTGGAGTCGCGAGGTGGAGGCGAGCGAGATCGTGAGACGGAGCTCGAGTTCCTCCTGCGTCTCTGTTCACGTCCATACCGTGGGGGAGGACTGGGCGATCGTGACAAAGAATCTCCACGGGCACGGCGACCAGGAGGAGGACGTTGAGGCGATACACTTCTCTCGGCACGTCGACGAGGAGGAGAAAGAGACTGCGAGGAGTAGCGTCTGACACGCGCCTTTGCATCCCCAGCTCGCGGTGGCGGGGTAACAGAGCGCGACGGTGACCTAGAGTACGACCGGTCTCTCCGGCTGTAAGAGGTTCGCTTTCTCGGCGGCGTGACGGATCGCGAAGGAGAGCGAGAGTCATAGGATTTGTCACGAACACGTCTAGGTGGTGTACGGGAGACTGACGACCTCCTTTGGCCAGCCGGCGAGCGTGAACGACTGTAGGACACTGAGCGTCGACGAGACTTTGGAACCGGAGATCTCGATCGACTGTAGCTTGGGGTATAACTTCTTCCTCGAGAAGATCCAGACACTGATCTCGAGTACGACCTTCCACGACTAACCGAGCGACGCGGACCGCGGCTTCGTGAAGGAGACCGTGAATACGAATATGACCGCGAGCGCGACCGAGAACCTGTGCATGTGGAGCAGGTAGAATGTGAACTGACAGACTCCGCATCCGACTCTGCGTCGCGTGCAGGCAGGGCGGGAACAGTCGGCTTGGGAAGGTTCTTCAAGTGTTCCCGCATGTCTTCCGTCAGAACACCGAAGCCGATACTCGTGAAGTAATTGATTGAAAAGCGGGTGTTGCGAGGGTTGTCCAGAGGGAAAAGTCCCTCGAAGCTGGGGCGCAGAATTTCATCCCTCAGGCGCGCCTGCAACTTCGCGAGGCCAAGATGTTCCCCTAGATCCTGGAACAGGATCTTGATGAAGATACGGCTGCTAGATGTCGTCTCGTCTTCATTGAGGTGAATGACCGACAAGACATGCCAGCCAATGGCGTCTGTGCTCAGCATATGGCCAAAGAAACGGGCTATATTGCGCAGACGATTAGTTTCATATCGATGGATTGTGTCGTAATACTTGGCGAAGGCAGCTTCAAAAAGATCAGACCATAAACGATTGATTTTCGCGAATCGCTCTCCAATCAAGCCATAGAATTTCGAGTACGTTCGCTCCTGGGAACAACATTCGATGACCATCGAGGGGAGTTCTGGCTCCAGGCCAGGTGGCAACGAGATCTTCATAAGCTTGTGGCAACATTCTTCGAAGTCGATACTGGACATGATAGTCAGGTAGATTGTTCGCCGGAGATTGACGAGATCTGTATTGCTCTGATCCTTGATCTCCATCTGTCGTTCTTCCTCCTCTTCCTCGTCAGAACTCTCGTCGGTTTCGTCCTCGTCTTCCTCATCGCTACCCTCACCAAGGATTTCGGCCTTGAGTTTCTTGTAAGCCTCTTCGTGCTCCTCCCACTGAGGATCGTATTTGAAGACATTGAGGCCATCTTGAGTATCAATCTCATCATCCAGACCGATACGATGGGTGATCTGATCTTCCTCCTCAACTAGGTCGAGTTCCTCCTTGACCGCCGGGTTGTCCTTGTATCTATCCTTGCGAACCTGGAACAGGACCTCGATCATATATTGAACTCGTTTGTCGATGTCGGCCTCGTGCAAAATATTCCTGAATTGATCAAACACCGCCAGAGCGATGGGAGCACTCATCTCTTCCAAGTGCTGGCCAACTTCCCTGGTCAGACCGACGGCGATCTCCACACTATCATCTGTAGGTTTATGTAGCAGCAGAAGGAGGATCTGCGCGGCAAGCATCTCGTGAGCGACTTGCTGGTTACACAGATGTGCGATAAAAGTTGTGGATGAGATGCAGACGGCTTTATCGTTTCGCTTGAATGCTTTTCGGAATTGGACAATCAACCTATTGAGCAGCAATTCGCCGACCTGAGGCAACTTGGTATTGACAATGGCCGCCATTGCCGCGTAGATCGGGGTAAACGGTAAACTCGCCGCTTGCGCCTTCATGATGCTCCTGCAGAACAAACCTCGGCCACGGACCAGGTTCTCCCCGAAGAGCTCGGGAACGATGAACTTGATGTTGGACACATTGACCTTGTTGATGAGACCGTTGATGGACTTCTTCAGAGCTTCCCATGCCATACGCTGGTATTCTTTGCTGTTCTTATCCGTGATCTGCGCCTGCAGCGCGCGCAATCGAGCTGGCGGTATGTATGTGCCCCCAGATCGCATATTCAAAAGTTTTTCATACTCAGCTTTGGCGGCAGCTTGCTTCTCCTCCTCCGTCAAGGGCTTCCGTGCAGCTTCCTGCTTCTCATGCTGACGGAGGCGTTCGGCCAGCTGGCGCTCTCTTTCGACGGCACGCTCAGGATCGATACGTGGCGCATCTCCATCATCGTTCAGCGAGTCACCAGGTGGCGAGCGACGGCGACGAGGGGAAGGCGACCGAGATGGAGGAGAGCGTTTTCGCGAGGCTGAGGGTTGTGGAGAGTACGACGTGCCTGGGGGAGGTGTAGGCACGCGAACGGCGGACTGCAACACGACAGAATCCGTCATGGTTGCACTGTGTCTGAATCTACTACTCTGGAGTTTCTTGCACTAGATGTCAACTCCAGAGCTCGAGATGCAGTATGTGATCCGACAAAGTTCCAACAGTCGGGAAGGTGAGGCGGCGAAGGGAGGAAAGCCTTAGCGTCCAAAATTGTCACGTGATGTCGGAGGAGCCAAGCTGGCCTGGACTGTTTATGGGCAATATCAGAGGAGACATTTCGTTTTGCACTTCCTGCGTTTTGTTAGGAGGGAAATAACCTAATTCGAGCATCCATTATGGTGAGACTTCAATGCCACCTCAGCCATAAACCCCTTATACTGACTGACTCTGATTGCAGCTGGGCCAACTCGTTGGATCCGCCATGCTCTTGGTCGCTACCGCGATCTTCCTCTATTATACGGCTTGGACACTCCTTATGGTACTTAATCCACACACCTCTTGACGACACCTGACATGAAAACTAACTATCAAACAGCCATTTGTTGACCCCGGACACCCTCTTCATGACCTCTTTCCTCCTCGCGTGTGGGCAATCCGCATACCTGTCATTCTGACTTTACTGGGCTCGGCCGTGGTTGGTACCTTCATTGGGTTGGTAATGATCAACAGCAACAGAAAGAAGGCCGCCAAAGCTGCTGCTGCGAAGAAGAAGACCTGAATATTGCCAAGAAGGGGCGGCATACAAAGGCCCGGTGAACAAAAGCAAAGTCTACCGGAGTTGTGCAAGGGAGTTTCCCCTTTATTTTTCATCTAATAAACTTGTAACAATATTATCTAAATTCTTTGACGTTCTTTTTACCCCTGTCGAGTTAGAGAGGAATCCTTCACGTTGTCTCATCATGAGCATGTTGATGCTTGTAAATGACGAACTGATAGGTCATCGGCAGGCACGCAAGTCTACGGCACGAGGTGTCATAAGGAAATGGTACCTTGAGGGCGATTTCCCTGGACGACGATGACAAGCATACTCCGTAGTATTGATACGACCAGCAGGTATCACGTCTCAGTCGTCGCTTGATCGTCCACCAATGAGACCTTGGGGCCTTACAGATCATGGCTGTGCTGCAGAAGTGACCCCGTGACAAACTTGACACTGAACACCTGACGCTTGATCCTGAGTCGGAAGAATTGGTCATTGTTTGACTGGCGATTACTTCCCGGCGCAACCGTGGATACGTGGAATGTTCGAGCCAAGTTCCAACATCCAGTTGATGATGGTGATGATCATGACCTGCCACCTCTTCCTATGAGGACAGCTCTCAGGCAAATCACGTGTGGCATGCTGACCCCGTGTTTCGCGCGCCTTGTTTGCAATGTTTGTCTTACCCCTCATGCGGGATGGAGGTGGTTGTTTGTATTGTCGTTACCAGGAAAGATACGGTACCTCGTGCCAGATATTTAGTCACAGGCAGTTATACCAAGATCAGCTGTTGAGGAAGTCTGCGAGGGACTCTGTAACTTTGAAGTATAGGCCCTGTCTGAATACCTTATGATTTCAACAACTTGTACATATATACTGTAGATGAGACTTGGTTTGTGAGGGGTGCCAACGGAGAGACGGAGCTGAAAGTAGGGGGGCGGGCAGATAGGTACCTTACTCCATACTGATAAGGAGCTAGCTGATGCAGATAACGGGTAAACTTTGGTTTAATTACGTATGAACAGTCAGCCTACCATGGAGAGATGTCATCTACCTATACTCCTGACCTGCATGAGTTCCCCCTCCCCCTCTCTTGAACCGTTTACCTGCTCTACATCTCTCTTTGAACAACTATCTGATATCTTTTCTTAAGTCCTGAGTTTTGGAGCGGCCATACGAGACGGTAGCTCAGAGATACTGGAGATAATTACTGATTTGGAGGCTTGGACGACAGAACAAAGTCTGGCATCCGAGTCATATTGAATCCCGCATCTACAAGGCGTATCTAAGGGTACAGATCCCCAAGTACGCTGGTTCTCGCGACAGCTCCGCACTCGAGCAGGGAGAGTGCAGTAACTTATTCCGTCCTTCCTCTTCAGGTCTTTGTCACTCCAATCAATAAACGATAGTATGTTTCAATGAGAGCCCGCAACTGCTTCTTGCGATGACTCACGCTGACAAGCGTTCTGTACACAAGGTTCCAGGCAGTCTCTAGATAGGTTCCCAGCTCATCGATCGTTTTTGCCAGTCAACGTCATTGTTTGAACACCCGTTCTCAGACCTTATCAGAGGTCTTGAGGGCGGTCTCCTTAGTGAGATTCTCTGTTGCCTCCTTGAGGCACTCCTTCCAGTTGAATGCCCCCGGCAGCCTCGGACGACTTATTTCGCCAGCAGGGCCGGGCTTCAGGCGATCTGATCCCCCTTCCTTCAGAATTTTCTCGGCCAAGTCCCGAAAACAATGACAATATTGGAAAAACGAAGAAAAAGGGTAAAAACGGCAAAGGAGGTAAAGGGGCCAAAGCGGTAGCCAAGTCTCCGCCTGATGACCTGTATGCATGAAAATCACTCCTCTTCAGGCCATAAGCGTCCTAAAACTGACAAAATCTGCCCTTGATGTAACAGGATTGACACTTCTGCGCCTGTGCTAGCTGAACCAGCGTCTTATTCAGATACTCCGTCAGCTCCCCCTAGTAATCCGGTTGCCTCGGCCGTTCCAGACGCTTTTGGGTCTCTTACGGAAACGACGGAGAATGATCTTGCCATCCGTACGGGAACATGGGCAAAATCAATTCCATATGGGAAAAGTCCTCCAAATGATGGCATTCCTGAGGAGCTCGCAGGCGGGTCTCCCCTTAGCTTCCCTACACACCTAGATAAAGGTGGTTTTAGTCAACCGTCGTCAACCTCTCCCCCTCCTMGAAGGAGACCCTTGAGCTACGGTAATGGATACCTGAGCAGCAATTTGTCCAGGCAGCAATCTGTAGACAGGCAGAAGAGCCATTCTCTGAGTGGCCCGTACGATGGTCATATCCCCCTGCCTCATCTGCGGCAACCTCACTTCTACGGTGCACCGGATATTGATCTCCCTCCATTTACTGGTTCAAACCGGACAGCTGGAGATGACGGTTACTCATTCTGTGGCTTTGACACTTTGTCCGGTCCAGCGTTCAAGTCCTCCAAGATGGGTGGCACCGTGATGCTTGTTGGCACTGATGGGGCCTTGGACGTTCTTGCAATTGAAGACCGCAAAACGCGTTTAGTGGGAAAGCTCAGTGGGCTCAGAGGCCGGGTGATAGAGGCAAAAATCTTAGCCTCTACCTCATCGAACGATCCGTTCATTTCGTCGAGACCGCATGTCGCCGTCATAATACACGGACCCTGTGCCTCGAGTGAAGACGAAGGCCGGACATCTTCTGCTGCTTCGGAAACAAATGAGATACCACCTAGTCAGACTGGAAGGCTTCCGCCGGGTGAGAAACGCGTCAGCAAGGATGAGCCGAAACTGTACCAAACCAGAGCCGAGATTTACTCTCTCAGGAGCGGAGAGCAGATCGCAACACTGTTCACCACGAAACCTACTCCTTGTTTTGAGAACATTCCCGGATTGCCTGCTCTTGCCCCATCTCCTACTGGGAATCTAAAGCTGCTCGTCAGCGGGAACCATATTGTGTTGGCATCCGGCGTTAGCGGGGAGGTGTATGTATACGGCATAAATCCCTTCTCACCGTCATGTGCATACCAGTGCTTGGGTAAAACCTGGACAAGTGTACAGACACGAGAGGCTCGGCGATACTCAACATCATCCAATTCAACTGATCCGGATGCATCTCGGAACGACTCCCCACATGGTTCTGCCGTTTCAGATTACCCTGTGCTGGCGCTTAGAGGACGATGGCTAGCCATAGTGCCACCGTCCTCAACTTATAGGGCATCTATTCGTGGAACGGTGCCTGCCTCACTTATTCAGGGCAAAGCTTTCGGGCTCGAGACGCGTAGTCCTCCAGCCAAGCCGCCAGTCACCTCCGCAACGGACGTTGGCGAAGGCGAAAGTCTCTTTGACAAAGTAGCAAGGGGTGTCACACAAGAGMTGGTACGTGGTGCCCGCTGGATGGGTGACCAGGGACTTCAAGCTTGGAACAATTATTGGAATAAAGACCAGTCTCAGACCACCTCCTCGCGGCGATCTCCAAATTTTATGGATTTGCCGCAACAAGGATACAGTCTCTTCCCGCCGACACACGCCCAGGAAACTCAGACGACATCGCCTGCAGAACCCGATTTTGTCTCGATACTGGATTTGAGACGATTCGATGATGGCGGCGAGACAAGGAATGCTATGCTCAACCCCATCGCTACCTTCCAGGTCCCTAATGGATGTAGCTTCTTGTCATTCTCCCCTAATGGCTTGATGCTACTTACAGCGAGCAAGAAGGGGGATGTCCAGTACGTTTGGGACTTGATGCAAGCCAGGCATTGTCGGGCAGGGGTCTTCCTCTCCGAGGACTCCACAACGCCATCAGCCAACGTGCGACAAGTTGCGCGGTTCGCACGTCTTACTACGTCTTCTATTGTCGATGTGATCTGGTCCCCTCCATCCGGAGATCGGCTGGCAGTGATAACCCGCAAGGGTACGGTGCACGTTTTTGACCTTCCTCGCAGTGCTTTCCAGTGGCCTCCGTTCCGACGAGCTCGTCCTCAACCCCACAAGTCGCAAGCCAACAATTCCCCCACGGACGAAGCGACTGAAAGAGCGGCTGTGACGAATCCGCTATCCGCCGCGTTTAAACTCGTTGGTGGAAAAACGCAGCCTATTCTGGCTGCTGTCAAAGGCCGCACTCCTTCCGCGGGCTCTGCGTTTCCTGCAGTCGGTGCGTTCGCAATTCCCTCCGCAGCTGGAGTCCGAAGTGGGAGGGCGGTTGCTGCTGGCCTTAGCAAATCGATGGGTGCAGCGACTGGTACAGTCAATACTCTCCGGCACGCTGGTGAAAATCGACTGCACCTCTCCGGTCTTGCGCGTGACCCAGCCGCGTCTCGTGTCGTTTGGATCTCGAACAAAGGGCAGCCTTTCCTGGGCGTGGTAGACAATGGATTCTTCCGGCTGTACCGGGTCAAACGATCCATTTCTTCTCAGAAGAATCGCCAGCTGCAGTCGGTTATTGGAAACAAGGAAATCGAGTACAAGTTGCCCGCGAAGCTTCAGACTCCATGCGGTCCATTGCTGATCGGGACATTCGCTCATGAACACACTGTCTCTGCCATCTTAACCCTGCCGTCTTCAATCTCACGACCCCACACTACCTCAAAGATTAGGTGCCAGCCCCTCTCCCAGGCCGAGATCGAGACGAACGCACCTTACCAGCCCTTCCACACCGATCACAGAGTCAATCTCTTCGTTTTCTCTAATGAAAATGAAGTATGTGATCCATTGACGTGTGGCCCGGGCGGCCAGTGGATCTTTGGCGACAGCATCTCGCTGACCAAACTTCACGTGCGGCCATTCAGTGCCGGTGGCGGCACCGGCGATGATGACGATATCGCGCACGAACAACAGCACGGCTTCGGGGGAGAAATGGAGAACCTCATCAGTCTGGGCAACAGCACCGGCAATGTTGAAGAGGTTGTTATCACCACTCGCAGGAAGAAGAGACATTCCACGGCAGTCTCCGCTGGTCCTGGCGCTGGTGTCGACGACGGCTTCTTCGAAGACGACTGTGAGGTGCTGGATTTTGCTCGGGACCGGGTCTGAAATTCAACATCAGACCTTACCATGCTATTTGAAGTAACTTATTTCCCTTCCGCTTCCGAGCAGCTTGACATAGTTCTAGACTTTGTTCTGATTTTGGCGTTCGTTCTCGATACCCCTGCTCATGCCAATTGATAGAAATCCATACATGCAGAGCAGCACGAGATAATCTGGCAGTTTCGAGGTTATTGGAGTCTGTTACACGGTTGGTTCTGTTTTTGATTGCTTCTGGCTCCAGGATACCTTCTTGGGTTTCCATGACTCTCCCTTTGGTTCTGGATGTTTGCTTTGTGCCTGATACTCTTGCAACTACATATTAAATACCCAAATACTGTACCTCTATTGAAATTTGATAGACAGAATGAGATCTATGGAATGAATTGCTTGGTCTATTATGCACTTGCGGAGAAGCCTTGGGAATATGTGTATATAGGCAAGCTGCGACCATCGTCTAACTTGTAATGTCCTTTCTCAAGGAATATGGGTTGCCTCCTCCATCTCCTCTTCCCACCACTTGCGAAACTCGACCAACCGCTGTGTCCGCACGCGAGCCATTTCCCTCCCCGTCTGCGTCTTCATCATCCCCTCCAACCGCACCAGTTTCTCCTGAAAGTGAGCTATAGCATTATTCATATCCCATGGCTCCCCAGGACCAAGGTACTTCTTTCCCTGCGCCCCCAGAAACGTAAAGCACCGCCCGATCCCCACGGCCCCCAGCGCATCCAACCGGTCCGCATCCTGCACCACCGCCAACTCCACATACCCCTCCTCGTCGATCAGTCTCCGCACCGTCGCAGGATCTTTCGCCTCCTTCGAGTACGACACATGCGTCACAATGGTCTGCACCCTCGCCGCGAGCGCCGCGTCCGCCCCATGCGCCAGCAGCGCCTGCTCCACCATCCTGCCCGGATCAACTGCCGCCTCCTGCTGCTGCTGCTCCCCCGCCGCAGATGTCGCTGCAGCAACCTGCGTCAGATACTTCCTATCCCCGATATCATGCAGCAAGGCGGCGAGTTTGACGACGTCCGCGTCGTAGGTGATTTCGGGGTGCGCGAGTTGTTCCTTCTCGAGGATTGTGCGGGCTAGGGTGACGACGCGGTGGACGTGGGCGGGGTTGTGGGAGGGGTCGTGGGCGGACATGCATGATGTGACGAAGGCGGCCATCGAGGTGTAGAGGTGGTGGAAGTCTTTTGGGGGTGCCATTTTTTCGTTTCCCACTTTTGGGGTGATGGGTTTTTGTGTTGGTTGAGGTGGGGTTGTGTATGGGTGTAGTGTAGGAGAGGAAGAGATATCCTTCTCTGCTAGGGACTTTGTGATTGAGGTGTCAGGCTGTGGATAGTTTGGTGTATCGGAAGAGAAGATATGGTTGTGTTTCCCATTTATGGTGTGATTGACGCGTTTAAGCGGGGAGTTGACGCGCACCTTATCAGTCTTATCGGTTAGGTGATCTCCGCGGTCTACGGTGTAGATCCATCGTCATTCAACTCTGGTATCTACTCGATTACATTGCAGGCATGTACTCTGACACTCACATAGTATTATGGTTTAGAGCCTCGGTTTAAAGGACGGGATTTGGCAAATGGGGAAGGACAAAACCCCCGAGACTTGGGAGACATTTCAAATGGTTCGAGCGGTAAGTGGTTATGAGAATATTCCGCAAAAGAAGTTAACCGGCGGGATGATGGGTCACTTGGGCAGACTGCGCTGAATTGAACGTCCTTGACAATTGCCTTGGTTCTCTAGGAACTCGGTCAAGGCAACCGTGCACGTGTGAATGTCAACGTTCATACTACTGTGATTCGAAGGAGACAGCCCGTCAGACTCATGATTAAGCATTTAGCATTGGTATCTCAAATATTTTGAAAGTACTACACACATGAAAGGCAATTATGGCACAGTATTAGGTGGCATCCTTATTAGTACTTCAGTGAGAATGAAGAGGATTAAAATCAATCGACCCATGTCCCGTGAACCTATTAACTCCCGTCTCGATATTCATTACCATTTGGGACCCAGTCGTAGCCATGAGCCGCGTCTGTAAAGAACAGGTTATCGTTTACAGAGCCCAGGCAGCAAGGACGAAGCCAAGGAGACCGGCGGCAGAGACACCGAGCTGCAGCTGGTTAACAGCAGCAGCGTTGTGAGTAGAGCTGGAGGTAGCGCCGCTGCTGGTAGCAGTGCCGGAGCCAGAGGCCGTGGATTTGGAACCTGTAGAATGTCCAATTAGCTATGACTTCCTTGGGCCATTTCAGACCGAATAGAACCAGCAACATACCAGAAGAGCCAGTCTCAGAGCTGCTGGAGCCAGTGCCAGTGGTGGTCGCGGTGTTAGAGCTGACACCAGTGCCGGTGGAGCCAGCATTGGTCATGGTCGCAGGGAAGAAGTGGCTGCTGTAGCAGCTGCTCTGGCACGAGGCATACTTGTCGGTGTCGCTAGGAGTGCCAGAGCCCTGAGGGCACGCAGCAACACAGCTGACGGTGTCGTTGGCCTGCTGGTCGCTAGGGCAAGGGACGTGGAAGCATCCAGCAACGCAGCAAATGTCATTAGAATTGCCTGAATGCAATCGTGAGGTTAGCTTTATGTGATGGGATAATTCAAGAAGAAGCTATAAAAACACACATTTGGCGGCGCAGGAGGCCTCGGGCGACAGGCTGGCGGTGGTGGAGGCCGCGCTACTAGTGGTGGACTGGGCAGTAGCCAGGACCAAGAGAGAAGAGACGGCGATGATGTTGTTGAACTTCATTTTGACTAAGACTGACTGTAGAGATTCAGGAGCGACAGACTTGAGATCTCAGTGCAAGAAAAAGAAAAGAAGATTGTTGGTACAAACGAGAGACTGGTGTTTGTTGATGAGGAGGAAGAAGAAGAAGAAGAGGGAAAACAGAAGTTGGGGGAAAAGAGGAGTAATAAAATAAGACCAATAACAGTAGATGATACCCTCAGACCATGAAACCTTGCTGGGAAGGGTCTCTGTGACCTGTGGATATTGGACAGACTAGACTAATTCCAAGTCTTGTCACTTGGTGATCCGCCCAGGTTTCTTGTCGTTACGCCTTCTCATTAGTAGGGTTTCAGTGTTTCTGGTCTGTTACTATTAATTTTTTTCTGAGTTTTAGGACTATCCCGAGTGCTTTAACCATCCACTGACAGCGTCACCAAGGCTTCATGCAGTATCTCCTCAATTAGCCTAGCTCTGTGGACGATCGTGGTTGGACAAAGCTGTTGAAGAATTGGAGAAAATCAGGTTGTCGTCTTTTAGGCTGGATTCTTCCAGCAGCATCGGCCGATGGCTTGCCTTTACTAGATACAGAGTACAACAGTAATACATAATAATAATGATCCAAGGAGGATCTGATCATCGTCGCCGACTGCTATTTCCGAAGCAAGCCACCTTGTTTGGGTGATATGGTGACACTCAATAGCCCAAAGTTACCCAGTGATAGCCATAATAATGATACTCGACTAAATAATAAATGAGATGCTCATTCAGTGTAACCATCATTTTGCGAATCCCTCGATCAGCTGCTATGTCATCAAACTTCAGCCGAAAAGTGAAAACCCACCCTTGCTGATTATTATTAGCAAAAATAGAAGATCAAAGACATGAGAAGATTGTGGATGTGGAATCTGGGGTCAGAATTCAAGGAAAAGAGTGCCTAAAATAACCAGATTCCTTAGTGCGGCCCTGTCTACCTCTAGCGCCAAGCCACTTGACTCGGACCAGGTTTCAATTTTGACTTCTGTGCCTGTGATCTCTGACCAGAATGGAAATTGTGAGGCGAATAAGGGGTCTGTGTCTGTTGATCCTGGACGTTGCTCTGTCAGTAGCCTCAGTTTTTCACCCTGACAATTGAGGTCCATAAAACCCGGTATGAATAGGCCGACTGTTGCCTTGGATAAGGTATCTCGAATCTTCCTCGTCAAACCTCATCGAAAGGCCCAAGTGGAGCTGCTAAATCGGTTTCCATGACTCCTCCCTCCACCACGCTAACAGCCCAGAAGCGAAAGGACGTGCGCTATAGACTAGTGTCTACCCAGACGATGAGTGCAAGTGCAAACAGGACAAAAAAGCCAAGTGGACTGTCAATTAGCCTCACGTGATGTCGCGACACCGCGTCGCGTAGTCGCCTTGTCTCCAAACAGAGCCTGAGAATCGACGAGGGGCTATTTGGTTAAAGTCAAGCGAGTCGCGACATGTCCGATTCTGGTAACGACTCTGATGATTATTTTGACGATGAGATTGACGATGCTATCGTCCCTGGGACGCCCGATGCAGTTGAATCAGCCCAGACGAACAACCGTCCAGCAAAGCGCCGGCGCTTAGACGCTGGCGCTTTTGATGATGCAGGCAAGCTACCCGCGACCTAATATGTGCTTACGACCTGGATCTGATATCTGTTTGACTTAGAATCCGATATATCCATAAATCAAGACGTTGGGGAGGACGAGTTCCAATCGCCCGACCGAGGGTCTGTTAACGGCGTTCAGTTTGAGGATGTCGAGAGAACCTCCAAGTACAAGGTCTTTGTACCAAAGCGCAACAACTTCCAGGAGAATATCTTCGTCACACAACTGACGCAGCCGCCTTCACCCCCGGAGATGATTCGTGGCCCTCGATGGAAGAAGCCTGGCCCCGAATCTCTTGCGCCCGAGCCTACAACAACCACAGTTGATGCGGGTAATCAACCGGATCAGTATCATGACGAAGATAAAGAAATGGAGGCTGCTATTGCAGCATCACTGCGCTCATTCGAGGAAGAGAACGGGGGAAATATCCCCTCTACGGTACCTGGGTCTTCGGCAGCACAGACTGCTGTCGCGCCTTCCGCAGCGCTGAAAGAGCCTGCAGCAGATGTTCCATTCGATCTCGATGATATACCAGATGATGCCTTCGATTCGGACCTATCCTTGTCGCCACCCAGGACGACATCTCAAGCGGCACGTAGGCCACCCGTCCAGTCCCAATTCAGCACCAATCGCCCATTGGGCCTACGGCAATCCACATTATTCGACATGGCTGCACGAAATCCGGACATCCCCTCGCAGAGAGGGGAGCAAATCTTCTCGCCGCCGGAGAAAAATGAACCTCCTACTCATCACAAACTCAATCAAGAGGCTATAGACACGTGGGTCTACCCCACTAATTTGGGGAAGACGAGAGACTACCAATTCAACATCGCACAGCGAGGTCTTTTCCATAATCTGCTGGTTGCCCTTCCTACAGGTCTGGGAAAGACGTTCATCGCAGCGACCATTATGCTCAATTGGTATCGATGGACAAAGAGTGCTCAAATCATCTTCGTAGCACCGACGAAGCCCCTGGTAGCTCAGCAGATCTCTGCTTGCTTCCAGGTGGCCGGAATCCCACGATCACAGACAACGATGCTGACAGGTGAAGCCGCGCCAGGCATTCGCGCAGAGGAATGGAAAGCCAAACGTGTTTTCTTCATGACCCCTCAAACGCTCATCAATGATCTCAAGTCCGGAATAGCCGACCCCAAACGTGTCGTCCTGCTCGTTGTTGACGAGGCTCATCGTGCCACTGGCGGCTATGCATACGTGGAAGTGGTCAAGTTCCTCAAGCGGTATAATAAGAGCTTCCGGGTCCTCGCCCTCACTGCAACTCCAGGTTCTACTGTGGAATCAGTGCAAGCCGTCATTGATGGCCTGGGTATTGCCAAAGTGGAGATTCGCACCGAGCAGTCTCTCGACATTCGCGAGTATGTACATGCTCGGGACACCGAGGTGCAAACGTTCCAGAATTCCGATGAAATGGTGCTGTGCATGGAGCTTTTCACAAGGACTCTGCAGCCGCTTGTCGACCAACTTCGTAACCTTAACGCTTACTGGGGAAGGGATCCGATGGCTCTCACCGCGTACGGTCTCACCAAGGCCCGTCAGCAATGGATGGGTTCGGATGCAGGGAGGAATGCGAACCTTGGGTTGAAGGGCAAGGTCAACGCGATTTTCACCGTCCTCGCGAGTCTGGCCCACGCTATTGATCTCCTGAAGTATCACGGTATCACGCCGTTCTATCGGCACCTTTTGCACTTTCAGTCTAACACTGATGGCCAAAAGGGGGGCAAGTATCAACGCCAGATTGTGCAGGACGAAAGCTTCAAGAAACTCATGAACCATCTCCAGCCTTGGACCAAGAACCCAGAATTCATCGGCCATCCGAAATTAGAATACCTCAAACAGGTTGTGCTCAATCACTTCATGGATCGCGGGGAAGGAACAGCAGCCCATGGAGACCAGAGTCAGTCAGCAACACGAATTATGATATTTGTACATTTTCGAGACAGCGCTGAGGAGGTTGTCAGAGTTCTGAAGCGGTATGAGCCTCTGATCCGACCCCACGTGTTTGTAGGGCAGAGCAGTGCGAAAGGATCCGAGGGAATGGACCAAAAGACACAGTTGAGCATTGTGCAAAAGTTCAAGAAAGGCACATATAACACTATCGTGGCGACCTCAATTGGTGAAGAAGGTCTTGATATTGGCGAGGTCGATCTTATTGTTTGCTACGACTCTTCGGCGTCGCCCATCCGCATGCTTCAGCGCATGGGACGTACTGGTCGTAAGAGAGCTGGTAATATTGTGTTGCTTCTGATGCAGGGCAAAGAAGAGGAGTCTTATATTAAGGCCAAAGACAATTATGAGAAAATGCAGCAGATGATAGCCAGCGGCACTCGTTTCACCTTTCACGACGACACATCCCCTCGCATCTTGCCCCCAGGAGTTCGGCCTGTGGCTGACAAAAGGCAAATCGATATTCCGGTGGAGAACACGCAGGCTGATTTACCAGAGCCCAGAAGGAGAGCACGGCCCCCAAAAAGGCCGCCGAAGAAATTCCATATGCCAGATGACGTCGAGACTGGTTTTGCAAAGGCGTCCAGTCTCACTGGGAAAGTGACGAAGAAAGCAGAAACTAAGAGAGCCGTTCGCAAACCAACTCCAGAGCCTGTGGAGGTACCCGCCCTGGAAGATGTTCTCCTTACACCTGGACAGCAACGGGATCTTGAGCGTCGCTATTGTCATATAGGTGGCACTAGCCCAGAGTTCATCCGGAACCCACGTGTTGACGCCTATCCTCGTCTGCAATCCATTCCCAGGCCGACAAAAGCTGTTAAACATGGTTCCTTGACCTGCCGCATGATTGGCACTCTCCAAAAAATGAGTAAGGTGAGTGCTGATTGTGAAAGCCGATATAAGAGAGTGTTGGCTCTGGAGTCAAACAAGAAGATTGAGGACTCGGTCCTCTCTCGCGAATCGGTTCCTCCAGCGCAGAACAGTCGACCGACTGGGAACAAGCTTCAGTCGTTGAAAAAGCAGTCGGCCACATCAAGGCCAAACAATGTACTTGTGCGGGAAGACGGTAAAGTGGACGATTGCACTCCCGAACTGATGTCCCCTGAAAAGTTGATATCGTCTTTTCTGGAACCTCATACCGAAAGACCTTCCTATTCATCACAAAGAAGCCAAGATGCTTTTGAATCAGATCTTGAATTCCCTGATGTCGAGACACTTCTCAATCGCAGCGCAGAGCGTCATGCTTCTCGCAAACGGAATAGATTTGTTCTTGATGATGACAGTGAGGATTGACATTTTGGGTCAGCGTGGACACTTTTGGATACTTGAGCTCGACTTTTGGAAGATTATCATTGTCTCTAGATACCCAAAGTTAGATAGCATTCTCGGATCTCTTTTTTGAACTAAGGGTTGGCCATAGTATGTTCACGGAGAGCGTTCTCCAAGCTCAGGGGGTAGCCTAAATGCCACCCCCACTTTCTCCGCGCACGCACCTTAGTCGGTCCAAGTCAAGAGGGAGGTCCGGTTTCACGTAGAGCTACACAAATACAACACTCTTCCCACTCCTCACAGCCATGGCGGACATCCAATTTGACAGTGCGCTGTAAGTATTCAATTCTCGACCACCGATCATATACTTCATATTCCACATCTCGGCCCCTCAGAACGAGGACCCAGCCGGCGGAGTGTAACCCCGCTCGGAGTCAACAACAACAGCTCAAGCTGACCATAACAACCACTCTCTAGCGATCTTCTTCGGCGCCTCAACCCCCGCGACACGAAACAGAATCTGCAGTCCATCACATCGATCGTCCCGGACCTGACCGAAGACCTCCTCTCCTCCGTCGACCAGCCCCTAGAGATCCGCCGCTGCCCGAAGACGAACCGCGATTATCTGCTCTGCGATTACAACCGGGACGGAGACAGCTACCGCTCACCTTGGAGCAATGAGTTCGATCCGCCGCTGGAGGACGGCACGGTCCCCAGCGAGCGGGTGAGGAAGCTCGAGGTTGCGGCTAACGAGGCCTTTGATGTGTATCGGGAGCTGTACTACGAGGGTGGCGTCGGCAGCGTTTACTTTTGGGATCTTGATGATGGGTTTGCGGGCGTTATCCTTTTGAAGAAAGGTGGGCTTTTGCTATGTGATGACTGGTGAGATATAGGCTTTGCTAATGGGTATTGCGGACAGGTGTTACACCAGGAGCGAAGAGCTCGGGAGAGTGGGACAGCATTCATGTCTTCGAGGCGACTGATAGGGCGCGCATGTCTCATTACAAGCTCACGAGCACGGTGATTCTGCACTTGGCGAACGAGAATGAGGCTCTCGGCGAGATGGACCTGAGCGGCAATATGACCCGGCAGATGGAGGTTGATCTGCCTGTGGAGTCGGATGCGAGCCATGTCGCCAATGTGGGTAGGCTCGTTGAGGATATGGAGTTGAAGATGCGGAACTTATTGCGTATGTGTCACGTCTGTAGCTGTTCTGTCTTGACACGCCACATGCTAATCTGACTTGCAATGGCAGAGGAGGTCTACTTTGGCAAGGCCAAGGATGTGGTGGGTGAACTTCGAAGTAAGCCGCTTCTCTTGTCACGGTGGAACCAAGGGAATGGATGCTGATAAGAAATACAGGCCTCGCACCGCTTTCGGAAACCAATAAAGAGAAGGCTGCGCATCTGGAGATGATTAGGTCTATGCAGCGGTAGTGCATCAGCCAGCCATTGCTCTCTAAGTACTGCGAACTACCATCTGTGCTTTTGTCGTGTTACCATGAGCATGCCTTGTTGTTACTCGTCATTTCGTATCATTAAAGCTTCTGCCATACGTGTCAAGACCGGTAATCGCTGGCAAAGACGAAAGTAAATAGGTATCGTTTCTTTTCAACCTCGACGAATAAACTCTCCCATGAAATCACGCCGGGTCTGTTAACTGCTTCAATTGAATGTGTGGGTATCATATAGCACTACTCATTGACCCCAGTAAGACGTAGTTTGACTTGTAAGCCAAAAACTTCATCACCCTGAGCTAGGCTGAGCAATCGGCGCCTCGAAATGTTTGGGCCTCTCAATCGACCTCCATCTTGTGTCCACCTTCCATCTTCACGCTCGCAGCTGAGGAATCGCCAAGTTGCTCCACAAACTGCCTCGCTGCAGCCCATAGCTCAGCTTCCTTATCTTTCCCTACAGTGTCCTTCCTGCTATTCAGCCAGCTGACATCCAACGGATTCGAAACACCCGTTGCCCCTGCGCCAGCGCCAGGTAGATCACCGGTCCTCGAGGCCGACTCTGGCGCTAAGATAGCAGCTTCCTCCAGTGCGTATACCTGGCGACGTAATCTGACATCTATTGAGGAAAGCAGAGCGAAGTACTGCGACGTGGCCTCTTTAAACCGCGCTTTATGCGACTCGAGGGAAGTGTCATCCGGTGAATCGGACGTCCTGGCGTTCGTGAGGGCTTGGATAGCGAGACCGGCGGAGTGAATTAGTTTTGCAACATCCTGCGAGCGATCAGTGTCTGCTAGCTAAGTGGTTCTGTGACAGCTGCGATAGGTTCGTTTGTGTCTATCTTGAGAGTCGCGCAGAGCTACCTCCTTACCTTGTCCACCTCGTTCAACTGCCGGATTCGGTCCGCTGAAGTAAATACTTGATCTGGTTGTGCAGAGCTCCTCTCCTCGGCCATCTCTTTGACATTTGAGGGATTTCACCAGGAAATCTGTTCCAGTTCAACCCAATTGAAGATAAGGTCAAAGTAAGAGTAACCTGAGCTATGTCATCACGTGTTGTGATGCCGAACAGCGACAAAACCGATTATCTAAGCCAACCCATAGCGCTAACCCCAGACAGTCCTAGCTCAATATCAGAAACGTGACTTCGCAAGCCTCCCGATTTACTGAACCATCCGAAATCAAGTCACTTTCGCATCTTGTCTTCGCTTTTCGTTCAGAACGCAGCGAAGCCAAAAGACGCGACCGTCAGTATCTGAACATCTAGCGTCGCGCCATGTCTGCGCCAGGCGGGGCTCCGAGCCCTGCACCTCGAAGTGCAAGCATCGGCCCCGGTGGTGGTGGTATGTCTATGCCTCCCCAGCAGCCCATGGGAACTACCACTCCAGTTGGAGCACCGACTCCGGGTCCTCCACCGCCACCGCCGAGTGGTGCGATGTCGCAACAGAATCTGAATCAAATAGTAAGTATTGATGACATTTGTGCATGAGTTTCGTGAGTTTCGCGTAGAGTACCTCTCATGTGTTGGGATTTTCGTCATTGATAACCGGCTTGTTTTGGCTGTGTTTCATTTGGACGAAACTCTTGGTGTTCGTCTTAAGACCCGTGGCTACAGATTTTCATGTGTCTTGAGGACGAAGTCTATCATGATTCAGTGTTCATTTCTTAGCTCGCTTTTACATCATGTACAGACGGTTGTTACTGTGTTGCTAATGCTATCTAGGTCATTGATTACTTGGCCAAGAAAGGATACAGCCGTACTGAAGCCATGCTGCGCATGGAATCAGCTAACCAGGAAATCGATGGCCGTCCTTTGCCTCCTCTTGGCGAGGATGCACGTCCCAAGTATAGAATGGGATTCGGTAAGGAGATCCCTATGTAACATATCATTATTCATATCCTAATGTGGCATGCATCTAGACATACTGAAAGGCTGGGTGGAAGACAATCTAGATCTGTACAAGGTAGGCCACTTTCTATCATTAACATGGGCAATGCTTATCTTTGAACAGCCCGAACTCAGGCGCGTTTTGTGGCCGCTCTTTGTCTACTCTTTTCTCAACATGGTGACATCCTTTTATCCACAAGAGGCCAAACAGTTCTTTGATGTAAACAAGAATCTGTTCCTCCCGGAGCACACAGATGATGTCCGTAAACTGGAGCCCATCAGTCTTCCTGAGCATGTTCAGGATAACTCTACGGCCAAACTCTATCGGAACAACAAGTACCGCTTAGTACTTAGCAACCCAGCGTTTTCGAACCTTATGCAGTTTCTCGAAAACAAGTCGAAAGAGGGAGGCTCTGTGATGTCAGCTATTCTGAGCAGTTACTGCACAATCATTACCAAAGAGCGTGCGTCCGACGATCGTTTCAGCTTCGCTGCTATGCTAGGCCAAGCTGGAGCAGGGCAGACCTTTCCCGCTGAAGACGAAGGCATTCCCGGTCACCATCCCGGATCGGCCTACACCGGCGATAATCCGGCCATGGCTGGAACATTACCCCGGCTCCGACTGGGCAAGCTTCCTATGGAATCTACGCTTGAGACCGACGTACGAGGCGAATTAGCAGACGAAGACATGAAAAATCCTCCGGCACCTGGGCACAACAGTCTTGTGCAGGAGTTTGACCAGATGATCAAAAAGGAAGAAGACGACGAAGCGCCCAGTCGTGCMGACATTCCATATCCTCCCTCGACCGCACGCGATGTGGCTCTGGAAGTCCAAAAGGTGAAAGAGAATCGTGATCGGTTCAGGATTGAGGGCCGGACGGGAGGGGTTGGTCCTGCAGTCAGTGTCTGCATGTTCACATTCCACAACACTTACGACGGGTGGGTAATGACTGTTTCCTTAACCGGAATTTTTATTAATGAAGTGACAGAATCAATTGCCTGGATTTCTCGGACGATAATATGCTCGTTGCAGCTGGTATGCAGGAGTCGTATATTCGTGTTTGGAGTACGGATGGCAAGAAAATCCAAACAACCTACGACAACGTGGATGATGCGCCTCCCTCGAACTCGCGTCGTCTAATTGGGCACTCTGGTCCGGTTTATGCTGTAGCATTTGCACCTTCTGCCACACGCTCAGACGGCGCTGTAGCGCCTACCAACGCCCGTTGGCTGCTCTCCTCGTCTGCAGACAAGACCATCCGACTCTGGTCTCTTGATCTATGGCAGTGCATGGTCGTCTACAAGGGCCATGATCAGCCTGTTTGGGACCTTCAATGGGGACCTTTCGGTCACTACTTTGTTTCTGGCGGACATGATAAGACTGCTCGCCTCTGGGTTACAGACCACATTCGTCAGCAGCGCATTTTCGTCGGCCATGATCAGGATGTGGACTGCGTCTGCTTCCACCCGAATTCTGCCTACATCTTCACTGGCAGCTCCGACCATACGGTCCGCATGTGGGCGGTCACCACCGGTAACGCTGTGCGGATGTTCACTGGTCACACCGGCAATATCACAGCCTTGGCCTGCAGCAGAGATGGCAAACTTCTTGCATCCGCAGACGATCAAGGATCCATCCTCTTGTGGGATCTGGCACCCGGAAGATTGTTGAAGCGCATGCGCGGTCACGGAAAAGGAGGCATCTGGTCCCTTAGCTGGAGCGTTGAGTCGACAGTCCTGGTCTCTGGTGGCGCTGACGGCACTGTCCGCGTGTGGGATGTCACCGGCCCAGCCCAAGATCCGTCCCAGGGTCGTGTAGTCGGAGACGGTGGAGCAGGCACCAAGGTCGATGCTGGCAACCCCTCGGCCGCTTCCACCCAACCCTCGACCTCGGTTGCACCGGGAATGGGCAAGAAGAAAGGAAAGGATGTCGTCGTCACCCCTGACCAGATCAGCGCCTTCCCGACGAAGAAGAGCCCGGTCTACAAAGTGAAGTTCACCAACATGAATCTGATCATTGCCGGCGGAGCTTATCTTCCTTGACGAGAAATTGTGAGTTTCGTTACGTTGCAAAAGTGGCGCCAGATACCCGTATTGTATTTTGATCTGTCTTCCCTTTCATTTCCCATTGCTCGGTGGACTATCATGGGGCTTGGTGGCTTGATATTCGGCGGCGTCGTGGGGGGAGGCATCGGTGTTACATTACATTGGCAATAGTACAAAGAAAAGTCCCTGGCTTTCCTCTGTCCAATAATGATTTAATCGAATTCGTGTTTGTAAGTCTATAGCCCGGCAGCAATCCCTCTTTGTGGGGAAGCCGCGCAACATTAGATTTTTGCTACTACTCTACGGCTTCTGCGGATTTCCCGCGCTGCCACCACCATGCGAAGCACTAAACCAAGCACCGGCACCTGCGCCCTTCTGCATAGCAGCGGAAGCCTGCATATCAGCCACCTTTGGCGGAAGCACCAGTGCGCTCCGATCATTCCGCTTGTAAAAGTCCACCAAAATCTGCGCCGTCTTCGCCGGCATATCCTCCTGGATGAAATGGCCTGCTTCCGGGAGGACCTGGAGCTGATATTTTCCTGTAGAAACACACATGTCAGCTGCATGTACGGCGCGGCCAACATTGGAAAGGCCGAAACAGACCTTGCATCTGCCCGATCATCAACTCCTTATCTAGCCTATCTGTCCCGGCCAGCAGGAGGAGCTTCCCGCCGCGCGCCTCCAGGAATTTCCGACTGAGGCCGACGAACCAGTCTTCCCAGAAGGGCTTCGTGGCGGAGAGGTTGGTCCGCCAGACCCACGGTTTGGAGGGGTCTGCGGGCGTTTCTTCTTTGTATAGGAGGGATGGGACGGAGACTCTGGCGGAGGTCCTGTTTCTGATTGTCCGGGATCGTGTGCTGCAGTGGTCACTTAGCTTCTAATCGACATGTCTTTCGGTGATGAGAGGAAGAGATATTCGACATACTGCCACTCAATACCCGATGTCAACGAGGGAAATCTAGAAGGGCGCGTGGAGAGATATTTCTCCATGCTTTGGAGGGCATCCATGGCTGACCCTGTGTCATTTATTGTTAGTACAATCCTTGAAATAGATAGGAGCATCATATACATACCCTCGACAACATCCAGAACCGCATAAGCCAGTAATTTGTTACCGAGCTCCCCCTTCTTCGCAACATCAGTAATCACCGCACCCCCGAGGCTATGCCCCACAAGAACCAGGTCGGGAAGCTCCCCCCAGCCCATTTCTGCCTGGGTCTTGCGGACCACGTAGACCAGGTCTTGGTGCAGAGTCTCGAGGCTGAGATCTAGCTCGACAGCCCCTCCGTCAGCTCGTTGCACCGACGTCTGACCGTGGTCACGCGCGTCGAAAGACAGGACCCCGGCTTTGGGGAGGATCTTGCGGATTTCCTCCGCGCAGGTTGCGAACGAGAGACCTGATGAGCCGGCTCCATGGTGCATGACAAACAGCGGACCTGAGTCCGTGGGTGGCGTGAGATAGACATGGTGGACGATGCGGACGGAGTCGGTTTCGCGAGTTAGAAAGAGCTCTTGGGTGAAGAAGTCTGACCAGCTCAGTGAGGACGAGTCGGATGGGCTGGATGTCATTAGCTGGATTCTCACAATGAGACGATGGAGTCCATGGGATTGACAGGTGAATGCATTATGCACCCGGGAAGCGGATGCACCTGCCGTAGGATCGTGCTAACGTACCCTGGGCTAGCTCTAGCAAATAGCTGCCTGCTCGGCGAGGGAATGACAGTCCCTGCTGATGAGACTGAAGAGGAGTCCTCATCGTGACTGCTTTCAGCGGGTTGGTTCATTGACGGAGAGTCGGATAGAAGAGGTGCCTCGGGCGGCAACTTGGCCAGTTTTGATTTGGCAAAAGCCTTGTGAAGATCGCTCATTGGCGGTTAATATCTATGGCTATATTCTGATTATATATGTCTCTATATCGCCGTCAGAGCAGATTCGTTAATCAGGGAAGGAAGTTCATTTGACCGTCTATCTGGAGATGGCGTTGTGGTAACGTGGGGTAAGCCACACCTGAACAGGGTGTTTTGACACTGGACTAGATATAGCGGATCGCAGGAGAAATAGTACTGACATCTACAATGATGTTTATTTTATGAATTCAATTGTCTTATTATCGAAGCATCGTGGACTGCAATGCAGATGTGACGGATATGTTGCTGTTCTTGTTTTAGTAGGCGGGCAGCGCCGCCCTGAGCTGGCGGGTGAGTAAGCACCGTTCGCTGCTATAGATAAAACACCCACCACAATTCACGCAGACGGGAGGGCCACATCGGGTGTAGGAGCTTTTAACCTGTCCAGTACGATATTACGGCCATTCATGGAATTACTCCGATCAGTTCTACTTGTACAATTCGCGGTGGGGAATAATTACGACTAGATCATATGTTGGTATTGGGGTATAGGTCACAATACGCAGTAAAGTATATATATCTTGATAGTTGTAGAAATGGCCAGTCTGCAGTTGGTACACCATCGCCCCACTATTTCTACAGACAAAGTAGAGAGCAAGGATAATTACATATATCGAGTCAGAGGTGGCCAAATCCCATCCGCGTAGAACAATAGCAGGCCACAGACTGTCGCCTTGGGGAAACTCAGAACGTGCTCCTGCCAGAGAACACGCATCGCATAGCGGATATTGCGGATGCCATCGTGTCCGCGTCGCCTCGTCTAGGCTGAGAGGGCTGGTGTCTGTGTTGACTGTGATGGCTCCATCATACAGCTGCAAAGTCATGGAAAATCTCGAACGAAATGCAACCAAACTGATCTTGCAGGAAAAGGTGCTGTAAAAATGTGGATGGCGGGGTGGGTTACCGTCTTCAAGGCTGATGAGCACTTCCTGGTCTAAAGTCTTGTATACTGCTTGATGAATTACATTCAAGATTGGATGTGTGGAATGAGAAGGCCTTCAAGAGGCTTGTCTCCTGGCCAGTTGTTTAAGTTGCCAATGCTATGGTGTCAGTAGTTGCCCTGAACCGAGAGAGATATATATAGAAAGGACAGCCAACAGAAGCTGTGAAGACCTAGACCACCTCCAACTGGGTAGCCGATCAGATCAAAACATAGCACCTCTACCTCGCTATAATAGGACCGAAATAGTGCCTCCTTTCCTGTGTCAACAAGTCTATCCCAAAGAGGTACTTCTATACTGATGAGTAATCTATATCACGTGATTATTCAGTTGTCGATGACCTCACTGCGTCTGCAAATCAGGGATCTGCGGGAGCTGCATCAATGGATCTTCAATGAATGTTTCTATCGGTGGCTCTGGGTCCCGTCAAGGAGGGGATATCCCCATGATCAGCTGGACACAAAGCTCCGTTTTCGGCAGCAAACATGAGCTTATCTACTCCCAGATCCTGTTCGGTATTACACGCTCGCCTTGATAATGAGCCGCTCGCTGGCTGCGTTCGTCATGACGTCAACTGCACCAGGGATTCATGATCTACCTTAGTACCTCTCTATCTCTTTTTTTTTTTTTTTTCATTGTTCATAATCAAACTACCTATCTATTCTTAGTCAAGTCTAATTAATTTACTCTTTGCGCGATATCTCTGACGGAATAGTCATAACGACTCCACTGTCATCTATTACCAAAGTCCTGCCTAGGACATAGATCGCGCAGAGGACAATGGGTTCATTGTGGCGGAGGAATGATGGCTCGGAGCGAGAGGGAGAGGAGCAAGGCCGTGATGGAGATGATAGAGCAAGAGAGCAGCATCAGGAAGCAGATGAACGGACACGACTACTGCCGAGACCAAACCATGGATATCTGAGTCCCGATGATCCTGCAGTAAGTTGCGGGTGTTGATGAGAACAAACCTGTGTTCGTGTTCACTAACATCCTTTTTACTATCAGGTATCACCCTACAATCTATGGAGTGTCAGGGCTCTCAGAGCCTTGTCCTCTTTCTGTCTCGCCATCAGTTTCGTCTGGTGGACGTTCCTGCTTGTCTCCATCTTCGTTAGCCCTCCAATGATGCACAGCCGTGGCTCTGGCTTTTTTAGCTTCGCGTATACCTCACTCACGATCGGCTACCTCATTATCGCGCTGCTATTCTTCTCAATCCCGTCAAAGGCCATGACGATATCTGGCATAGTGGTGGCCGTCTTCCTCTTCGTGGATATGTGCATCATCCTCGGCGTACCTCAGCTGCGCGTAGAAGAGGGCTGGGTCGGTATCGCCTCGGTTGTCTGGGCCACCGTGATATCCATTTTCAACGTCCTTCAAAACCGGGCTGTTGCCTGGGGCAAGAGGGAGGAAGAGGAGCGCCTTACTGGACGAGAGGAAACCCGGCGGTCCCTCCGGGAGTGGATCGCCGTGCTAGTCGAAACGATCTTCATGGTCGTAATCGCGATAGTTTCGATTCTCTTCACTGCAACCCTGATCATCCGCGCCCGGGACGCCTCCCTCCCCGCCCCGGGGCAAAAGTACCTCGTCAACGGAGAGAAGTACCAAGTGCACCTCGCCTGCGTCGGCTCCATCAACGGCACGGCCGACGGCAGCGGAAAGAAACCACCCACCGTCCTCCTCGAAGGCGGCGAAGACCCAGTTGAGCACTCCTTGCAACCGTTCATCGACGACGCCTACAAACAAGGCCTCATCAACCGCTACTGCTACTGGGACCGACCAGGATACGCCTGGTCCGACAATGCCCCCTCCCCACACTCCGCCGGCATGGCAGCCGATGCGCTCTCCGAAGCCCTCGCCCTCGCCGGCGAGGAAGGGCCCTGGGTCCTGGTCTCCTCCGGCATCGGCTCCATCTACAGCCGGATCTTCTCCAGCCGCCACCTTCTCGAAACGGAGGGCATCATGCTCATCGACGCCATGCACGAGGACTACCTCGGCCAAGTGGGCAACCCCGGCCGTGGCTTCCTGCTGTGGCTCCGCGGCATCCTCTCCCCGCTGGGCCTGGACCGCATCTTCGGCGCCATCTTCAAGGGTCGCACGCGCGAGGACCGCGTCTACGGCCGCAGTGCGTACCAGACGGGCAAGTTGGTCAAGGCCAAGTTGCAGGAGAACCTCGTCGCCGCGTCGATGACTACCTCGGAGGTCCAGACGGCGCGCCATGTCCAGATGCCCGATACGCCACTTGTCGTCGTAAGCTCAGGGATCGAGGTCCACAGGAGCGACAAGTGGGCCAAGACGCAGGAGGATCTGACGAAGATTACGAAGAACTTGAAGGACTGGGATATCGTCAAGGGTGCACCTCACGAGGTGTGGACGACCACTGAAGGTCGACAGGTTCTTGAAAAGAGACTCAAGGAATTGGTCAAGGGCGAGTGATGATACACGTTTTGGGACGATTTCTTTTCTCTATTTCAGGTTGTCTATCAGATTGTAATGTATCTAAATTGTCTTACGATTGTGATGTCCTCATGTTTGTCCTTCTATATGCGGTCAATTCTTCTTTGGATTTCTGTGGCTTCTCTTGGGGATCTCTCATTCCTTGCGGTTACTACGGAGTACCTAGGTTAGAATGAGAAAAGCAATTAATAAGGTAAATTGCCCTGTCTGATCATTCCGGTCTCACTCATAACTATAATCGAGTACATGCATAGGCGAGAACGGAAAAGCAGTCTCTTGAATCAGGACGATACAGCCATAAAACTATTACGAGTTGGTATACACTCATGGAGCTCTTCAACCCTAATATGCAAGTATGAGCCATCACCTTTGAAGTGCAGCGGAATCTGAATCTTCCTCTTCCAAATAAGAGTCGTCTTCATGACGGCTGGACAGATCCCGACAACCCATACCAGTAAGGAATCGTAGAATGATTGTGAAGACACAGACGAACATCAATGCAATGGTCACTAAGACCGGATGCCGCATACCAACGACGAATGGCTGGATGATGTCGAAGCATAAGGTCGGCACAGGGAGACGCAATTCGAAAAGACGTGTATATGCATCCATTGAAGTCTCGAAAGAAGGTACATCCTGCTCGGAATCCGCGACACGCTTCCGGTAGGCTGATAAAACGGCTTCAACATGCACCATGTATGACACTTGAACTAGCGACGAGCACCGCGGACTGTGCAGAGGCTGGTATAGGGTCAATGTTATCGGAGTAGAACTGCGAAGCTTCTGCCAGCGGGGAATCAATCTGGAGGGACGCGACAGCAAACCGGCTAAATGCTTCAGGAATGTGTTCTCTTTCGGTCTGCCAGGCGAGGCTCCATAATCGGTGCTGAGTGACCTCAAGAAAGCGATCCGGGACTCAGGGGAAAGTACAGCTCGAAGTAGTGGTAATCTATCACTGGTGGGTATTGGAGCTGGAAATGGCTTGTTTGGATCGCCTAATAGAACACGGTAGGCATTTTCAACACCGCGATGGGCGACCTTCCGCTGATCAGGAGGCTTATGTGGGCTTGAATCGATCCATGTCTCCTTTCTTTGCGCAGTCAAGGCATTTTTCTCTTCCGAAGGGAGATACTCCACAAAGCGGGAGTGTGGCCGGGGCAATCTTCGAGGCTGGGAAAGATCTGTGCGGTACGATGGCGTGGGGTGCTTGCGCTCCGGTGAGATTGTACTTGCTCGTGGTTGTACTTGGCCAGAAAGTCTGAAACTCTCTGCTGCAGCATCAGTGAGGAAAGGAGGCTTCGGCGGCTTTGGTGGTCTCCAAACACTCCCATCTTCATTGGTCAAGAGGCTGGCTCGGACGTTCTTTGAGCTGCAATCCGGGAGGGTGATCGAGGTGTTACTCTTATGTGATGAGAGCGCACTTTTTCTGTGTCTTTCGCGGTACAGCTGTGCAGACGAAAGGTGCTTTGCCTGTTCGCTTTCGGACGCCGGACTATTAGTTGGATTTGTGGGCAAGGGTACGTCAAAGATGAAGTGCGTATCAGGCTGCCGAATGGAGGGTACTTTTGGAGTAGTAGCTTTGGCGTTCGTGCTTCGGTCATTCCGAACTCCGTCGAGTTTAAGCACATGAGACAGATCTAATCTGGTTGGGTACTCGTCGAACAAACTGCAAATGTCGTCTTCCGATTCCGTGAGCCTGGTCTTGTTTGGAGATTTTGAAGGAGTGACCGGTGCATTCTCTTGCAGACGCTCCTCCAGCGCGAACTGCAATGTATGTGAAGGGCTGAACTGTAGCTGCGATGTTACTTGGTCCATTCTCAACTATTGTAGGTAATTGAAAATGGGCAACGGCAGGAAAAGATATCTGTGAAGCTTGTCAATTAGATATAAGGAATCGAAGGGGAGGCTGAAGAATAACAAGTTTGCGGGCCAAACTAGGAAGTTAGATAGGATGCGAATCCATTCTGGGAAGGCGTGATCCCGTCCCACACAACGATCATCTGAGGGTTAGGACTTCATAATTCATAGAGTATGGCACATGGTAGGGTAAGGTGCAAGTATCATTGAAAGAACCTTGCCGGAGAATTGTTATAATTCTACAAGTTCAGAATTGCAATCGCGAGTGGTTATGTACATCAGGTATCTATTTCAGGACGGCTTGCAGGGTCTCCAGAACCTGTGACAACGTTAGTGATTGAGTCTAGGTTCATGAATGCGTTTGTGGTTGACCTACCTCGAGCTCAATCTTAGCCTCAGCAATGTCCTGCTCGCTGCCACTACCATTGGCAATCTTCTGGACCTCGGCGATCTGGGACTTGACAGCCTGTAATTGAAAGATGACGGTCAAAAAAGTATATCAAGACATTTTGTTCGTTCCCACAACTTACATCGGCGCTGAAGTCCTCGAGGGGGTATGCCTCCACGGCGTTGATGCTCAGAGCGGAATCAGGCTGAACGACGGCGAAGCCACCAGAGACTGGAGAACGCAGACTTGTTAGTGCGATGCTAAAGGAGAGCAATGCGACATCTTCATGGTAACCGCGATATCGCAGCGCAAATCTTAGCGAGGTTGTCCGGACGTACGGAAGAACTTCTTGTTGGCACCACCCTCCTCAACGATCTCAACGAGACCGGGCTTGAGCTGCTCAATGGAGGGAACGTGGTTGGCGAGGACACCCATTTCTCCGGACTCGGCGGGGATGTTGACCTGGACACTGTAGGGGGAGGTCGTCAGTACGCATTCAAGTCATGATCAGAATCGTCGGTCGGTGAGAAGGGAGTTGGTCGTCACGTACACGCCGGCCGACTTGAAGATGGTCTATTTCAGGATAACTATGTCAGTTTCCAGCCTATATGAGGAGAAGGATACGTTCAGTTATTTCGGATCGTACCTGGTGAGGAAGGGCCAGAGAAAGCTTGATCTTGTCCGACACAGCCTCAGCGTAACCTCTGCGCTGGAGAGGCACGCGAAGAGCAGAGGGACGAGCCCTGAGAGCAGAGCGAGCGAAGCGAAGAGAGCTCATCTTGCAATGGATGGAAGGGAGAAGGTGGTGATGGTATCCCTCTTGAACCTGGGTCAAAGATGCAAAGGTCGAAGTCCGACTGCCGGTTGTTCCCTAGCGGCTCTTCGAATCACGTGACGGAAGTGGACAAATGTCAACGCCCAAGGGTTCAACACCAATGTTAGTACGTTGAACCAACGCGAGATTGTTTGTTTTATACAAGGTCTTGTGGAGATCGATTGGCGATGAAGAAATGTTTCTTCTATCGTGAAAGGTCAATGTCCTTCGTCTTTACTAGGACATAGATCGTCGCGCATGCGACTACATCGATTGCTACGCTCTCCTATCCATTTCGGACAGTACTGGCATGCTAAAGGCCATTGGCAGATACTCAAATGCAATATCAATAGCATATACTCTACTGATGAATGCATTGATTCCGGAATCGTACTCGGCAGTACGTTTCAACGTGAATGTTTCAAGCAGCACAATATGAAATCACGTGATATCAATTCACTGTGTGCTTGATCTTTGTAACTGATATCCCACGCTTATGCCAATGTATTTTCGCGCTCGCAATGGCTTGCTGAGCGCCCACGCTATTGTTGCCCCCTACCACCTTCCTGAAACAAGCAAGTGGTGTCCGGCATGACTATCACTTAGCCATCCTCCATGTTACGCGGTGTTGGCATGCGACTTAGTAATCAGGTCACGGGATCCCGACCACATTTGCTACCTGTTATGAGGCACTAGTCCTCCATCTTAAGATTGATAAGTTGCTTTCTACAAGTGGTCAAAATTGAAAGACATAGTCAAGTAGTCTCACATTAAGTAGAGGAACAATCCGATACCGACTGGCGGCAGGTGTTGTTGTGAACATAAAGTAGACATTTGGCGCTGCCGCAGTTGGCCGGACGGAATGGACCAATGACGCTAGCCGGTGGACCAGTAAGCGAAATCCCACACAAATCTTTCCCAGCGGAACCCTAGCCGGAATCTTTGGGGGGTCTCTAGCCTTCTGCTCAGTTCAAGGACATCTTCAATCCGCCAACTCATCGTCAACCCGTTTCTTGTTGCGACACATCCCATCAAGATGGCCAGTACGTTACCTGAAACCAGGCATTTTGGAATTTTCGAATCGATTTTATACCAGCACAATATCCCCGGAGTGTTCGGAAGTCGCTGACGGTTATTTTCACTTTGAACAGAGTCCAAGAACGCGTCTCAGCACCACCGCAGCCAGAAGGCTCACCGTAACGGGTTCGTACAATCCTCAGCAGTTTGAGATCGGAATGCTTTAGTTGGGAGGGAAGGATTGTTGCATTGATGGATTGACATCACCGAATCGGTCCTGAATGACTCGCGACCATCTTGCAACATATCCACCAACCACATTTTGAAGGAGAAAACAGGTCGCTGATATTTTCCGTTTGATTCCAACAGTATCAAGAAGCCTAAGACTCACCGTTACCCTTCCCTCAAGGGTGTTGACCCCAAGTTCCGCCGCAACCACAGACACGCCCTTCACGGCACCATGAAGGCTCTGGTACGTTGATCTCTGCTGCTGCTGCTGCTGAGTCGGAAGCAGCTGGGTCACGGAGGACATGGCTAACTATCCTACAGAAGGAGCGCAAGGAGGGCAAGCGGGAGGTCGCATAAATTGATCCATCGAAATTAAATGGGAAGCGATTTGAGTTGGTTTAACGTGCGATGACACAGAGCGTCGTGTCGGAAGAGCCTGGCTGGGTTTTCGCACGACGGCTTGTTAAATAACACAAAAATGGATTCGATTCCACGACTTGGCCATCATGAGTGCCTGCAGCATGGTCTTGTTTTTGCGATTGGGCATGCTTTCATGCCGACTTGATTTAGTTTGTCTTTTTTTTTTCTACTACACCGGGAACGATATTCGGTCATCCCGTCCGTTCAGGCATATGTGTGTACAGCTTCGTGTCTTTTCCATGCGCGTTTGCTGAAGGATTTTTCAACGTGCCGAGAAGAGATCCCATGCCCTCCTATTACCAAACACCCTTTCCCTTTCTCTCCCGTGGCGAGAGGGTGCATGGATGGAGGGCTACATACTCGTAAGCAAGATAGTTCTGAATATCAATATCATTCAATTCGTGTGAGCTCCATATGCTTCATTCAAAAGGACCTGCTTCAATACCTCATCGAGTGTAACAAGATCTGCACCCTCCAAACAATAAGCCTCTTATCAAACCCACCACTAACAAGCCACTCCTCTTTCACCACCTTGCCATCTCGCTGCACCTCAACCCAACCAGCCCAGATAGCCCGTACCTTCGATCCAACCTGATGCCCATCTTTCAACATCGCCGTCACCTTCCCCGTCATAGCCTCCACCCCCCGAATCACCCCATCATCCCCATTCACCCACACCCCCGACCCGTCAGGCCGCCAAACCACCTGCGGGGTGGAGTAGACCGTCTGCGGCGCAAACGTATTCGCCTGGATCATGATGGCCGCATCTTCGCGGTTCTGAAGCGCAAGCGCAGCAAAGGCCTGCGTGGCCTGCGTCTCTGGCTCCGCGGACGTACTGCCCGTGGACTCAGTGGGTTCCGACGGCTCCTGCTTCGGGAATAGCAGGCGCACTATGATGACTTTCATGTGCGGGAGGGTCGACGCCGCGACGGCTATGACGCCGGGATCGTGCGGGCTCAGAGCAAGGCATGAAGGAGAGAACGCCACCCAGGCGTTTGAGTGAGGGGCTAGGTTCTGCTTGCCGAGGAGCTTGCACTCGCTGGGCGTCTCTGTAGGCGTCGATGACGGGACGCCGTAGTAGAAGAGATAGGTTGAGTCGCGGCGCGAGGCGAGCAGGACGAGTTCCTGGGTATCTGGGTGGCGGACGAAGAGGACGGATTCTGGGTTGGTGAGCAGGTTGATGTGGGCGATGGGCTCGTTGAGCTCCAGGGAGTCTGGATCTCCTGCTCTGCTGGGGATACGGAGACAGTAGAGTAAGATCTTGGAGTCCCAGCCAGCGGTAGCGACCCATACGACGTTGGATGTAGTTTCGCCTGGCTCGTCTTCTTCGTATGCGATCACCTTGACTGCATACTTAGCATGGTCTTTACGGCGTGACAGAATCTCGGCACCCCTTTGTAGAAGAAGCTGGCCGGACATATTGGTCATAAGGACGTATTTGCCATTTTGGATAGGCGCGTATGAGAGCACCGGCGAGTCAGAGTGTCCAGCAAACGAAGTGACGACGTCGTTGCCTTCGGCTGTCTTGAAAAGGTGCACTTGTCTATCTGCGCCCGTCGCGACGATGTAACGTGACGGCTCATCTTGATTCTCCTTCTGGCTAGGATTCTGCCAGGGCTCTACCGAACACGCTAGGAGATTGGCAGAAGTTGGTGTTTGGATGACATTTGGTGTTGAGGGCGCTGGGTCGTGTCAGCAAACATAAATATCTCCGCAACGTCGAGGCTGGAAGTCAGAGAGGGAACGATTGTTAGCTGACCTGGAACCGTCCAGACGCCTTTCTCTTCACTTTGACGGTATCGCTCGAATTTTACGCTCTCATCGAATACTTGCTTCTCCTCAAGGACACCCTCGATGGTCCACTCGCTCTTGTCGGTCTTTCCATCCGGTTGCCCCGCGTTGGCTGGAAGTCCCGCTTCTCGGATGAATACATTCAGCGTCTCAGTATAATTATTCGAACGAAGGAAGCGGGCTACTAGAACACTAGCCAGTTGTGTTGTTGCCGCCATGTTGCCAATCTGATGTGTCCAGCGATTCGGAATGTTGACAGAGGAAACCGAACGACGTCAAATCACTGTGAGCGAGCTCCGTTCCTCGCTGATATCAGTACCCCATAGAAACAAGAAAATTAAGGATAAAATTCAACCGTTTCATTGCTTAGAACTCTTAGGTAATTATCATAATAATACAGATCGAATAGAATTTGAATAGTTTCAGAAGATTCGGATGAAATCAGCTATGCAATGGTATCAAGCCATCCCTAGATGTTTAGAGCAGAATGAAACGAAACAGTAGCAGAATCCAAATTTTAATGCTTCGTGCAGGCGATTGCCTTCCCTTAGCCGAACATGTCCTCTGCCCTCCTTCGAGGGCCGCCTCGCCCTTCAATCTTATCAGAGAATAACTCTTTACCGGCATTGGACTTGAATTTGGAAGGGAACAGCTCTCGGACAGATGCGCCTCGACCCTTGATTGACATGCCGTTGGCCGCACCTCGAATTGAGATACCCTGGTCCTGACCAGCTGCTCCACGAATGTTGACCCCGTTTTGCTCCGCCGAGTCTGGAAACAACTCAATGTTCTTACTGCGCGACGAGTTCTGGTCCCGAGCGCCATCCCCCCGGGGCGCAGAGATTCTCCTCGAGAACAGATCTGCTGTCTCATCAGCAGCATCGATCGCATCTGAACGGCGATGATTGCTTTGTTTGCTGGGCAGAAGTTCTTTCTTGAGGTAACTCGACGTTGGCTTGTTTGGAAAGAGCTCGCGGGCATTGGGATCGCTGTCGCTAGTACGAGAGGGGAAAAGCTCCTTGCCTTCGTTGCGACGGATAAGCTGGGGCGAGCGCTCCCGGAAGCGACTTCGTGTGCCGCGCTCCTCTTGCTCTAGACGACCACTCTCGGCCAGGGTGTCGCGACCTGGAGAGGCGCTCCGATTCCGAAGGCGGCCAGATAAACGTCCTTCGTCAGGGAATAGTTCCCGCTGGCCTCTCCGTGTTCGTCCGTTGCGACCTCTCTCTGTGTCTGAATAGTCGGAGCTAGCACGTGGGCCTTCATCGTCGTACATATTGGCGCTGAACTGTTCGTCTGCGTCACGGTCTCTTCGACGTCTAAGCTCCCGACCGTCGAACCGTCTTCGTTGATAGTCACCATCGCTCGAGGCTTCACCGCCTTGACGGCGTCTATCTGCGAGTTCTCGTCGCAGCTTCTCCCGGGGGTCGTGTTCAGGATGCATGAGATAGAATCGGCTGGCTTCGTATGCGCGGGGCCTTTTGCGATCGGTCTTCACTGCCAACCTCACTTGAAGCACAGATTCGGGGTGGGTCGACAACGCCTTGGCAGACCGTAAGCGCAAAGGAGGAAACGAAGATGTATCTTCCTCTTCGCTGCCCTGCGTGAAAGCTGCCAGAGCTTGCAGACCAACTTCGGGAGATGAGTAGATGATATTTGCGGAAGTATCGTCGATCCACTCGATGCGGGAAGGAGCCTCGCCGGAGAAGTAATCTGTCGCGAATTGTTTGATATTATCCGTAGTTAAATCATCAACACCTCGTATGTGAACTTTCTCATACTGTGCTTCAGCCGTTGTGGGATCGACCGAGCCGTCTTGACTTGTGACTATTGCGTTCGCGGGCTCCTAAGGTAGTTTGAGACATGTCAGTTATCACGAGAGAGCAAAGCAGACAAATTGCGGCCATTATTGCTCACCGTTTCAATTGGCTCCGGCTCTGGAAGCGGTCCGAGGTCAATATCCATGTCGATATCCATAGAGGCGTCCATCGCGATGGAAGTTGAGTGAGCACCGTTTGCCGGGTCAGGCTGTGTCATGCTGGCAACCTCCATGAGGGAGGAGACAAGGTACGTGGACAAAAGAAAATCGGTAGATCCAGAAAGGCGGATAGACTATGAGCGTAGAGACAATCAATTGAGGGGCCGTAAAAGACGTGGAGTTGATAAATATGTAGCGAACTGAATCAGCAGCGAGTCCGGCCAGTGATGAAGTTACTCTGAGCACTTCCGGATTACCAAACTGGGGAAGGTGTCAGGCGGAGTAGAACTCCAACTCCGCCACATATCACGCTGTCTTCTAACCAATCACGAATTGGCTGTACACTATGGTCATTGAGCGGGCTCAGTCTGCTCAAACAACATTAACGAACACCTCTACATGATTCTGGCAAGATAGGATCATTGAACTAACATTCTCTTTACGCTACCGTTCGATCATGGCTTGATCTCCTGAGATTGGATAGAGACTACCTATGTTTTTACAGTGAAGCTGGAATAAGCTGGCAATGGGCTTCAGGTGAATGATTGACATGCAGCAAAGTCTACTCACAAATCTTCAGTTTGACTTCAGTGAGCAACCAGATACAGACTGCCTTCGGCATTGGATTTGATGGCATATGTGAAATCGAATTCGCCTCACAACATGTTGTCCAGGGTCGTCAATGAAGATTCAGAAGAGAACTTGGGCCCCTTTAAGAACGCGTCAATGATTCAACATTTGCTGACAGCTAGAGCCCAGTCAAGTCTGCAGGCCTCATCTACAACTTTCCCTCTGGGCACAGATGTGAATTGCGCCAGCGTGTTGCCATTGCTTTTGGAGTTGTCGAGATGGTGTCTGACTCGAAGTACAGCCGCATCATTCCTAAATCATATTTCATGCTACACTAACAGAAGCAATATAGGCGAAATTCTTTGAGTTTACGAAGACGAACCCGCGACTTGGGCCTCAGGGCTATAGCAAGATAAACTTGCTTGTGCCCGTCATGACTTTCAGCCGGATTATCGTTTATAGGTACACATATGGCAAAACAAAGGAGAATCAGCCAAAGGGTTTCAGTCGGCTCGCCCAAGATCTGGAGCGTACTCTATCTGCAGTCAATGAGATCAAAACCTCGAATCAATCACCGGTAGCAATTACAGTCGATTCACTTGGTCTTCCATCGATCTGGCTTTTGTACGATCCGCTCCTTTCTGATATCCTGAAGAGAGAAATGCAACCGTAATGAATGGGGTAGGAGGAGTAGTGTAAATAAGACTTGAGCCTTGTTAAGCTCACACTTTGGTGTCATTGGCTGCCCTTCTGATAGATCCCAGATACTTGGTGTTTTGGCAAAAAACACCAATGTGGACCAGACAATTGAGAGCTGCATGACTTTCAACTTCCCCCGCTCGAACATCTTTTTCCCCTACTACCTCAATTAGGCTATTCTCCAACACCTTAAACCTTAGATTCAGGCTGATAGTCCCGATGGATGAATAATGTGAATGAACGGCGCCTTTCCGCTTCTCTGGTTCCAAAGAATTGATAGTTGGTTGTCAACTGGTCTCCCCCACCTCCACCTCCGCCTCCACAGGACTTTTGCCGAGGACATGAGCTATCAATTGCAGCCCATATATCGCGCCCGCAAGGCCCTCTTGCAGCACGAAAACGATGACAGGCTCGCCGACAACTGCGATGGAGATGAAGTGGACCTCGCGTTCCACATTACGGATGATGCAGTGGCACTCTGGACTTCTGACCGAAGACAGTGCAGTGACCAACTTTCTATATGAGTGAGCTGTACCCCGAAAATAAACGGGTTTCTTCTGGGTTCGCTCTTACTCTTAGCGTTACGGAGACAATAACGGACGTTATTATCGATCTGTGTTTACCCACCCACTTTGTCCATCATGCTTTACGCTGAAGACGATAAGCTCATCTACCGGTTTGATGACCACATTCTTTGGATCCAGCCATGGAGCGAGAATGCTTTTCGTATAAGAGCCACGAAGTTGGCGTCTATGCCCTCGGAAGATTGGGCGCTATCCGCAAAGCCGAGCACGCAGCAGGCGATCATTGAAACCCCCGCCGGCAAAGAGGCAAGCATTTCCAATGGCAAAATCAAGGCGGTTGTCTCCCAGCGAGGCAAGATCACAATCTACAACTCCAATGGTAAAAGGATCCTGGAAGAATATGCCCGTCATCGTCGTGATCCAATGGACCCAAAGTGCAGCGCCCTCGAGATTGAAGCGCGTGAGCTCCGACCAATTCTAGGAGGAGATTACCATCTCACGATGCGATTGGAGTCGCTAGACCCGAAGGAAAAGATCTACGGTATGGGCCAGTATCAGCAGCCGTATCTGAATCTCAAGGGAGCCGACTTGGAGTTGGGACATCGGAATTCCCAAGCTAGCGTTCCGTTTGCTCTCTCCTCTCTTGGCTATGGTCTTTTGTGGAACAACCCCGGGATCGGAAGAGCCGTCCTCGGAACAAATACCATGAGCTTTGAGGCATATTCGACGAAGGTCCTCGACTACTGGGTCGTTGCGGGTGATACGCCGGCGGAGATCGAAGAAGCATATTGTAAAGTGACGGGCTATGTCCCGATGATGCCAGAGTACGGTCTGGGATTCTGGCAGTGCAAACTCMGCTATTGGAACCAGGAGCAGTTGCTCAACGTCGCGCGAGAGCACAAGCGACGCAATGTTCCTTTGGATGTCATTGTAGTTGACTTCTTTCACTGGAAGCACCAAGGGGAGTGGAGTTTTGATCCCGAATTTTGGCCGGACCCAGGTGAGTCTACTCCGGCCGCATGATATGCATCGGTAGTTGCTGATAGGGCTGCGACCACAGAGGCAATGGTGAAAGAACTCAAAGAAATGAAGGTGGAGCTCATGGTCTCCATCTGGCCGACGGTCGAGAACCTATCCGAAAACTACCCGGAGATGCTCGAACGCGGTCTGCTGATCAGACATGACCGCGGCCTTCGAGTAGCTATGCAGTGTGACGGCGACGTCACGCATTTCGACGCGACGAACCCCGAGGCCCGCAAATATATCTGGGAAAAGGCGAAGAAAAACTACTACGACAAAGGGATCAAGATCTTCTGGCTTGATGAAGCCGAGCCTGAATACTCGATCTACGACTTTGACATTTACCGCTACCAGGCTGGCAGCAACCTCCAGATCGGCAACATCTTCCCCAGGGAATATGCGCGGGCCTTTTACGAAGGCATGGAGGCCGAGGGACAGAAGAACATTGTCAACCTGCTCCGGTGCGCCTGGGCTGGCAGCCAGAAGTACGGCGCTCTCGTCTGGAGCGGCGACATCGCGTCGTCGTGGGGTTCCTTCCGCAACCAGCTGGCCGCGGGCCTGAACATGGGCCTCGCAGGGATCCCGTGGTGGACGACGGACATCGGAGGCTTCCACGGGGGCAACCCCGCTGATCCCGCGTTCCGGGAACTCTTCACCCGGTGGTTCCAATGGGGTACGTTTTGTCCCGTGATGCGTCTGCACGGTGACCGGGAGCCCAAGCCTGAAGGCCAGCCGACTGCTCCTGGCGGTGACAATGAAATTTGGTCCTATGGCGAGGAGGTGTATGAGATCTGCAAGAATTACATCAACATCCGTGAGGAACTGCGGGACTACACGAGGAGCCTGATGAAAGAGGCGCATGAGAAGGGCACGCCGGTCATTCGGACTTTATTCTATGAGTTCCCCGAGGACAAGAAGGCCTGGGAGGTTGAGACGCAGTATCTGTTTGGGTCCAAGTATCTTGTTGCGCCAGTCCTTGAGGCCGGACAGCGAAAGATCACGGTGTATCTACCCGCAGGAGCTTCATGGACGCTAATGGGGGAGGAAACTGATCGTCCAGGAGGGCAGGATGTTGAGGTTGCATGTCCCATTGAGACGATGCCAGTTTTTGTCAGGGTGTAGGAAGTGGCATATACCAACCATTACCGCATCTGTCAGTATGCCACGGACTTCCCATCACTAGACTAAGAGTACGTAATATCATTTAGGGTTAATATAGGCTGATACTCACGGATTTGCATTTTCTGAGTTGGTGTAAGTTCTCACCTATCAGGCAGCCAGGACTATACCTCTCAGGTTTAAACTCTCAAATAAAAAGAACTAGAACTTAGAACACCCTGACCTAGTATAGTTTACTATAAGTTTCGCTATAAAAGTTAAGCCTCAGCATAGCTAAACTATTTCTAGATAAGTTATATTGTCTACTATAAGTAGGCTGGCCGTGAGGAAAGAGATGGGATATGAGCAGGAATTGCCACTACTACTTACTCTCCTATTTTACCTATAGTCATGGACATACACTCCTAATCCCTATATTAAGAACAGGAGCTGCTTGGAGACGTGGGTGGGGTGGATCGGTACAAGTAATCTGCTACAATTTCTGAAGTGGACGCTAGGTGTTCAACTAACAAGGAATGATCTTTATGGATAGGTTAAGTGGCCATGATCTCCATTGTAGAGCCCTGGGCCTATAATCCTCACTTCATACCCACAGTTATAAGTCCCTAAAAGCATGTCACCCTGATCTAGGCAAATGGCGCCTTTCACAATTAAAAGGCACATCTGATGCTCCATCCTAGGCAGTCCCCTGGAGCTGGAGCGTGTACTTGTCTAACTTGTCTCCAGGCTTGTTATACATTTGCAATTCCAGCGTCTGACCATCACTGCTCCAGGTACCTTCAAACCAGTAATATTGGTCCACGGAACTGCCTGGCTCGACCTTGGCCGAGAAGGTTCGATCCTGATGGTTCACAATAAGCTTTGGCTTGAGACCCTGATATGGGGCATTCTCAATTCCCTGAGCATTCTTTGTGAACGTTGCCATCACATAAAAAGGAGCGCCAGTGCGTAGGCCGGCAGGGAACACAGCCCAGATGTTTTCATCCTTGGCATAGTGTGCGTAGCTGAACTTGCCATGGTAGACGGCGGAGAAGGTGGTAGGCTCCCAACCATAAGTTGCTTCAATAGCTGTCATTCTGGCAGCTGTTACTGATTATTAGCCATGTTTTGGGGTTGTGTTAGTTATTTATTGAGGACGAGAGTGACTCACTCACAAAAGGTAGATTGTAGAAGAATATATGGAGAGGATTGTTCAAGCAACTAAGATCGATCTAATTCTGTTAACACAATGGACATGACATGAAGAGAAACGATCACTGATCAGGTGAATTTAGCTGGAAGGCTGAGGAGTGCACTGGGAAGAATCAAGTCTGGACTTGGAAAGACCATGTTATATACCTTTCCATTGTGCTGATCTCACCAGAATCGGAAGTTGCTTTGATATCATGGATTGGATAGAATACTATAGAGATGCATATGTGGGATGTGACCGAGGTGCTTGATGCTGCTATCATAGGAGACCTGGATTCGCCACACATGCAGGCATTGATTCTGGTCACTAAATAGAATCTCATAACTGATAATGTATCACAGTATCTTGCATCTCAAATAACCCAACATAGAGGCCATTGAGGCCGAGCCAATGGGATTAGAGAGTCCGCAGTATATTCATAACCAAATTACTCTTACATACCGGCACGCTAAGTAGAGGTAACACAGCATATACGGACAATTCTAATCAGGTTCCTGTGGCTGCATATGCAACGAGTCAGTTCAGTCCCTATTTAGTTTGTTTCCAGTTCATTGCGTACGTAGCTGGTTATACGCCTTTGCCCAAGAACAGTTACATGTCCAGAAGTAGGGAGCCATGCGTTCTTTAGCACTCGATTAGTGGAAGATGGCAAGAGTTTCATTCCACAAAGCCTAGTATATATACCAAAATTTACTATTCCTATATACTCCATTGAGAGCTTCTACCTACAGCAACTGTCACTCATCGAGCAAAGAGGGGCATTGAACTATCATTAGTTCAGCTCCTGTTTGCCCTTTGCAGCTTCCTTCTGCGCCACCTTGATTGCTAGAATCACATCGTCCGCTGCAGTGACAATCTGTTCCCTGTACTGGCGGACTGTATTCTTAGTATCAGTGAGATCCTGAATCGCCTCTTCGAGCTTGCGATACTTCTGCTCAGCAGCAATAGCGTCTATGATAGCTGTGACGATGAGACCGGCAGCAGCGCCCAGGAAGCCTCCCAAGACGGTCCCCCAGAAGGCATTAAGGGACTTGACGAGAATGGGGATCATCGTGCCGGCAACGACTGATGCAGCGGCGATACCGGCGGCATTGGCGGACATGCCCCAGACCTTAAACTCCGCGACAATCTTGTCGATGTCTTCAAACGAGCGACCCTTCCACTTCTCTATGACTGTGTCCAGCGGCTCTTTCTTGACTGACGCATCCAACTTCTCGTAGTGCAGCTTCGCGAGGCGCTCGATCTCGAGTAGCCTCTCACGAACATCAACAAGAAGCTTCTCCGGACTCTTCTCGTCAATGCTGACGGTCTCGACCTTCTCGCCTAGGAGGCCATTGAAGGTGGTGATGGTCTTGTTCGAGGCGTTGGTGATATATTTCAGGTCGGAAATAATATCAGTGATGAGGTTGCGTGCAGTGCGCTCACGCGCTTCATTGCCAGGACGGAAGATCTCTTCAAAGACTCCCATGATGGTAGTAGTGGTAGTATCAGTAGTAGTAATTGAGACTGATTGAGGAGTTAGTAAGGGTGAGTCTGCTCAAGCCAGGTCAAGACATATGAATAGAGAGGTGGAACTTGTCAATATCAAGACTCTAGCGGGGTATACAGAGTAAGCGCAAACAAATAATGAAAGAGGGAACCAAGGTTTGGGGGCGGGTAACCCCGGCGGCCCGAGGATAGTTCCCGCAGACACGTCTCGTTCGATTGCGCGATTTTCACACTTCATGCCAGCTGAAAGTCGCATGTCTAGTTCCGGATCCGGCGCGACTTGATAGATTACTAGCCTCATCATTGGATGGGTTCCACTGCTATCAGCCGATCTCAGATGCTAACACCGTGTGGCTGCGACCCCGCTCGCGTTTGGTCCAATATACTTACATCGCACACGTAAGGATCGGCATACTATGCAAGATACAGCACAGGTGGAGGTGTTCATCTCTTTCTCCTGAAGGTCTTGGCAGTGGTGTGACATTGCATTAGTCGCGGGCACAGACCATGATTCCCCTCGTCAGAGTGGGCCTTTTTGCTCCACTATCGAATCCCTCTGCGCCATACCTCAGTAATAACTGCTCACAGCGAGGAGGCAACCGAGTGACCCGACAGTGTGCGGGCATAGCTCGGACGATCTGTTCGTATTGCAAGCTTGGATGACCAATTGTGCTGGAATCTGAGCCATAAGACTGAGTTCTGACTCGACCAGCCCACCACAATCGCCTTTTCTCTCTCCCTGAGAATTCATTTCCCTCTCATACACAGAGCACCGCATATCCACACAACCAGCCAACATATTCCTCTAGTCTTATCATGGGTGTATTTGAACAAATTTTCCGTCCCGGAAACGAGGGTCGCCAGAAGCAGGTGAACGACCTTATTACCGACATAATCTCGGACCTCAAATACATTGCCAATGCGTCCAATGGCATCATCGACTCATTCAACAAAATGCTCGGCTCGTCTGTCGCGCATGTTGCCTACAATTCAAAGGACCCCAAACAACTCATCCGGGATGTGAGCGACAGGTACGAGGAGATCGAGAAGCTGGCACGGGCCAAATACGACGATCTCGACGCGGTCGACAAGCCAACCCTCGACGAAGTGATTAGAAAATGGGAGGGCAAGATGTCGCCGGATGATGTGGACCAACTGATGGGTAGTCTGAAGAACAAAGGGTTTGCTTCTGAGGCTGCGTCCATTGCAGCCAGTCTTGCTGTCTTTGTAGTTGTCACGCCCCTTTTGAAGATCGCGTTCAGAGCTTTCGTCGCTAACATCACGGGGGTCGTCCTTGGAGCGCTTGCGGGGCTTGCTGTTGCTGCTATTGTTGATGCCATTGCGGCGGAGCAGAACTATCATAAGCTTGAGGAGGCAATAGCGGACTTAACGACGACGAAGACGCTGTTGGCCGAGTATAGGGACAAAGTAGTCAATTCTGCTGATGACCTGAAGCTCTCCGTAGCTTTGGCTCAGAGGTTTGCAAAGAAGAATCGCAATTGATCGTGGGTAAGCGTTTCATGCGTCTGAGTCTCTGCGAATCGTCCACTGATCTGTTCCTCTACAGATGGATGAGAGGTCTACATGCACACAGCAACGGGAGGAATGACCAGCAGACTGTTATGCTTGGATGTACAGAGTAATTCTTTTGCAGAGACAGGCGAAAACGCCACATTAGGCAATAATATGCCAATCTTAACGATTGTGGCCCCTGCACAGAGTATACAACGTAATGAAAGCTGAAATATAGAGTTGTATATGATACGATAATCCACAGTGCTGCTGATAATCAGTAACTAGAATATGTCCCGCGGTCTTGTTTCTTTCAGCCCAATCTTTCGTATACCCTAATCGGTTCTTAGCATAGCAACCTGTGGAAACTGACAAATCAATTGTTATTGGCGTGTCCAAAGGAGGGGTATGCTGCTTGGTCGATCCGTCAGTCGTTTAGGTTAATAGAGGTCCTTTTCCCCAAATTGTCCAAGGTTAATTAAGACTGCGTGTCCTCCTCATCCCCTCGCACTGCACTCCACTATAGCACGAACACACCACACCAACACACCACCACACCACCACACCATCATGGGCAACATCGAGTCCATCATCAGGCCAGACAACCCCAAGCGCGAGCAGAAGGTCAGAGACCTTGTTCTTGACATCAGCTCAGACMTCCAGTTCATATGCACCAAATCCAATGATATCATTACCACCATGAACCAGCTCCTCACCTCGAACTTCGCCCACGTCGTCTACGACAAGAATAACCCGAAGCAGCTCCTCGAAGACATCCGCGACCGGTTTACCCAAATTGAGACCTTGGCGCGCCATAAATATGAGAAGTTGGATGCCGGGGTAAACAAGGTTCCCCTTGAGGAGGTTATCAAGAAATGGGAAGGCAGAAGTCCAGGGGAGATTGGAGACATGGTGGATCATTTTAAAGATTACGGATACACTGCTGAGGTAGCAGCCATTGCTGCCAGTCTTGCCATCTTTGTTGTTCTAGGCCCTATCTTGACCACCATGTTTGGGTTCATGGGCACGATTGCGGCTGGGGTGATTTCCATAATTGGAGGTGCCGTCGGGTATATTGTCGTCGAGATCGTTGCAGCGGAGGAAAAGTATCACAAGCTCGAGGAAGCCATTAGAGAGTTGACGAAGACGAAACAGTTGCTTAGCGGAAATAGGGAGAAGATCGCCAATGCTGCTGATGATTTGAAGTTGGCAATCCGTTTGGCGCAGGTAAAGAGAGCATAAAGTCGCTCAGCGGGACTCCTAGTGGGAGAAAACGGAAACCGGAACGTGGGGCATCTTTATCAAACAGCTGAGTTTGGGACTGCTGGTGGACAATGACGGCTTCTGGCAGCAAGGGCATTGAATACCACTAGTCTTGCAGATTACTCATCACCAGAATGAAAAATACTTGTTACTTTATTTTGTCTAAGTATATCTTCTTAGAGGCTGCTGGACCTATCAACACTGACACCGATGGGACAAAGGGTGATAAGGCACTAAAACACAATTTGATGTTTGTACTCCAATCATGCTTACTGGGTTGTTGTCGCCGTTGGACTCCGGCCACTGAAGCGGCCAGGCAAAGCCTGGGGTGAGTGAGGCAATTACCGCGGCCAGACTGGCTACAGTTGTGATAAAGCAACCTGTTGATCGAACTGTTATCGAGCATGCAGCTGCCGTCAGAGCGTAGAGTCGAGTCTTTAGTGAATGACGGAAAGAGTCTCCTTTGGTTCTAGCTTGGCAGGAGCCGTCGGTGCATCCTAATCATCGTCTGCGCATCTTGGATTATTGACTTGATCTTCCTGCTGGGGACTCAGTGTCGGCCCAGGTCTGATTCTGAGTTCAGTACACTTCGACATCCCCACCCTGGAGTTATTCCGGTCCGAGGTCAATGACGAGAAATAAGAAATGGGAAGTGTGTGAGAGATCGACCTTTGAGGAGTAGACCATATGTCACTCCTCTTCCTGTCTATTCCGCTCGTGTCGTAGAGGATTCAACTCCACAAAAAGGCCCCCGGAGGATGGCATAGATATGGTATAGATGGTATATCAGTCAGCGTATTATACTGCCATCTTAACGTATATAATCCGCAGATTTCTAGATGACTGTCTGGCCAGTCATTATGAGTGGCCAACGTAGGTGCTCTTGCCACTCCGGAGGTAGGACCCCCTGAATCCCTTTGATCTCATTTTCAGGAATATCCAGTGCCCACCAAAGTTCTTTCGCCCTACACATGAAAGCAAAGTAATGAGCAAGAATAACCAATGCTCGGGGTCTCTGATCCTCAACAAAATCAAGGAATTCTCTTGGAGCAAAAATGGAGAACGAGATAAGCTTTCGACCAAATATCCAAACCGGGTCATTGTCCTGAACCGACTTGTGGAGGTATCCCAAGTAGGCGACAGAATTCTCGTAAGCTTCGTGAGTATCTGGATTCCATGGCTGAATGTCAGGATCCAGTAAGCTTTGAAACGGGATTTGATTTTCTTTGGCGAAGATCACTTTCGGATCGAGCGCTGGTGGGGCATTGATGAACAACCACATCTTCGCATCCTTGTTCCCTTTAAGCATCTCTACTGCTGTCCGCAGCACAGCCCCTACACCATTTCCTAATCTTAGAGACTCGACCGGCGGCACGTATGGTTTGATAGGACGTCTCCAGAGGCGGGCAACTGCCGCGATGAGGAGTATCATGGCGGTATAGCAGACCGAATCGCAATTTTCAAGACTCAGTTCAGCAACGGCTTTTTGCTGTTCACGCATTGCTAGCGCCAAATAGACTTGTTGAATGTTGAGTAGCTCACGGTTGTCTGGATCAGAACGGAGCATATGACAGGCTGCCATGGAAAACATCATGTAGTGCACGTTCTCATATTCCAGCCCAAGTTGAGGAATTAGACTAGACCATGCCGTCACCTCGCGGGATTTGGCCTGGCCTGGGAGGGGATCCATCAGGTGATCCTTGTAGTAATCGAATAGTCGAAGCTCGAGAAGGCGTCTAGATTTGGATTCTGGCAGCTGGAAGTCACCGACGTCGTTGAAGTCGGAGCTAGGGGTTCCCTGTAACTCTGATTCGCCCGACAGAGTGGGTATTAGGGTATTGGCTGGACCAAATATATCTGACCCCTGTTTGCCGTCTGTTTTTGTGTCTTGGTCATTTCGTTTTTTTGCGGCATTCGGGTATATACAAGCTACTTCATGGCGCTCACAATTCCCACATGTAGGGTGTATCTCATCACACTAGGCAGAGGCATGTAAGTATGCTGTTCTCGCGGTGTTCATGCCGTCGAAGGCACAGGCGAATTCTTACTTTCACCCGACGAGTTCTACATCTCTGGCACCCATTTCGGGACTTCCTGTGATAAGCTTTGGTCATACGCCGGCGCGCCTGCACCTTATCGGTGCCCTCGACGGCATTATTCATAATTAATGACGCAAGGAGGTGACTGTGCAGTAGCGCGGATTCGGTGGGCCCGTTTCGGTCGGATGTAGGCAAGAAGAATACAGAAAAGAGGAAAAACAGTGATATCCATGCCCCGCCATAAATGATAGACAAGCTTTGAGGCTGAGTCGAGATGACCTGGTTGATTGCGCGGCTGCGCCTGAGACCAGCACTAACATATCCACGTGACCCAGAAAGGAAATAAAACAACAGCAAATTAAACCCTAAATCACATGACCAATACTGATGAAGTATAAAACAGTGGTTTGCTGGCATTGGGCATTATTCCAGTGGTCGTTTACTTTTGAATTTGATGTAACAGACGGAGGGAATAGAACGCCTCCCAATTAGCCTGCTAACTCGTGGCATGTGTCCTGCTCCATGAATGCTGTGGCCTCTGTCATATCCTTTTCGCTCGGCATGTTGATAATGAGAAGATAGAGAACATGCTTATTGAGTGTCAGTAATTTGAAAATAAAGAGACTGGTAGAAGGGAACTTACATGACGAAGGATACGCTTCACGCCGTTGACTATCAAATCTGCTCCTCCAAATCCAACCTGAGGACCTCCCATCATCCCTTGGTTGCCAACCTGCATAGGAGTCATCTGGCTTCTGAATTGCTGATTCATGCCTGTCTGGGTTGAATATTGCCGGTCCTCGCCCCATTGGCTCGGATTCTTCTGAGTTGTTATTTGTTGCTCCATCATCATGCGACCTATGCCTCCGTTAGACATTGCAATGAGTCGACTCAAAGGGAATCTCGTACCACCCCTACCCATGCCACGGACATAAGGCATGCCCCCAAATCCACGGCCACCCATAGTGCCTCCGACGCCACCCCCGAAACCACGCCCAAAACCTGCGGGCATGCTCACCTTTCCGGCCGTGAGAAGGGCAAGGATGTCACCGCTATTTGTAGGATTATTAGGGTCCGAGTAGCGAGATGTGAAAGTAGGCTGGGGTCCAACGACCAGTTGACTATCCGGATTTTTTGCAGCCTAGAAATAAGATGAGTAGGTGTAATGTTGATTTTGGTAGTGCCACTTACATATTTGGCCTGAGCACGTCGATCAAAATACTCGCCAGAAAAATTCTTCGCACTCTTAATTTTCTCCTTCGTCGTTTTGGCTGCCTTGCTATGATCATCTTCCAATTTGTCGAGGGCGGGGAAAACGAGAGGAGCGGTTTCTGTAAATGCAACGCCATTGGTGTTACCCATCGACGGCTTATACTGGTATACAACCTTCGAAATTCCTTCAGGCGGAGTCAGGTTCTTGCTGATTGTCTCGTTGAGGTTGATTCCAACGTTGGTAGCATCGGTCTCGGGGTTCCATGTCAACACCATAGCGTAGAGGCCTCTCGGTTGGAAAAACTGTTCGTTCATTTGGTCCATGACTGTGTGGTATCTGTGAGAGGAGACAATTAGTAAAAGTACAGCGATTCGGAGGAGGGCCACATGCCTCTTTCGGCTTTGCATGTTCTTCATAACTTGCACGGTAAGATAAAGCGCGACAGTGGCTGCCTGTCCGATGCCAGGAGCGAGATGTAATGGCATCAAGGCGATACCAGCCATGTTGATAGCATTGATCCATGGTGAAGCTTGAGTGGCGAGATTGAAAGTTTCGAGGAAATCGAGGAACATGGCTTGGTCGATTCCAGCATTCATCAGCTCTGGCGCATAAGCTCTGATGAAACCGCGAGTACGGTCCTTGGGTCTGCGCTGGGGCAGGACAACGGGGAGAGTCAACTTGCCACGTCGCTCTATACCCTGTGGAACGGGGTAATCGTCGATGAAGTATTGTGTGATTTTCTTGGGATCAAGGGTCTGTGGGCGTTTCTTGGGGTTCGCGGGTTCGCGCTCAATGAGCTCGTCCTGTGCATCATCCAGTTCCCATTGTTCCTCATCACCCTCCTCTAGCTCCCCCCCTACTTGCGCAAAAGTCCTGTTCTCGCTCAAATGTGCTCGTTGCTTCGCAGCCATAACGTGTTCCTTTTCTGTATCGTCACTATAGGGTGGAAGCGGGCTGGATCCTTCTAGTTCGCTGGGTGGAGGCTGCGACTGTGATCGGCGAGCTTGATCGGCGGCTGCCTTCTTTTTTGCATTCTTCTTCTCTTTGTGTGCATGAATGCTTTCTGATGCGAGCCCGATACCAGCTGCAACACCTTTGGCGACGAGGCCAATTAGTCCAAGGGGTCCACCAGGGTTTCCAACGCCAGTCTGCCCGCCGCCTTGTTGATTGGATTGATGGACTTGTTGATTGTTGAACATGACGGCAAAAGCGAATATAATTGTTGTTGTTCTTTCTTTTATTTATGAAGAAAACAACAGTGATGGACTGTTTGTTGGAGAGAGGAGGCTGTAAAGTTACAGTGATGTGATATGAACTCCTTTATAGAAATAAAAAAAATAAGCAATCAAATTAGAACTGGGGTTCTAACTAAGCTTTATGATAATCAGCGAGGCTGTGTGCCCCTTGAAACAGCATCATTATTCCTGTTAGCTCGGTTTCTTTAGTTAGTTTCGTCGTTCCTCGTTCCTTCGTTCCCTCGTTCCCTCGTTCCCGTTGCTCTTCCCGTGCTTCCCCGTTCCCTGTCGGTTTCGCCCCTAATACTTCAAAATAAATCTGATGCTGACTGCGCCATGATCTCCACAAATATCCATAATTAATGCTGACAATGACATCGCCTCAGTCTTAACACAGCCGTGAATCATACCAAAGCGGTTGCAGAGGATCATCATGGCTCATACGCAGATCTACTGTCAGCCGCAACATTAAGGGCATTGAGAAGCCTTAAATAGCGAAGTCATTCCCAACAACTGATTGAGAATATGTCTACTCTTAAATCTATCGCTTCATTCATCATCTCATGAATCGAGCGGCTTTAAGTGCGAATAATGAAAGTTACTGCACTGTTCAGTTCTATTGCCTTGGGCCTCTTGCCCTGTAAGTCCTGTGGAGATGTCAATTGACGACCGTTCTTGCTTGATACAAGCGAGACTAACGTTTCATTCTTTAGACACAACCGCCAGTCCAGCCTCGGCAGAGCACCGCGAGGTTTCGCGAGCTGTGAGTGTCAAGCCTCGCGCGCTGGCAAATGCGACCAATGGTTATGCCCCAGTTCATGTTACCTGCCCGGCAACCCGGCCTAGGATCCGAAGCGCTTCGACACTCTCCTCCGAAGAAACATCTTGGCTGGATGTTCGTCGCGGCAAGACCGTGCCAGCCCTGAAAGAATTCTTCGGGCATGTCGAGATCGACAACTTTGACGCCTCCAGCTACATCGAAAGCCACTCCAGTAACTCATCCAACCTCCTTAATATTGGTATCGCCATATCAGGAGGTGGCTTTCGTGCAATGTTGAATGGTGCTGGTGTTCTCAAGGCCTTCGATAGCCGCACCGAAGGTGCAACTGCCAAGGGCCAGCTGGGTGGTCTGCTGCAGTCTGCCACTTAGGTTTCAGGGCTGAGTGGAGGCTCTTGGCTGGTCGGTTCGGTCTTTTTCAACAACTTTTCGCCAGTGTCCGCCTTGCAAGAAGAGTTCTGGGACTTTTCCTCGAAGTTCATTCTTTTAGGTCCGGCCACCATGAACCCCGCGCAGTTTTGGGGTAATATCACGACTCAAGTCAAAGCGAAGGAGGAGGCTGGTTTTGTGACTACTAGCGCCGATATTTGGTAGGTTCACTGGCCTTTTTGGTGATAGAATGAAGAAGAATCTTGACTAAGTTTTGTAGGGGTCGGATAGAAGGTTACACTTTCTTCAATGCTAGCCATGGTGGAGTTGACCTCACCTGGTCCTCTCTTGCAAAGTCCCGGGCCTTCCAAGACGGCGACATGCCACTGCCCCTGGTCGTTGCTGATGGCCAGTATTTTAACAAATTTGAGGACAGTCCCACCCCGAAAGAACCGATCTACGAATTCTCTCCTTGGGAGTTCGGCACATATGATAACTCGATCTATGGATTCGCGCCACTGCAGTATCTGGGCTCTCGATTCGTGAATGGTGTGGTGCCAGCAAACGAGACCTGTGTGCGTGGCTACGACAACGCCGGTTTGATCATGGGAACATCCAGCGACGTATATGATCTGGATGGTGTGGACATCGCTGCCCAGCTGCGCAAGCTTATCCCCGAAATTTCCTCTCAAAACGCCGCTCTTGGAGACGTGCTTTCAAATGCTGTGGAAGAATACCTCGGCGCCCTCAGCTCGACAAACTCTACAGTGAATGGGCCTGCAGCCTACGACCCCAGTCCCTTCTACCAGTACAACAAGGACTCATCACCATTTGCGCAGGGCACGAGACTGACGGTAGTTGACGGAGGTGAGGATGGCCAAAATATCCCGCTCAACCCGCTTATTCAGAGAAAGCGCAATGTGGATATTATCTTTGCGGTTGATTCCGGCTCTGACGTCGCCGCGAATTGGCCGAATGGCACGACAATGATCGCCACCTACGAGCGTACCTTGGCCGGTTTCGCCAACGATACATCCTTCCCTTCAATTCCAGACGCAAACACGTTTGTCAACCTAGGTCTTAATAGCCATCCGACCTTCTTTGGCTGCAACAGTTCCAACCTGACGGCGCCAGCACCCCTGATCGTGTACTTGCCCAATCACCCCGTCACCTACATGTCGAACCTCGCCTTGAATGAGAGTAGTTTCAACACCACCAGGCGCGACTCCATCATCCTGAATGGCTACAATATTGCCACCCAGGCTAATGGCACTCTGGACTCCGACTGGTCCACATGCGTAGGCTGTGCGATTCTCAGCCGCTCCTTCGACAGAACCGATACCACTGTTCCGAAGGCTTGCAGTCAGTGCTTCCAACGTTACTGCTGGAATGGAACGATAGATGATCGGACCCCATCATCGCCCTATGCGCCGTCGGTCACTTTGTCTTCTTGGACGCCTGGATCCACTTCCACATCTACATCTGCAGCTGCTCATGGCATGAGTACCTCACTTGTTCCTGCTGGCTGGTCTGCCGTGGCAATTGTTGCCATGGTCCTTTCCAAGCTCATCTAATCCGATTTGGAAATGAGTGGTGTCCCTGCCTAAGGCTTTGGCTTGGGGGCGAAGCTGATTGTTTTCTCAAGTTATATAGGGTTAGTGACTAGCGTGGGTGCAGTTTAGGGGGGTTGTAATGTCTGGAGAATACATCAGCAGTAGCAGTAACTAGTTAATTCCATTAGACCAGCTAATAGAAATGGAAGTCCCACCATAATGGGCTTAGTATTATTTCATATAAAAAATAAACGCGCTATTACAACCTCTAGAACATAGATTAATAACAATCTAGCAAAGCAATTTCTAGTTCGGAAACGCAGTGTCTTAGTCGACCACCCAACCACAACCTTATATGACATGCTTACTACCCTCCAATGCGTCATTCTGATCTCCACCTAGACCTGTTTCCCCTATATTTCATGAATCTTCTCTCCTGATTTAATATAACGATTTAACGCTATACGACCTCTGCTAGTCCTAACTAGCAGTAACCTAGAGGGGCTTGCGAGCTGTGAGAGCTGTTATGTAAGCTGCGTGGTCTTATTGACTAGATCAACACATTGCTTTTCTATGCCCCCATTAATGACGTCCATAGCCTAGAAGGTTTCACCGTTTCTCATGTTGTTTACTCAAGCCAGTAGTAGTATGTGTTTGTATTAAAGATCATGCAATGCTAATCTTCAATTCATTGTTGCTCAAGTAGCAGGGAGATGGTCCTGTGTATTAGATAGTGGCACCAAAGGTGTACTGTCGATCAGGTTTACTGATGAGGTGATGGAAGCAAGCAGTTGTGTGGACTGCAGACTAGTTCTTGCATCTGAGCTGCGGATATCGTTCCAAAGCGCTCTCCAGAATTGCCTCAATCAGTTCTTGATGGCTGATCCCTTGAGCCTCTGTTGTCTTGGGGAGGGTGGACCATCTCGGCCGCAAACCAGGAATAGCATTTATCTGCGCTGGTGAGCAGAGGACTGTACACACCATAGGACACTTACCTCAAGAACATATGGACTGCCATCTAGACCCCATCTAATATCAACCCTGCCAATATCCTGACACTCGAGAGCCTGCCACGCCTGTAGTGCAAGCGCCTCGGCTTGCTGAGCTTTAGGATTGTCCTTGCTACTCACAACACGGGTGGGGTAATCATCTCCAACGTCGGGGCCCCCGTCCGCGGTATTGTAGCACCTATCGGCAGGTCTCACTGATTTCCAGTCCAGGTGTACTGTTCCAAGAATGCGGGCCGACTTTCCGCTCCCGATGATACTTACAGTGTATTCTTCTCCTCCTAGGAAACTCTCAATGATGACACTCTGATCGGGATATTTGGTTTGTAGTCTTCGGACCCCGTCTTCCAGTTCGGCGAGATTATGGGCCTTGCTGAAGGAGTAGATGCCTTTCGATGATCCTTCGCAATTCGGCTTGATGAAGAGGGGGAATCTTTTCAACAAGTCTGAATGAGGAGTCTTGTTCAGGATTTCTGAGCTAATGGACTGGCCGTCATGGTCCGTCCTCACCGCAGGGACAATGACGAATGGTGCCGTTGGAATTCCCATATGCTCCAGAATCATCTATAGTAGTCAGCCAGCCCTCTCAATGCCAAGAGAATGTCAAAGCACCTTTGTCCTCCCCTTATCATGCGAAAGCGACAACGTCGCTGCATCAGAGAAAACATGTGGAATCTGATACGCCTCCAAAAGCGCAGAGACCTGTGCTTCGCGGCCGGCACCGTACATGCCCTCGGCCGTGGGGAAGGCCAAATCCCAGGTTTTATGTTTCCCTTCTGCGAGGATGGGTACAAGCTGCTGTATGCCGGCAACAGGTACGACCGTGTGGCCGCATGCCCGCAATGACTCAACCATACTGACGATCGTGTCGTCTGTATCGAATTCCATGCATTCTTCCACACTGAAGCCAAGGGATCGGTACTGGGAGAAGCTATCGTATATGAAGGCTATTACGAGGGGGCGTTTTGGGGACATTTTGAGAATTGTTATAGGATGGTCGAAGAAGCAGGTAGTGTATGATGATAATATTTAATGAATTGGATTTATAGCGAGAGGAAGTGATTCCGTCGCAATTGAAAAGACACAGCGGCGTCGGAATCCGGCTGCTGCTCAGTCTTATTTGTCCCAGGAAAGAATGCTTTTTCTATTGACGCATATATGCAGTCATGTAGCGCCATTGCCAGTGTTCTTTTAAGCCAGCGATGTCGCTTGCTGCATGCGGCCAATCCCTTTAGCCTTGGAGCTCGACCGCCGAGCACTAAGCGCTGAATTCCGGCTTCGAGCTGTTAGCCGATCAGCGAGTGCAGGTCAGAAGTACCGGGTCGGGCAAGGAATGTGAACAATGAGCTCTGTACAGGGGGAAAACCCATATGTCATAACTGGGGAACCTTGTGACGGCGAGGTATACCGAGATACAGAGTGTACTATATATCGCAAACTAGCTATAATTTCATGATTACTCAACTGCTAATCAATTTCGTTGACCTCAGCGTCCTCCCTGGATAATATGCATCCGCTGGCAGAAAAGCACATTAGCCTTCATATGCATTAGATAGCTAGCTAACAGGTCTACTCGGGCGAACATCTGACCAAGTACTGCAGAGACTGGCGACCAAAGGGAGTAAGGTAGGCTAAAAGCGAAGTTTCTACTGCCACGTAGCTTGAAATGACGATCCAGGTCTGATACTGTCAATTGCGCCATCCAGTCTCCCATTGCGACAACACTGGTAGGTGCGCATCTACCTTAGCTGTCCTTGATTTACGTAAAAGGTTGCCGCTGAGGGATGTGGCTGCAGGTCGCAGGAAAATGTGTTGGTGTCTGCAACATATTACAGGATGCTGCAAGGGGGTTTGCTCTAGTGTCTGTTGATTGGATAGTGTAATTGATCGGTATGAAGTTCCTTTCAGCTGAATTCGGTCCTCCACTGTCGATCTGCGGGATGGTCGTCAAATCATACCGCACTCCTGCGTCATGTCTACAGCGAAACGAACCCTTTTATTATGAATAACAAAGGAAAATACTACATACACCATAGCTTTCTTCAATCCATGAATGGTCTAAGCCATGTTTCAGCTGATATGCGAGGTTTACTTGCTTACGGGCAGCGATTATGTTCTGGACTACTGGCTAAAATTCCAAGGCATCCAAGGGAGACAAAGTTGCGGTCCGCTGGGCGGCCCAGCACATGTGGGCCGAATTCCACGTTGTACAGGATATTGTCTGAGGTTCAGCACTTGTGGTCGACGCCTTCGATCTTAGCCGGGTGTAAGGCAAGGAAAACCTTGTAAGCGAAACTCCCTGCTAAAAGCAACATAAGCTTCCTGAGGAGTCAATGAAGTCCGGAAGCGGGCATGCTCCTCCATGTACAATCCGCTAGGACGCTTGAATAGCTGACTGTGTGTGGCACATCCCTGACCAAAGGCAACCAAAAATGGGTTGCCTTGCGTCACGCATCCTAGCACATTCTTGACCGAATGCGATCAAAGAGGGATGATCCTACATCACAAACCCCCGGCGATCTCGAAACGTTACAGGCAGTGGAAGGCAAATGAATTATCTTTTAAATCTGCCACAGCTCGAGTACTGGCGCTTGCTCCCGTCCGATGATACCTTTCATCGAAGATACTCACAATGTCTCTCGGTCTCTACCGTCTGTGGATGCGCTCAAAATGCCTTCCAATCTCTACACGAGCCATAGTGCAGCGCAGAATCACCACGGCACCAACCCTAGGGGCAGAGCCCGTAGTGGCTGAAAAGCAGGTCTTCACTCCGCCGCCAATAACCTATTCCGTTGAAAGAGAAGATCCCTATTGGAAGAAGATCCCTAGGTGGGAAGATGTTACGGCAGATCAGTTCCTGAGTCACAAGTGGCAGGTAGGTCGTGACCGCCGGATCATGCTGGCAAAGCATATTAACGATATAGATGGGAAACACCGTTCAAAGCACAGCTGGCCTGGTAGAGTTTCTCTCATCAGTCTTGCCAGCGACAATTCCCCCGCAGAGAGACATGGAAAGCTGGCTTCGAATTACAGATATACATACTCGGGAAGACTTCATTGAACGGGTCCTCGAGGGGATCAAGAAGGCCCCCATGGCCATTCGTTTGTCCCCACACATTCTCAGCGTGGTTAACTGGTCTGATCCATTGAACGACCCGGTCAGACGGCAATTTGTGCCAGTTTCATCCCCACTGAGTATCGACCACCCGATGGCGGTGTTGGACCCGATGCATGAAGACAAGTACTCGCCTGTGGATGGGTTGATCCACCGATATCCGGACCGGGCCCTTTTTTTTGGTTCGTGCTTGGACGTATCCAGTGATTACTGTACTAACATTGTACAGCGACATCTATTTGCCCCGTGTACTGCCGCTTCTGCTTCCGCTCCTACACCGTGGGCACAGAAACGGAATCCGTCAAGAAGAAGCGCTTCCTCCCTCTGCCGAAGAAATGGGCCCCCCGATTCGAATACATTGAGAAAACCCCGTCTCTTAAAGACATCGTCATCTCGGGCGGAGACACGTACCTCCTTGAACCGTCGCAGCTGCATTACATCGGCGACCGACTCCTGAACATCCCCCACATCCGTCGATTCCGCTTTGCCAGTAAGGGACTTGGCGTGTCCCCTAGTCGACTTATCGACCCAAATGATGACTGGACAGATACTGTTATTGAGCTCGATCGCCGAGCCCGTAGAGAAGGCAAGCATATCTGTATCCACACGCATATTAATCACCCCAATGAGATCACCTGGGTGACCAGGCGTGGTGCGCAGCGTCTGTACGAGGCTGGGGTCACTGTGCGGAATCAATCTGTGCTCCTGAATGGGGTGAACAATACTCTTGAGACCATGACCGAGCTTGTTCATGCTCTGGGAGATATTAACATTCAGCCAGTAAGTTGGCTTCATTAAAAATGTACTCAAAAGCTCTTACTGAGATGTCTGCAGTACTACGTCTACCAAGGGGATATCGTCCCTGGGGCAGAGGATCTCCGCACCCCGCTGAGCCATGGTCTACATCTGGAGCGGCACATTCGCGGACGTATTGCGGGATTTCTTGTCCCGAATTTCATTCTCGACCTACCAGCTGAGGGTGGAAAGCGATTGATTCGATCTGTTGAGAGCTATGACCGGCGCATTGGGCTGGCTACATTTTCTGCACCAGGCCTGAAGGGGGAGCCTACGGAGATGCAGTATTGGGATCCATTGTGGTCGCTTTCCCAGGACGCCAGAGAAGAGGTCTTAGAGAAGTATGGTAGGAAGTAGTGTGCTGCAACAATTCTTGTGGATTTCGACGCCATGTCAGTATAGCAAAGTGGTTGATAGGCATGGGAATCATGGTAGGCCGAGTGTAGATGACACCATCAGTCAAAACCTGACTAGACTTAGACCTTCAACCACATCGTAGCAATTTTAAAGTTTATATTAGTATAAAATAGCGAGATCAGTCGTGAAGCTGAAGTTGAGGTGAGACTTAATGACTGACTTACCTACAAATGCTGATGGGAGGAAGGATGGAAGCAAGGAAGCTCATCATCGGCACGATGAGACAGAATTGGAGAAAATACGGTGTTCAGAGGGAGGGAGAGCCAAATATGGCTACCATCCGGCATCCAGATTAGGCACTGTCTCTTCGATCTCTCAGGTCTCTCGTTCCCTCAGGGCCGCGAGACGAAGTAAGTTCGGACTCGATCAACCCCGCGCCGGCGGAAGGGCTAGCGGGTACCTGGTGTCCCTGCCCGTCCACTAGAATGGAATAATGCAGCTGCATTATCGCCTATATACAAATTACGTGGCACCTCTCCTCGACCGAGATATGGCACCACCTTCCAGCAAGTCACCTACTCATAGAAGGATATACGCCAGGACCTAGCAGTCTTGGACCTCCATAGCGAGTCATGCAAGACATGCCGCGAGAAGGTCGCCTAGAGCTGTCACTTGCACATGCGCTCGACATATCTCGCCTGGTACTCTTAGTTACCTAAATCCTTAGTACGGGTTGGCTGACCTGGAGTCACAAAAAGAAAATATAAGATGGTGTCAGCCTTTCCCCGCGCGCTCCATCCACGGCTTGACAAGCAGCGCTCTATTTGAATTTATCGACTATAAAATTCTTTTGAAGGATGGATATTAGCTCATCCCAATCATCGTCCTTGATCTGGCAGGGTCTCGTCAGGGCAACGACCGAGTTCAATCTCTGTCCGAACCGCGTGTGGGCAGTAGCCCGCAGCCTCCCACAGCGAGAAAAGAACATCCCTCTCCTCATCCCCGCATCAGACGCTGATCTTAAACACCGCATCCCCCATCACCAGGGCCATGAGCAGTGCACATTCGACTTTTGCGAATTTTCCCGGCGCGATTTCACAGGCGTGCAGCAGCGCCATGAGACACCAGGCTGCAAATGCGTGCCTCTGCGCGGCCTCTTCCTCCCGGATGAACTTGAGCAAGCCGCAAAGGCGGGCAAGGTCACGGCGTGGGCGTTGGATGGGAAGTCGATTATCAGGCCTCCTCGGCCGTTCATGGCGATATCACATGTCTGGGCTGATGGGACTGGGGCCGGCGCTTGGGGCCCCGGGCAGGTGAACCGGTGCCTCCATAGCTTCTTTCGGCGCATTGCAGAGCAGTTCCAGTGTGAAGGGATTTGGTGGGATACGGTCTGCATTCCGCGATCAAAGGCCGCTCGCACCATTGCGATAAATCGGATGCAGCAGAATTATGAGGATGCTCGCGTCACTCTCGTCCATGATTGTTTCCTGCGGGAGTGGCAATGGGTCGATGATGATGACGATAGCAAGAATGCGAGACTTGCTTGCTTTGCGATTATCATGTCTCCCTGGTTTAGCCGGGGGTGGACGGCTCTGGAACTGGCCAGGTCGCGTCGAGTGAAAGTGATATTCAAAGGCGCTTATGGCCCAGCCATCAAAGACCTTGACGACGATATTCTGGCAAAGGTGCCCGATGATATCGTAGCACGGCCGGTAGCGAATCTCAGGGCCACCAGAATTAGTGCCGTTGACGACCTCTTGACCGTGCTCGGCTCTCGATATACGTCGTGGCCTCGAGATATAGCGACCATAGCCGGGCTTTTAGTCGGCATTGACATACCCCACGATACAACACAGCAAGACATCTATCAGCGCATCTTGAAGAGGGTTGGGAAGGTCTCCCCCGAACATCTCTTCCACAATTCCGCGACAATGTCTAAAGGTGGATTTACTTGGTGTCCTACAAGTTTGGTCGACCTCGCACCGTCTTCAGGACAGACCTCTCTGAGAGTTACAGAGGATGGGGCAGTCGTGGGCCAGTGGAGGGTACTTGGTCGCCCAGACTGGATTTCCAGCGAGAGATATAACTGGAAGGGCACACATCCTCTGGCAGAAGTCCGCCTGCAAGCTGCGCTCCAGCAACCTGAGACGCATTGCCTTCTAGCTGAGGTTGATTGTGAGGTTATTAGCAGGGCCGTTCTCGTGGAGGTCGTCAATAAGACCAAGGATTCAGAGTGCGAGTGTGGACGATTCATCGGCTCCGTCTACTTTCATCCCCCTCTACAAAGACAAGAAATTAGTCATGCTGACAAGGCCCTGACTCCAAAAGAGGTAGTAATCGGTGTTGCTGACGACAATGCAGAATTAAAGACCGTTAGAACACGTTCCGCCTCTGACGTACCAATTCATCTTTCATCAAATTCGGACCTAGGTGAGCAGTTGATCTCGTCCGCTGCATCTGGTGACGCCTTGGAGGTAGAACGACTACTAGGCACTGAAGTCGACCCTAATTTCACGGACAAAACTACCACCTGGACCGCGCTGCACTATGCGACATGGGGAAACCACGAGGAGGTCGTCCGGAATCTCGTCGAAAAATCTGACCCGAACTTGGGGGACCGGCTGGGTCAGAAGGCAATCCACCTTGCAGCGGAGCGTGGCAACGAAAGGATACCCAGGCAGCTACTTGAGCAAGGCGTGGAAGTAAACTCCCGGTGCTCCGACGAGCAGACGGTGCTCCATCGAGCAGCGTTTGTGGGATCGGAACCCGTCGTTGAATTGCTGCTCCAAACGCCAGGCATCAAAATCGACGCCCAGGACTCCTTGAAGCGGACAGCTCTCCACCTGGCCGCACAATATGGGCACAAGGGGGCAGTGAAGAAGCTCCTCAGTAGTGATAGAGTCGATTTGTCGCTTCCGGAATCCACAGGGAAGACACCTCTGCATCTGGCGGCAGAATACGGGAATGAAGCTATTGTGGAGCTGCTCATGCCCAGGACTGATTGCGATCAACAAGACGCAGTAGGGCAAACGGCGCTGCATCTAGGAGCCGCACGAGGATACGCGACGATTGTGCGGCTTTTGCTAGACACATCCACCCCCAACCTCCAAGACGTCATGGGCCGGACGGCACTGCATCTAGCAATACTCGAGAAGAAGAACGAGACAGCGGTCTTGCTGGCAGCGTTTGACCTCAATTGTGCAGATCTGGTTGGCAAGACTGCGTTTCACCTGGCAGCAGCATGGGTGCAAGGATGTCGTTGATATCCTCACCAAAAAGCTTGATCCAGACCTCCCTGATATTACTGGACGAACGGCGCTGCATATGGCTTCAGAAAACGGACATGTTCCAAATGTCAAGTCACCGCTCCCAAAGGCTACCCTGGGCTTGCAGGATTCAGCGGGACAGACGGCGTTGCACTTGGCAATTCAAAACGAGCACGAAGACATAGCAAGGCTTCTCTTAGGTTCTACGGCAGATATCCCAGACGACTTTGGGAAAACTGCGTTGCACCTTGCATCAGAGAAGGGATACATCTCGATCGTCGAGCTCCTTATGGAAAGAGGCGGCGATCCCAACGCCGAGGATTCGCAGGGGTTGACAGCACTGGATATGGCAAAGAAGGGGGGCCACGGCCATGTAGCAGCTCTTCTTGAAAATGGTTGCGCAAGGGAATCAATGGCATCGCCCTCCGGACCATTAAAGCGGGGATATGCTTCAATTATCCAACGGGTGCTTGAGACAGTCAATCCAGACATTCGGCACTCGAACTCAGAGACAGCACTGCAATTGTCAGTGCAAAATCGCATCCGGGATGTAACCATGCTGTTATTGGAGAGTTGGAAGGGGCTTCCGGTCTATCATCGGCCTTCGCTGCGGCCAACTGTGGCCCGAGAAGAATCCGAGGCTGTGATAGAGCTGCTCCTGGAGAAAGACGCGGATATTGGGGCGAAGAATAACGTCGGATTTACCGTATTAGATTATGCGGCGCTGGGGGGACACGAGGCGGTCGTAAGGCTCCTAATCGAGAAAGGGGAGAAGCTGGGGAAGCCAACTTTGCATTTCGCCGTGCTTGGAGGGAATGAAGCGGTGGTGGAGCTGATCCTGCAGAATGGCGCAGATATATCAGCAAGTTATTCTTTTTTCTACAAAGAGGTTCTCTCTCGGACTGGCCTGAAAGAAAAGGAACACTACGATTTACAAGAAGATCATGGGTTTAACCCCGCTCTGAAATTCGCCGCGTTCACAGGGAACGGCCCCATGATACGACTATTCAAACAGTACGGCGTGGAAGACGGCACGGGGGTACTGGAGTGGGCACGATTGACCACCAACAAATCAACACTTCAGCACGTCCTCGAAACCTGGGCTAATCAACTGGATGATTGGGATATTAAGAAATCGATGTGTGCTGCGGCAGAGAGATGCAGTGAGTCGACGATGCGGATGCTCATAGAGAACGGAGGCGACCCATTGCTCGAAGTGTCTGGAGCGAATCTGCTTCACTACGCGGCGCGTGGGGGCAAGGAGGCGGTTGTGCGGCTTTTGATGGAGAAGGGAGCTGATATCTGGGCTCGGGACGAAGACGGCGGCACCGTGTTACATGCGGCAGTCGTGGGAGGGAATGAGGAAGTAGTTCGGCTTCTCATCGAAAGAGGGTTGGATATATCTGCCGAAGCAAAACCGTGGAGCCTTTTCTGCGGCGACATGGGTGGTACCGTGCTTGATCTTGCTCTATGCAAGGGGAGTGCGAGTCTAGTACGCCTATTTATCGACATGGGAATGGATGTGTTCCAGCGAGGTACAATAGGAACTCTCTTTATTGCCACGGGAGACAAGCCACGGTTACAATTTCTCTTGGAGAAAGTGCCAGACGTCTACGCGAAAAATGATCATGGAGTGAGTGTGGCGCATTTTGCAGCCATCGCGGGAAACGAGACAATCATTCCGCGCCTGCTAGAACAGGGAATAGACATCTCGACACAGATTGGAGAAGGGGAGACAGTCCTATCCTATGCGCTTCGAGAAGGCAATAATACAGTAGCATGGTTGCTMATTGCAAAGAATATAGGAATCCTGGCAAAGACAGATGAGGGAGTTACGCCACTACATCTTGCTGCCCAGAAAGGGAACAGAGGGATGGTACAATTACTTCTAAGGAAGGGCGTTGATATAGCTTCCACTACAAAGGAGGGACTTACCGTACTTCATTACGCAGCTGAGGGCGGAAACGAGGCAGTGATCCAACTACTGATTGAGGAGAGCGCTGGACTAGATCTCCCCTCGGCCAAGTCGAGTGATGGAGTGACCCCATTGCACCTTGCAGCCAAAACAGGCAATAAGGGAGCGGTACGTTTGCTCATCGAAAAAGGGGCAGACGTATTCTCGATGTCGGATAATGGAATGACAGTGCTTCACTACGCAGCCGAAGCGGAGTGTCCAACTGTGCTTCAAATGTTTGCGGAAAATTGGGAGCATTATTTCAGCGAGCATGACAAGGCATGGAAGGATGTAGGAGTACTGGAAGCGTGATACCGAACTAATTAATAACAGTTGTGTCAGCGCCAGTTCTGCCCTCAGTAACGGAATAGAGCGTTAGGAAGGGAATTTAATAACTAGTGTATAAAGTTATAGTAGTTCAGGCTATTAGATTATATAGTTACTAGCTAGATATGCTACTAGGAGTATATAATATGTTTATATTAGCCTATTATATCCTATAGTAAGTAAACCCTTTCTAAGCTAGTGAAGTAGTAACTACTAGCTGCCTTCTATACCAGTGTTAGAGGCTTGCGATAAACCGTTTGCAGCCCAGCCCAAGGTTCTCACAAGCATTATACGTCAGCTGACTCTGCAGACATCAAGGGGTGGACAGCCCACCCCACCTATGTTTCTTTATTTGATTTCGTTGCCCCTCCATTGATTTAGCTCCTGTTGACTTAGGATAATTTATGTACCTTGTGCTAATAAGTCGAGAAATCAGTTGGCAGAGGAAGTGGTGAGGAATTTAATTGTCCAAGTACGTCAACAACGCCCAGTGCCGTTCTGCACACAGCGGGGTCTGCTCAGGCTTCAGCGGACTGGCCCCTTGGACGCTGGCTGCCCAAATCTAGTCTACTTGGTTGTTTTTGAGAGCAAGACACAAAATTATTCCTCATTACAAGATATCTCATACCGTAACGGTTGACGCTCGGCATACCACTACCTCTGCACCGTCATGGCCAGTATTGATAGAGTGGCGATTATCGGCGCCGGGCTTTCAGGTCTAACTCTTGCTCTGGCCCTGCACAAGCAATCCATTGCCTGCACTCTCTATGAGGCTCGCGCGTCCGCACTCGACATTGGCGGCGCCATTATGATGTGTCCCAACGGTCTGAGAATCCTCGACTATCTGGGTGTGTATAAGCGAATCCAGCCAGAAGGCTATGAGTTTGACAAGCTCTACTTCCGCTCCCCGGACGACCAGCCCATGGACACATATGAGTTTGGTGGGATTGAACAATACGGCTACCACGCCATGCGTATTTACCGTCGCATTCTTATCCGGGAACTATCTGCTCTGGTTCGCGAGGCTAGCATCCCCATTGAGTACCATAAGAAATTCGTCCGGGTGCTTGCAGAGACAGAGAAGGATGTTACCTGGGAATTTAGTGACGGCTCCACAGCAACAGCAACCTGCGTTGTGGGCGCTGATGGCATCCACTCCAAAGTCCGCAAGTACCTCTATCCAGACCTTGAGCCAGCCTTTACGAAGATGGTCATTGTGGCGGCCGCAGTACCAACAAGCCAGCTACAGTTCCCAACCGGCTACAACCTCCCAGTGACGATAATGAACAAACAACATGGGGCAGTCTTCATCGCTCCGCAGTTGGGAGATGGCTCTGAGGTGATGGTCGGCCGGCAGAAGCGCTCGGAGCAGCTGACCCGAGAGGAGTGGGACGGGCTTCTGAATAATAAGGAATGGTGCATGGATTTCCTCCGCCAGGGTGCGGACGACTTTCCTGAGATCGTCCAGCGGGCTGTATCAAATATAGCACAGGAGAGGATCTTTCTATGGCCGCTCTCTATTGTTCCTAAGCTTGAAACATGGGCATCAAAACACTGCCGCGTGGTAATTGTGGGTGATGCCGCGCATGCGATTCCCCCGGCTGCTGGTCAGGGTGTTAATCAGGCGTTTGAGGATGTTTTTACGTATTCGTTGGTGCTTGCACGGTCTGACAAGGATTCACTTGAGCGGTCACTGAAGGTTTGGCAGGAAAGACGACAAGAGCGGGTAGATAAGGTGCTTGCACTAAACGCGTATATGGATAGACGGAGGATGCCAAGTTTGGGGGAAGAAAAGGAAGCAGAGGACGCGCCCCTCGACTTGGAGTCATTGTATAAGCCGGATTTCGTGGAAATGGTGGACGCGTGGCTCTCCAGGCATGCCTCCCACTGATAATGATGTTCCAAAAGGATTCCGAATCATATAGCGTCGACAGATACTCAATACGCATTGAATTATATCCTACATTACCTAGTATCAACAGTCCCGGACCATGGGTGATATAATTCAGAGAGGTGGTGATGGCTACAAAATACATTACTCCAGTGGGTCTTGCCCACATTAGAATGCACTTAACAAGGGCATAATAACACAAGTACAGTAGCTTTGGCAATTGTTGGTGAAAATACTTTTACGATGGAGTTGTGTCATGGTGAGCTTGACAGGATGAGGACTTAAATCCGAATAGTCACGAAAGAAAAGATCTAGCCGACACTGTATGATAAATTACGAAGCCGATTGGCTATCATGGGAAAGAAATGCACTCAATCATTCTGCTGGCTCTGGATGAATGCTACTAATCCCAGTTCCACTCGTCCCCACGCATCCCAATCCACCAAATTCTGAAAGAGATATGGCTTTGCCAAAGAGAATACCATTCATCCTGCAGGTGCTGCCAGCCAGGCCCTGGTCCTTCCGGTCCACAAATATCTGTAAAGCATTCCACATACCCGAGCACCTCTCCAACCCTCCCCGTACTCGTTTTTATAAACGAACTCTTCAGCCAGACATTCGAGCCCTCGAAAGATGTTGTTGTATCGCAATCCCACCGAAACTGGCCGAGCGACTCGATGCCACCATCCTCATACTCAAGCAGCAACCCCCACACGCGCGGTGGTTCGGGTTCCCGGGACCTGCTCGCTGTTATGCGAACAATCCCTTGGGCCCGCGCGCGTGTCAACTGCCAGGAGTCCCAGATGTCCAGATCCGTATTCATTGGGTAACCGCGAGGGGGTTCGTAATCTGGCTGTTTGATCTCCAGATTCATATCCTGTGCGCTGCGCTCATGGGAGCGAGAAGGGTCGCATGTGACACCGATTACAGTCACCCATGGCTGTTGGTCCCGTGTGTTGTCCCAAATGCCTGTGATGAGGCCATCATGCTGTTTGACAAGAGGCCTGAATTGGCTTCCGTGGTAGAGATTATTCCAGTGTGATCCGAAGAGTGTTTTGCGACCGCGGGTTGTTTCAAGCTATGCATAAAGATAAGTCAGCCCAAGGAAGAGTGGGATACGGATGAGATGTGCATCATACACCAAGGTTTATGGCTTTGGCCTCTTCAGGTCGCCATGCTCTAACGCGCACCCAGGCGTTACTGAATGCCTCACCAGGAGCCAAGGGAAAATATTGCCAGTAATGAGGGATGCCCTCGACACGGGTCTTCACCAGCGAGACAAAGGTCTCAAACTCTGCCGTCAGCCCTTGAAACACGTGTATACCATACGTGTAGCAGTCACCGGCGCAGACGACAAGGCCAAGGACATTCGTGTTAATTTTGCTGAGATGCAATTTAGGCTCATGAGTGCTATAGATCCAAGCGTCAAATCCATTGTCCTCCAATTCATCGCTCCAGCATAATGGTTCCGGTACATCGACACAGAGATGTGTTTCGCCTCGCCCCGCGAGAGTGTTAATAGACCGGGATATTTCAGATCCCCTTTCCTGATGTGCTAGATCTGGTGACGAGTCTCCCCCAACACTACCAGGTACGACATTGGCAGGCTTACTAGTAGCCATCTTTGTAACGGGAAGCTTGCGAAAAGAATGAAAATCAAGCACTCAGGAAGCTGATTTTCAACGCTACAGAACTCTCCTGTGGCCCAACTGCGTCAACGACCTACTATATGCCGATGGCTGTCCAGGCAGAAACTTCTTCGTATTCTTTGTGGCTAGCGTCAGTTTTGAAGACGGAGGTCCCTCCTTGCTCATTCTCTGTTCGGCTATTAGACTTCGTATTGGACCTCCACGAGATGTGCCCCTTGACCTTTGTCCTAAATTGTTTCATACTTTTAAGACTGATTTAACGACGAATCTTGGGTTCAATGTTATCATAGCCTTGATCCAGCTAGCCATTCTATGAGGATCCTAGTCATTGGAATAAAGCTGAAAAACCTAGTAATAGTACGATAGGCAGCTTATCCTGTGTTAATGAGATAGGTGTGGATATCCCTTATGACAATTCCTACGGGTACAACACAACGCTGCCGATTCTGCAGTTTTGTTTGTCAACGGGACGACACGGTCGTGATGTTTTCTTTCGGTGACTGAGAGTTGAGGAAACCGGTTCGATGAACTAGATTTTCCACTCCAATTGGACAGCTGAGCCCTTTCTACAAGATACGTCTTGGCGTTTCTATTCTTCAAGGTAAAATAAATCATGTTCTAGAGGTTGTCATACAAGAGAAAAGACAGGGCTCGTGTTCTTGCCTCTTTAAACCGGCAGCTATGCTTGTCTCCCGACCTGCTTCAGCACTAGCAAAAATGTGACTCCTTCTGTCTCTCGTCGCTGTCGCACTGCGATAATTTTTACTCCCATCTCTTTCAACTGATCCCAGAGTCCTTGCAGCGCATCCAGCATGGCCGGAAAGAATTTGGCTACTACTTTTACTCATGTCATTAAGCTAGACGAACATGATAACTCAGAGGTCAAACGATCCGTTCTGGACCGCACTGAGGCGAAATATAACCGGATTCTGAACATTTTCGACCTGTTAGTATAGCCTCCTCTTTCCCTGAGCATTGTCAGGTATTTACCATCCCTCTACAGGTTCCTCAAACTGCATCCTAGGGCATCCCCCTTGCCCGACATCAAATCCTTCAAAGGATTCATGGAGTTCATGGCTAAGAATCTGAAGGGTCAGATCGAGGAAAATGCAACAGTTGGGACTGTTGACAGTTACCACCGAGAATTTGTAACTGCACTGTCACGGTAAGGCCACGTAATACCAGAGAACGTCTCCACGACAATCAGAGAGGTAATTTAGGCACCTCAGTTCACATATCATGTGCTCATTGTTGTCTACTGGATCAAGAAAGATCTTAAGGAAAAGATACCGCTCTGCGAGGATGAGATGGACAAAGGGGCCTTGTCACCAAATGATCTGACCATCCTCAAGACACAACTATGGTGCAGGGATTTTAAAGCATATCGAGGTAAATATCCAGATCGGACAAGGGTGGAAATTAGTGCGGCCATACTTCTATACTGCTTTACTTCCGCTCGGACTGGAGAGGTACACGAGTCCACAGCTCGTCGAGAGCGTGCTCGTAAACAGAGAGACATGGAGGGTGTTAAAACTGTTCAGGTAATGGCAGCATGTTACCGGGTGAGTAGGAAATGGTTAATTATCTTATCATCTATGCTGATTGGAGGTTATAGCACTTTCTCCTCACCATTGAGTGGGTTGATGGTGTATGAATGCTTGTTCTCACCTCTTCAGGAAATTATGTTAAGGGATACTGGGGGGAAAAGAAATGGGAACTGCCCATACACGGTTTCTATGAGACATATAAGGAGAAATGTCCACTCTACTTTAACCTCCTTACCTTTTTCCTACCGTTGCATCCGCGGATCGAGCTTTCCGTGACTACCAATCAATGGACGAGATCCTTGACTCCGTTGAAGTGGGGACTTGCAATGAGCCGGAGGAAAAGGAAATTATCACCATCTTTTTCAAGAAAGACGTGTTGGACGCCCCTATATTCCGTCCCTGGGATGAACAAGCAATTGAGGATAGAACGGGTCGGGCCCGAGGTGCGGATGCTTTCGGAAAAGAATTGTTGTTAAACATTATTAGTAGGCCAAATAAATAAAGACACAGCCGTCCTGAACTTCAAGTGACCCTCACTTGACGCCAAACTTGAGCTTTCTGAGTACTCTTACGCCAGCAACAATGGCCGCACTCGTCCAGGTCAATTCAATGCGGACAGTCGGCACAAAGGATGACAATCAGAGCCTATGCAACTTTCTTCGAAATGTGAGACTCACTCCCCTTTCCGCAGCTAGTTCATGGCTAACGGAAGTAGCTCACCAGTTTTATTATCTACCGCAAGGACCGCCTACCCGACGATGTTCAACTTGTATTATCAGAGACGTTTGAAAAGGGTCGCAAATTTCCCAGTCCCCGATAAACCAAATCTCGTGCTTCTGGAGCTCGAGCTCGTATCTCAGTAGTCAAAGACATTCTCCCCTCGCCTCAACTGCTCTCGGCTATCTCAACATTTGAGAGATCGCCAATAGATTTTTGGACCGCTGGACTACAAATAGAAGTGGGTTGGGATAATGAAAATGTGTTGCGCCGTGTTTATCAGCGAAACAGGCGGAATGATATGGTAAATGTGATATATAGGGCATTCGATACGACCGCGACCTATTTGCCTGTTGAGAAGATATGTGATGCTTTTAACGCGGACATTCTTTCCCCCGCTGTTTTGAAATATTGCGTTAAAATGATCATGAACCAGGGTGGCAACAAGGAAGAAAGAGACATGGTGAAAGGAACCCTCAAACAGGATTTTCAAGCTGGGAAGCGCTGGCACACTTACGCGACAGAATTGGGCGGTTATGGTGCCTTTTTTCTAATTGGAGTGTTTCCTTCATGGATGTAAGTGTTATGGCTGCAGATGCTAGCTCTGTACTGACTGAGAAAGTAAACAGAATTCAATGCAAACCGGAAATAAACACGACTAGTAAATGAATGTAATCCGCGCTGTCCTCTCTTGCATTTTGATAGCTAAAACCTCCACCCGATCTTTTCCAGTTGTGGAACAGTCATTGTCGGATCGTATGGGAAACGAAGACTTTGCGGTCTCAGCGCCAAACCATAGACGCCGAAGTATTGGGTACTCCAAGGAGTAGGGCTTTTGGTGACGTACTTGTCACCGAAAGGCTCGAATTGGGTGTTGATCGTCCTGTATGAGAGATGAGTTAGTGATGATCCTAAACGATCGTAGAAAGCAGCAAATATACAAGGTGTTGGTACTTGAATCCTAGTAGATGTCTCGTAACGTTGCCAAGCCACATAGGACCCCCTTTGCAGTGATGTCGCTGTTTGAAGGAATTAGTCTTGGCTTCAGTGAATTAGTGCGGACATACTTGTAGGCAGCCTCAAATTGAGTTCTAATCTCATCTTGGGTGGGTCTATCCAGGTTCTTCCAAAACTCCCCGTCTGGAACGAGGAACGTGAGTTGGTTTTCATATTCGTACCGGGAGCCCTCTATAGCAAGTGGAATTCCAGGAACGGCTGTGGTGAGCAAATAGACGCTCCAGCCGCGTGGAACAAGTCTGTCCTCCTCTTGGACATCCACTTTATGCTCCAGAAGATTAGGTGTGAACTTGCAGTCACGAAGGCGCCGAAGAGCCTTGATATATTCCTCCAAGTCTTCTGGGACGTTGGCAGATGCTTAAGTGCCGCGAACACTTAAGGGGCGGAACTCTGTGCCGCTGTAAGGGACTTGGATATGGATCTTCATAAGGGCCTCCTGGGCAGGGTTCTTGAGATTCTGGCATTTAAAGGTTGCACCAGCACTCGGGGTAGTTTCGTATTCATCGGCGTCTTTCTTGGAAAGACGGTAGGAGTGTTCTGTTAGTTTTTCCCTTAGTATCCACGAGGAACCAGCGTCCTGAAAGTCAATGCGCTTCCCAACCCATATACTTTTGGGGAAATACTTGAGTTCCATGATAGCGCGAGGATTCGCGAAAACGACGTGAGCGGGGACAAGGGATGATGATGGATGTGAGGTGGATGGATGATGGGGGGAGGAAGACTGTGTGAGAGGGAAGAATGACGGTTGATGTTGTATGGAAGGAAGATGAATCACGAACCACGGATCTTCTGTTCTTTGTGGAAGGGATCTGCCTCAGGCAGCAAGATATATACTTCTGTCAGAACCAGCATAATCAGCCTACGAACCCTTGCAACGCTAGCGAAGGAGGGGCGGCTAGCGTTAGTCGCAGGGACGGTACAGATAATGTACCCCGTGGAATCAACTCAGGCTCTAGTGTTCAGATCACTCACTGCCAGCCGGAGACATTTAACAGAACTAGTTCGTCTCACCGGTCTCTTTCCCATGCTAAAGCTAATGGTTTGGTGCAGGCGACGGATCCGATGATCGAATCAGTCAGGGGGTTGCTGGCATAGACAATTCCTTCAGAATAGTCAAACTTCACAACAGAACTTCAGTGCACCCAGTAATCATACCTTGTTATGGGATCAAGATTTCCTTAATACTGAAGCACTATTATCTGGTGCAACTGAAGGACATGCTCCGTACTGGGATCAGGACTTTGTTTTCTTCAGGCAAACAGATAACTACCACACAACACAAGCCAGGTTGTCTTACTGGGACGATAATTTGAATTGAATTGATAACTACGCGTCAGCCGCGCCGCAAGAGAGCAGATAGAGCTGAACTAGAGGATTCGCTGGCGGCATGAATCGGCGCTCGGTATCTGCCACCATCCCTGGATACTGGAGGAGATGGTGATGGCGGATTTACTGATCTTTCAACCCCAGGTGATGATCTAAGCTCTACCAATATCCTCAGGACCGGTCACCACACGAGCTTGGACCAAACAGACAGATGTGAATTTGGGGATATCGATAAAACCAGGTCCGTTGAAGAGCAAGAGCTTTATCCTACTGTGATATTTACCACCTAATAACTGCCCGGGCTGACTGTCGTTAAGACGATGATTTCAAGATACCGTTTTCTTTGAATGGAGCACCCCGTATCGAAAAAGAAACTGACATTCCGGTGAATGGGCTCCAGCACGCGGAGGGTTTGAAATGGTGGGGACATTGAAAATGAACGCCAGAAAGAATTTAGTCAAATCTAACTCGAGCAAGTGCGGCTGTATTCAACACCTATCCGCTCTTTCGTGCGTTTTCAACTGACGAGGCCAAAGATGCTTCCATCCGGCTGTCTGCGGGATTGATTCAGTTGCTTGGAACATAGGGAAAAATAAGCAGTGTTATCTTCGCCGAGATTAATTGGATCTAGCCCTAACTAATCCATTCCAACGGGGATAGCGTCGCGCGATAGTCAAGTTTCATTCTGTTTGACTTCCTTAAGTTATACTCTAATTTGTCCTTGGGAAGGATAAGTTGCATGGTTCTGCGCCTCTCCGCAAGCGTTCCGTGTCTGTTTGGGCAAAGACTCTCTCAGTATGGTACAGCTGATAGGCAGCAGAGGACGCTGATCCCTGCTTTTTAGATTCACACCCTTCTTTCCAATGAGCCGGTAGCAAAACAATTCCCCTACATCCGGAGGACTTAGCTGTCTGCCTACGGCGAACATCTTTATCTCCGATCCCGCTTACCAGTATGCCAAACCCGTGTGATTTATAACCAGTAGTTAACTAGTTAGCTTTGTGCGGACCAATTATTAATCAGACCTGTGTGTTGGGCAGATCACAAATCAGAAGCTCAGCCCGCCCGAAAGGCAAAAGCTAAGGATGGGCAGATTCACCGCAACCGCAATAGAACTTTCTCACGGAAATATACTTTGGGAGCTAAATCAGTAAGCAACCCTACTCTGCGTATGCTGCATACTGTATCTGTGGTGTCTAGCAGGAAGAAAATAACATGCGAATTAGTTATATATAAATGATATGTAGTAACTGGCACCTGAATCCAAATCCTGCATAACTCTTTTACTCTTGCTCCATCCACAATTGCAAAGTATTACCTTTTCGTCAACTGGAAATTACCACCTCATTTGTATATACAGAATGATGCCCTCCTGGTTGACAGTTCTCTTGTTATCCCCCTTAGTTGTGGGCCTCGACCTACCCAACTATGAAGGACTTCTGACCTCACAAAAACCAGGTGTCCTGGAAGTCACGTTCCATAACAGACATTCAACAACAAACCTTTGGAACGGAGATACTCTATTCGGCCTGACCGACATAGTGCGCAGACTCCAGAATGACAATGAAACCAAGGCTGTGGTCTTTAAGAGTGATGTTCCCAAATATTTCCTTAATCATTTGGACCTCCAAATTGAGCCCTTCGGTTAGTATAACTAAGTCGGAGCCTGCAAAGCACTTGCTCCATTTCCTATGAAGTACTTCTGACTGAATCTATTAGATCCCACCGTTGCAAGCCGTATGATTGAACTGTTATACAACATGACAAACCTGCCCCAAGTTACAATTGCTGCTGTCGAAGGGATAGCACGTGGTGCGGGGAACGAGTTCCTTGTCTCGCTCGATATACGATTCGCGACCAAGGCCCACACGCTGTTAGGACAACCGGAGGTGGGAATGGGCCTAATGCCAGGCGGCGGAGGTGGTCAATATTTGCCTCGCTTGATTGGACGCGGTCGTGCAATGGAGATTATATTGAGCTCGAAAGATGTTACTGCTGAGGATGCGGAGGAAATGGGTTGGATTAACCGAGCTTTTGATACGTCAGCCGAGATGCATGCGCATATCGACGACCTTGTGTCGCGCCTGGTCTTATTCCCACTTGGATCTCTTGGAGCTGCCAAGCAGTCTATCAATCGGGCGACAAGACCCCCTCTAGAGGACCTCTTGATGGATGCCGCAAGTTTCTTAGAACGCCTGGCTGACCCGGCTGTGCAGACTACCATTGCCCGAGCACTGACCGCAACCAGGAACCAGTCAGACAGCTACGGGGAGCAGTTTCTTGGGGAGGCTATTCCCACCTTTTACGGTTAACCTACAGTGTAGCTAGTTTTGCTCCTCAAGCGCTGGCAAACTGTTTGTATTGGCCTCTTGCAAGCTGAATAAAGTCTTTCTTAGAGCTTACTTTGTCAAGAATATGTTTGTTGTGTGGCAACCTATATACGCGGTAGCCGTTACTACTTCTATCAAGGCTGTTCCTCAAACCTTGACGTTACCTATTCGAGGAAAAGCAATAGAAGAAGGAGCTTTACACATTCTGTTCTTTGTCACATCCTTGTTTAGTACTCTTACGTCGCCCTTATAAAGCAGTAAAGTAATCTATGGCCACCGAAGAGGATCGCACAATGCGTTGGCCATTAAGGGATACACTTCGTATTTCATATAAAGCTGCACATCTTAGACACAGCCGTAAGCAGGAGAAGAAATTGCTGAGCACTGCTGCTTGGCCTTAGCAGAGGATTGGTGCCTAACAACGGTTATGATACCCTGTCAACTCTTGGCTCTCATTCCCAAAAGCGCAGGTTTAGGCAGTTTCCCTTCCTAGTCGTCTCCATCAGAGCACGATAACATGAGAGCACGTTTCTTAATTGACAGTCGAAACTTACGTTGCCCTAGAGCCGAACATTCTGCCTCGCTGATGATAACACGGGTATTGTTCAGTGAAGAATGCGGAGTAAACAATGAAATAAACAAGACAAACCATACATTGGGCTACCGCGAAACACTTCTAAGTCCAATCCCCAACTCATTCATGCTCCTACTGTTATCGATTTTGAAATGAATGCCAATGTTCCTAGCAACCCACTTCATGGACACACGGTCCCGCCGCATAGAATAGGATTTTCGGAAGACTGCGGCTTGATAGTGCCGTAGGGTTTCGACGGATGGGGCGAACAAACTCTGCCATCTCCAAGAGCCCAAGACTATGGTCATCCGCAATGTTGTGTAGCACTACAACTCAGCGCTTCGCAATCATTCGCTGGTTTGCTATTTCCGGGTCGCCCTGATACCTGCCCTTAACGCCGTATTAAGAGCATCAGATACGTTTCCCTGTCAGCTGTACTATGTTTGAACCAGACTATGGTGAGTAAGTACTCTTAACTCCGGTTGCCACTCAGCAGCGCGGAGGAACAATTGCACCAGTGGCCGATCCAAGCTCAAACTCTTCCGGAGGAGAAAGAGTGGAAGAGGAGGTCGCCCCACATCTCTAGCCTTCTTGTTCAGAAATTGGGATTAATACTAAACTAATTTGGTTTCTGATTTCTGAGATTGACGGCGCAAAAAAACCCCAAGTTAAGACGAGTTGTAGTGTATCCTTTCGGAATAGTCCAGCTCGGATAAACTCCAAATAAACGTTTACTGCCTCCATTGCTTTACCAGACAAAGGGGCCAATAGTGGGCCGGGCACTTGGTTCTTACTGGCCAAAAAAAAAAAAAAAAGAGCCATGTTTGAAGAGGGACAACACTAACCTTGAAACTAAAATTCGGCAAGTTCACTAATCATCATGGTCTAGGCATCATCAGTAACTGGGCACGGATAATGACCGATCTATGGAGTATAATTCTTGACGCGTGAATATTATCATGTGTCTCATGCTATTTAAACCATCAACCTGCGTCTGGTCAAGGGTGTCTTAACCTCACTCGATCGCTGATACAGCATTGTCGCGTTATCATCACCCTGGTTCCTTGTCTTTTCTATCGCAGCCATCATGTCAGCAAAACTTATCTTTGTTACCGGAGCCTCTGGGTTTGTTGGTTGTGCTACAGCGCTAGTCGCCCTCAAAGCTGGGTATAGACTTCGTCTCTGCGTCCGGAAAGAAGCCCAGATCGACCGCATCAAGTCCGTCCTATCACCTTATCATAGTCAGCTGGATTTTGTCGTCCTCCCTGATATTACCAGAGCATCTTCCTTCTCTGGCCATCTAGATGGAGTCGACTATGTTTTGCATATTGCCTCTCCTCTTCCTGCCGGAACAAACAAGGACGATTACTTCCCAGGTGCTGTCGCCGGAACCACGGCTATCCTTTCAGAGGCAGCCAAGGTTTCAAGCATTAAACGGGTTGTCATCACCTCTTCTATCGCAGCCTTGATGCCCCTAGGAGGCCCACCGTCAGATCATCCAGTTAGCGAGCACGTGAAGGCCTGGGACACTGCCATCTCTCCCGATCTTCCCGCCTTCGACCCATCGGCCAACCCTCACCCAATGGTTCTCTATCAGGCCAGCAAGCTGTTGGCACTACAGGCCGCTGAGTCCTTCTTGTCCACCCATCATCCTTCCTTTGATATGGTGACTATCCATCCCTCTTTAGTATGCGGACCGAACATCCTTCAGTCCTCTGCGGCTGAAGTAGGTGGCAGCAGCGGTATGTTGTTTAGTGCGATCATGACTGGAGCGGCCCCAGCTGATCCCAGCGCTTTGACACTTGTCCACATCCAAGATGTTGCCGAGGCGCATGTCAGAGCACTGAGTCTCGACGTACCGGCTGGGAGATACTTAATCAGTTCTCCTGGAGGCACTCGCTGGTCCGACATAGTTGCCATACTTAGGGAGAAATTTCCGGATGTACGCTGGAAGCTCAGTGGAGAAACCGAAGGTCAAGGATGGGTCGTGGACACGACGAAGGCAGAGGAAGCACTTGGTTTTAAGCCACGGGGATTGGAGGAGATCGTTCGTGACACGGTGGATTTTCAACTACGGTTGATAAATGAAACGCAAAATTAGACACGCCGTCGAAGCTCTCAGCCTTGAGACCCTATGGCAGATACTATCCCACCAACCCCGCAGTCATTGTTGGTTACACTTGATTACAAAGACGAGTGCACGTTGCAATATTGGATTGTTTCTCAAGTTTTACTACCCAGAGGGACCAAACTAAATGCAAGAAGGCCTAGATAGCTGATAGCTGTGATCTGGTCTTCAGTGATGTATATCTGTAAATTACAATAGGGTTGCAGCCAATCCACGTGTGCCTATTCATAGTTTGCGCTATACGCAGGTGGCTGGAACAGTGGGTACATCTGCAGGCAAGCAAACCAACTGTGGGCGCCTCTTCCTGGCCACGATCCACCCGTTTAAATGCCTACTGCGAAACGCAATTACGCTTACGCTCTAACCTTGTAAAATCCACAGTAAATTTAGTTACTCCAAGAGACGACTAATTTAGCATGGCTTAAGATGCAATAGAAGTCACTCGTATACAGCTTTATTTTTTCAGTACTTGCCCCTCATTCATATCCTGCTGCTTTGTAATTATTTGTTTCTTCAGACCATGTTTGCCTGGAATCATTGGGAACAATTGATAGGTCGGAGATCTCCGTCGCAAGCTACATAGTCATGAGGCAAATGACTAGTTGCTGGAGAGCTATCTTATTTCACCTAGCTCCCTGTCAATACGTGAATGGCTGGAACGGGGGTATGGCATTTGTCAATTCTGACTTTTCATTCCGTTCCGACTTCCTCCTTACTCTCTGCTAACCGCTCATGTGTAAAACAGTAAAAGCGTCTTTCTGCCCGCCAAGGTATTGCTAACTAATCAATTGATGCCCCACCGCCTGATAGGCGCTTAACTCTTATTTATCGGGAGTCGGGACCTCTCAAAAAGTTGAAGTCAGACCAGTTAATTTTCGCCGTAGAGCGAAATACTTCACTTCTACTAATGCCTAGACGACAATGTCAGTCTAGGTCCCATCATGGGTGTCAACAATGTAAACGCCGGAGTGTCAAGGTACAGTAGGCTGTGGTCATTCCTCACTACGTGAGTGTTCGAGTTTTAACACGGAACACTACTCAAACACAGTGCGATGAGCATCGACCGAAGTGCAAAAATTGTGAGCGCCAACGGAGTACCTGTGATTACGCTTCATCAGGCCGCTGGCAGTGGAAGGTCGACATCCGAGGAAGCCGTGGCGAGGCATCCATTCCAGAATACAGAAGACTTAACAATGCCCTGGATCAACCCGGAGCCCAGAATCTGCAGCGAGAACATCAAGCAGAAGAGGCGAATATCCAACATTCCAGGTTGCTCATACACTGGACGACTGCAGTGTATCAATCGGTATCTCGGAGCAGGGATGTGGAGTGGATTTGGCAAGTTGTGATTCCAAACCTATCCTTAACGCAGCCATGCCTACTGCGTGGGATATTTGCACTCTCCTCTCTTCACCTCAGCCTCTCCGCAGCAAATTCTACAGATCGTGAAGATCTGCTGCAGAGTGCGTTGAATTATCACAGCCAATCATTACAGCTCTTCGCTCCAACCCTGGAGGACTTGACCCGTTCGGATTGTAACGCAGCATTTTCTCTATCACTCATCTTGATTCTATTCTCCTTTGCTGCCCCCTTATTGGTGGTTGGAGATTCCGACATGGACGCGATATATGAATTGTACCAGGTTTGCGTATTCGTCAAAAAGATGATGAATTTCTCGGTGGGTATCTATGAGACTGTCAAGAAGGGGGTTCTGGGCCCGCTCGTCCACATAGATGACTCCGTCTCTGAGTTGTCTGGCTCTCCTCTTACAGCCATTGCCTGTCTGAGTGACCTAAATTCGAGGGCTTACGACAGGAATCCCAGCCATGAATTCCAGATGTACCAAGAATCAATCGATCGTCTAGTAGACCCTTTTGGGAAATTAGGCGATCCCGGAAGTCATCGACTATCAGGGGTCTTTATGTGGGTCTTCCACGTTCCTGATCGGTTCTTTCAGCTGGTCCAAAAGAGGGATGCTTTTGCCCTCATCATTCTCGCTCACTTCTGTGTCCTATTGCACGATTTACGCAATCATTGGTGGGTGTCTTCTTGGGGATACAAAGTGATCGTGGCCATCTACCGGGCCTTGGACGCAGACCTCAGGTATTCGCTGTCATGGGCTTTGTTACAGATCGGGTACACGGGCGACATTTGATGGAATGTACTTGCATCAAAATCACAATGATCTAAGTTCGCCCACAACTATAGAGGTAGAAACAGTCGGTTTATCTATATTCCTCAGACGCTCTTGCGCTTAGCCTCGCTTTCATTTTCATCCCATCAATGGGTTTTGCTGTTACMTGTAACGTCTTTCAGAAGTCAGCCAACAAAATGCGAAATGCAGGTCGAGGTACAGGGGGTGATGTAATTACATTGTAGAGCTTGGATTTGGTCTCATACTGGCCATGAGAATTAAGAGCTGGCTGCCCATTTTCATCCATCGCGATCTCCCCGAGTCCCACTTTGGCAAAGTCATACCGCCTGACCACTGACGCCAGGATCAGACGAGCCTCTATCATGGCCAGTTCTTGCCCAATGCAATTGCGTGGGCCTCGTTCAAAAGGGCGCCAGGCGCTTGGTGGTCCGGCAAATCTTGCCTCACGGTAGCGATCCTGATCTTTGTTTTGACTCAAGTGCATATTCAATTCATCATCTTGCAACCAGCGCTCTGGTGCAAACTCGTCCTTGGACTCGCCGTACACGGTCTCATCTCGTTGAATGATCGTCGCACAATTATATAGGACCAATCCGTCCACGCAGGAAACTCTCCCATTCGGCAGCCTCAATGTGAGTCCCGATCCTCGTCCAGCATATCGGGCGCTCCCAGACGGGGGGTAGAGGCGGAGTGTTTCTTTAATGACAGCGGAGGTGTACCGCATTTTAGAAAGCAGGGCTTTCCCATCCTCCGAAAGCAGGATATTGCCCACAGATCTGGGGGAGGTATCTGATCCAAAAATAGAATCGAGCTCACGCCGGACCGCATTCATTGCCCTGGGAGTTCGGCTGAGTTCATATAAGGCCCACTGTAGCAGAATACTGGTCGTATCATGGCCCGCGAAAAGGAAAGTTTTGAGTTGGTCACAGGTCCGATCCATAATAGCTGGTGTCAGTTCATTTGCATCTTGCAGGATGAGTGTCAGGATACTGCACGACCGCAGACGTGCCGTCGCATTAGTCTGGGAGGCTCCTTTCACCTCTTCAAATGTCTCAGAAATAAAATCTCTAAGAAGGACATTCAATTTGCGGGCCAGCTTTCGTCGGCGTAGCCTAGCTAGCGTCACGACCCAGATGCCCCTGTGATTGTTATATGTAGAGCCGAGTTCTTTGAAAATTTTGACTATTTCACTTTGGCGATCCTCTCCGAGTTGGGCACATAAGTTGACCCCCATAGTCACCGCACCTGTTAACAAGAAACGCAGCGAGTTTAGATATCCTTCTCACGCGAAAACCAGGTACATGTCTCACCAATAATGTCAAAGGTCAAATTGGTACACAGCTCATCCAGTGTAAAATGCTCGCCGGATGCAGCGTATTGGTCGAGTATATCGACGAAGAGTAACGTCTTTTCCACCATACATGGGAGCAACGTCATTAGATTTCCCGTTGAGAAGCCGGGATTAAGTCGCGCACGCAGGTCTCGCCACTCATCCCCCTGTTGTGTTACGGATTACTACCTGAGACGCCACATAAGGTATTGCACAGAATGCCATACCTCAGCAGTAATGATCGATTTTGGCCCAATCAAGTCAACAAATGCCTTCGTCGTGGGCGATTTCGGGACACTATAAGGAAACGTTCTGGACTGCCTTGAGATTTGCTCTGCGACTTCATGGCTACAGACCACACACATGGGCCGTCCCAATGGCCAGAGATCTAGAAGGAACAATGGAGGTTTGCCCAAGTGCTCATAGATCGCTGAGAACACAATATCTACCTCAGGAGTCAGTGTCCTGTCGCTAAAAAAAGAAAAAAAAAAGGGGGGCGGCGGGATTGGGAACTGTATGCGAGTACCAACGTGTCTCTGGGGTTCACCACTAGTGATAAATTGATTTAGTGCTCCCAAATGTCCCAAGACCACTGATAGCTTTAACTGTGGCAGATCGGAATATTGACGGCGGTGCGAGTGGATCTTTCCGCACACATACGTAAAGGTTGCTACGAATAGCAGAGCAGATAAGGTGATAAATTGGGACATGGTATAAAATGTCAGTAAGCATAGAGAGTCCAACAACTGTTTCGAAGAGCGAGTGAGACCATAGCGAAGACAGCCAAAAGAGGTCATATATACAGTCGTGATTCTGATCCATGCGTTACAGTCGTCGTATAAGTGTTACGGACCTCGTAATTCTCGTAACAATTACCTGTTTCAGGAAGTTGGCGCCATTCATCAGACCCACCGTTGGGAGAAACGCCAAGCATCTGGGTTTGAGAGACCACTTCTGGTCTTGACAGCTTAGTGTTGGCGCAGTAAACACACTGCATAAACTAAGGCATTAGGCGCAGTAGTCGCATCCTCCAGTCAGTCTCTTTGACCGGGAGCTTGGCGTCGGACAGTATCTATGGCATGGCGACTGGTATTCTGACCCAGGCAAGGTTGTGTGGTATCTTTGGTAGCTTAGTTAATTAGTTATTATACATATTCTTGCTGAACTTGGAGGGCCCAGAAGCTGAGCTATATGACGGGGGTGATAGAAAGTTCAGTACCAAAATTACAGCAAAAGGTCTAGCAACTGAATAGGAGAAGCACCGCCAGCTCCGCAAGTGCAATTGTATACCCATCCCTCACCGATAGTCTGGGCAGTGGCTGATCCACGCTTGAAAAGCAGGCTATTTGCTAGAATGTGGACTATCAACAATTACACGCTCATCGTCATTGTGGATCATATTGATATGGGCTTTGCTCGATTCTTTTCCTTGCAGAATCAGGGAGGAAAAAGAGAGCTCCAGGGACATAGCATATCAAGAAGGCAATGGCATAATTATTGGGGAGACTGTTAACCATGAGTTTCACTCGCCAAGCATGTCTTAGCTGGACCCGTAAGGATGCTCGTGTTTAGGGTACAGGAATAACAAAGGGGTTCGATATTGACTTTTCACGGCGGCAAGTACAAAAGGGCACAAATCTAGTTTGCGTACTTGGCCACAAGGCTCTTGAGTTCCTCCTCTCCTATTGGCTCCACACCCAGCAAATCGTTGCTAAGACTTTCGGTGGTGAACAGGCTGCCGAACCCTTCGCCGAAAATCGCTCGCCGGAGGAAGTTGAAAACAAATACTGTTGGGTCCGGGTTTGGCTTGCTGAGTTCCGCAAAACCAGCCTTCTCCAACTCTACCGTGCTAATGGACTTGGTGGCCAGTTGTTTGCCCGAGATCTTCAGCAGCTGCTTCTGAGAGACATCTGCCTCACGGATATACACTGTGCGATTCTTAGTGGCCTCGAGGTTGTTGATTATGCCGCAAACACCTTTGCCCACTCCTGAAAGCGTAGTGGTACTGAACTTTCTATCACCCCCGTCATATAGCTCAGCTTCTGGGCCCTCCAAGTTCAGCAAGAAATTGACCATGAGACCCCAGTCCAGGAAGGGACCATTGATCTGAATAGTATAGGAGAATTTCCCAGCGGACTCCTTTGACTTTTCCTTGAGATATTTTTGAACAGCAACCTTGTCTTGGTAGACTGGTAGCTTGGCCGCATTTTCATTGGTTGTGTCGGAGCCGAACTCTGAGGGAATGAAGCGCTGAACCTGGGCAGCGACAGCAGCATCCACCAATCTGAGATGTATATCTCGAGATATAGCTCCGAGGGTGTTGACGACTACATCGTGACCACTCAGTGCTGAGGTCAAGGACTCCAAGGAGCTATAGTCGACCGGTACAACTTGTGCTCGTCCGAAATCGTCCTTGTTGTGACTTCCAGCCCTAGTCAAGACAGTCACCTCGAAGCCCGCGCTCAGCAGAGCTTTAAGCACAGCTGGGCCAAGATTGCCACTCGCCTGCGGATCAACAAGGTTAATGGTTCTGATATCATATGTGTTGGAGGATCGTTGTACTTACCCCCGCAATTGCTACTCTGGGTGACATCGTTTTACAGGTGGTATTTTACCAATAGAAGTGTTGGGATGAAGAATAACCAGGTAGAATATGCTGAAGACCTTTTGGATGAGTTCTTTCATCTGGGTATTTGGGCAGCCTTATATAGTTTTGTTTCAACAGTAGGTATTCCAAAAAGAAGCCTACTTTACAAATGTGGGTCTGTCATGATGTAAGAATGCTGGAAATGGAAGACCCGACGATCCGGAAAACTTTAATTTGGTGAATAAATTCCTTTGAAGGAAGGATAACCGTGCATAGCTCACATAATCATCAGATGATTCGTCTGGTTGACTGGTTAGTTCCGCTTAGATTAATAATACGCGGAACTGCAACAGAACAAGTTTGTCCTGCTAACTCGATACATTGGCCAGCCTCGATTGTAAAGTCTACCTAATTCTCCCTACATTTTCTCCCCCTTTCAAGCAGTTGGCACTTGTTGATGTCATCCACTGGTATTGAGGGCTGATTTATTTCATCCGTCGAGATGAGTGAACATGAGTATGCAGACAGGCAGTACGCATTCGCCCTCAGGAGCTGCCGTACTTCTCTGGAATACTCACTCTTGGTGGTAGTTCGCACCTCCAGCCGCTCGTTGATAGAATACAAAGGCTTGATGCGCTTGGAAATAATATCTCCAGTAATTTAACGGATCACTGTTGGTCTGCCCTATCCAATGGTTACCGAACTGTGCCAATTTGAACGGTACTAATACTTAAAATCAGCTACTGACTTCTCTTCGCGGAATCCTCTGCTAAATATACCCGTAATCTCGCCCGATATAGCCTCTTACATCAAAGAAGAAGTCACGAAGTCGGAATTTCTGGATTCCTTGGGTCTAAATCTGGCTAACAACATTTTACAACCTCCTATTCCTATACCTCAATCCTACTCCAGCAATGACATGCTCGACTTCGAGCCACAGAGCAGGAGAATGATCCGAATTTCTCTGCCACCACCCGACGAAATCCAGGAATTGCTTAGCGCCTACTTTCAGTCTTTCAACTCGCTTTACCCCTTGTTCCAGGAGCCTACATTGAGAAGTTTAATTCAAGATGCATTGGTGCTAGAATCTCATCTCGATGCAGGTTCTTGGGCATGTGTTTACGCAGTCATGGCTATATCGTATAAGATACAGCTATGGAATACATCTACTCCTGATCGCACCGTTGGAGCAGCATGGACATACTTTAATGCTGCAATGCGCCTTGTGCCTGACATAACCGTTTCTGGGACCAGCCTACGAAATGTGCAGGCATTATCTATCATGGTAACGTTACCTTGCCAGTCTCTTGTTTGTCTACTGAACATGATGGCCAGTCGGTCTTTCTGCAAGGCGAGATGCACTTCAATAATGCCTCCAGTATATTGGGGGTAGCCATCAATCAAGCCACTGGTCTTGGAGAAAGTCTGGAATCTCGCTCGGTCTTTTCAGAAGAGACAGCGACCCAGTATGTTTTGTATGTTTTGGATAAGGAGTAGGATTTGCGCCACCCTGATTTCTTGATGGCATAAGGTCTCACATGGTTAGGTTTTCGTTTCGGTCTGGACTTCCATCGATCATCAAAAGTCATTATCCTATGGTGGAGCAGATGCTGGATAATAACCGCAGAGCCTCCGTGTCTCAGTCGTTCGGAGAAAGCCAGTGGTCCCTGCAGCATTTCGTTTCTCTCGCGATGATTACAGAACGGATATACCAGACGCTCTATTCGGCAAGTGCGAAAGATGAAAGGCCAGAAAATTTACTGAAATTGACGGCTGGTCTGGATCAGCAACTGGAGACTTGGCGAAATAACCTCCCACCTGACATATCATTGTCCCTTAGCTGCAGCGAGGACGATAACTCTCGAAGCGTGTTTTCAATATCGCTGCTGAAACTGATGTACAACAACTGCCTCATCGCCATTCATCGCTTGGCCGCAATTCACTGTCCTTACACAGGTTTACTGTCCCGGATAGAGCCATCATCTCCGCTCTTTTCTTGCATCAGGTCATCCACAACGAGACGTACTGAGGCCGCCCTGGATTCAATCCGTCTACTCCAGCATCTAGGTTCATTGGACGCTTTTCCATTCTGGTAAGTGGAAGCCTAGCTACGGCGACGTGTTCAACTCGCGTAATAACTTCCTTGCCTACAAGGCTTGTCCCACCCTATATCGTCGATGCCGTTCTCGTTCTCCTGGTGTCAGCCATAGTCGATACAGACGATTTTTACACCCTGGAGATTTTCCAGGCCGTGGACTCGGCGGTAAGCTTTATGCAATTGGCTAATGATAGATCGAGAGGCGAATTCAGCCAGATTCTTCGCATATCGTCAGGTGCGGTGGAAATTGTTAGAAAGATTTCGTGCAAAAGGAAAAACGATATCGACGCAAGAAGAAAAGCACAAGTCGCCATCCAGAATTCTCTGAAAGAGCTTCACCGTGCAAGGCAAAGACAGCGGAATCGAAGGGAAGTCCAAGAAAAGTTAGAACTACCTAGCATATCCCGTCCAGCTTTGCCGGGTGCGATGTCGGGCTCCCTACTCGCTACAGCACATGCTACCCCTCAGTCACCCCGCGGAGGTGTAGTATCAGATCAGCCGTTTCAAAATTGTGGAAGGGACCTTGGACGCAGAACAGAGTCTGTGCCATTGGATATTGATATAAGCTGGGAAGATTTTATTCTTGATATTTAAATTCCTGTTATCTCCGTACAACATGTCGAGTACAGAGCAGGAGCACAGGCAAAATAGTCGGGAGGAAAGCGGAACAAATATGACAATATGCAAATTACACGTGTAGGTACAGATAATGTCAGGCAAATATCTTGGGAACTCACATGGTCATTGGCTATGTAAATCCTGTGTACTGCACGACTGATGGAGCGAGCGATAGGTAAGATGGCACCATTCAAGAGCAGCGCACACCTCCTCTGAGCCCAAATTCCCACCAGACTCTCACCTTTTTATGCAGTCACCGTTTTCTCAGGCTGCTGGAACTTTACCATCATGGCAATCGACTGGTTTTCCCAATCGAAGACCTCCTGCGGGATTGCATGGTCACGGGCAGCCTTGCGGGCCTCGATGAAGGCCCGGGAGACCGGCGCCGGGTCAGGGTGTTAGGGATAGTGACAGTCTGTGCAGTAAACCTTAGCTTTAGGGTAAAGGTAATACTATAAACTTCCTCAAGCAGTATAATGATATTAATATTTAGTCATAAGCAATCATATAATCATGACTAGAACCATGTCAAACAAGAAACACAGATAAAAAAAATTAGAAAAATAAATCAAAACCATACAACAGCATAAGTACAGTGATGGTCAGGAGGTGCTGCATGGGCAGCTTGCCGCCCTGTTCTTTTCCTCAGGAGACAGGGCATTTCAGGCCCCTGTTCACCCACCCGAATATTATTCGCCCACACTAGAAGGAAGTCACTTTTGTGCAAAATAAGACCAGTAAGCACCCTCCCCCCTTTTGAACATAAGATGTGAGGTCTACACAGTTAATTTTCTTTAACCTAAACTATACACTATTAAGCTGTTATCTTGTTTATGCCAGCGCCTCTAGGTCCAGCAGGTCAAAGATTGCTCGACCTTCCAAAGATATTCTTTTCTTCCTTGAAGCTGTCATCGGCCACTGGCTTATGAGATGCCCAAGCCTGTTCACCGCTCGTGCTCGGCGAGTATCTTTCGTATACTGCCAGTATATTGCCGTGGCCTGTTTTCTCGGAAAGATGCTGGTGTTGGCACTGAAAACCAGATGACGCCAGCTACCTACTCATGAGCAATACCAGAAGCCGTACGAGCGTCGTGGGCTGCAGTTTCCGAAGGCTTTCTGAAGGGACTTCATTATATACTCATGCGTGCCAGTTACCCCGCTCTTACAGATGCGAAGTTGGCCATGCAAATTAACAGATTATTCAGTGGAATTCGAATGCCGTACTAGCAAAATCGGACAGAGGTCAACTTCAACCGGTAGTCCAGCAGCGCATTTGCCAGGATCTACAACCATTATTATGTCCACACAAGGTACAGATAGCTCGCCCCACGGCCTTGATTTATATCGGCAGTGTAGTTCGTGTATCCACTTTGCCCGATCCGTGTCTTGATCTGTTCAGGGGTAAGTTCGTGTTCGGTGCGAAAAAGGCCGACTCTAGTAATTGGCCTTTCGCCTTTGGGCTCAGCGGTGATATATCGATATTCATCCTTTCTCTGCAAGGCCAGATTGTTGTAATTTCTGATCTCACTCTTCGGCTTTTCAAAGGATAGATGGGTGATCGCTCCCTCTTTCTCGGCAGTCCATTGCGGCTGAAGCCACACATACCTAACGTTATTGTTTGATATATTAGGAATAAGGGAAATGAAATGGAAGAGAGGATGAGGATAGATGATGCGGTCACTTACAAGCCCCCCACGCCCTTGTTGATATCAGACGACAAGCCTTGCAGCTCGGTGACTATGTCATCAGGCTGAGAAGCCTCTTCCTCGGCGTACATAACCTAGCACACATTAGCTCCAAGAGTAAGAAGCACTTTGCTCTGTCAGTTGCTCATACAACCAGATTGGAGAGGTACTTCGGCATATTATTTGGCGTGTCTTAACGACGGGAGACCGATGCGATATTTTGTAGAATGATGCGGAAGTGTGATGTGACTTCTTAATTGAAGCAGCAGCCTGGTTTCAACGATGCTTTTATATCTGCCCACTTGCTGTTTCGTCAGACGTGTCACCGTGCATGGGATAAGTCTAAATTCGAGCAGATTATAGACCCAAACGTAGGTCTTATGTCACGTCGTAAGAGTACATATGCGGCTTGCGCTTCTGAGGGGAGAAATATGCAGGCATTGCTAGTGGTAGATACTACCTGAATGACATAGAATTACGCCAATTTGCAATGGAAATGAAAATCAGGCTACAAGATCAGAATCAGCCAAAAGTGACTCGGTTCTAAATTAGTCATTCTTGAACCAGAAAGGAGGCGGTTGGGTGGGCGAGAGCTGCGGGTAGGGAAGTGCCTCTATAACCCCAAGGTTGATACACCTGGAGCACACCCTAAGACAAAGAGATATCCAATACTAGTAGCCGACGAAAAGAATAAAAGAGCAAATCCAACAAATCAAATACAAATTGAATAACCTGCAGTCTCGGGGCGCCTGTAATTGCCAGTCCCTTTGGGATGCCACGTAACTCCACCTGGGCAAGGAGACCACTTGCTTACTGGTTACTTGGTCGGTCAGAGGTTCGTCGGATGGGTTGGAAGAATCAGCAGCTAGTTTGCTACATTTTCAGTATTAGCGTTGCAATGCAGAACGCGTTAACTCAAAGCGACTAGGATGATAGTGAGGAACGCAACAATTGCTGGGCAGTCTTTTTAGTTACTAACCCTCTCCGTATTGAAAGGAGTCGTAAGCATAATATGACCTGGGCTGGCTAGGAGTTTCCAGAGTGATCTACGTTAGTCTGCATACTGCGACCATTGGAAATGCGGAAGGCAGGCCCGCTTTTGGAAGAAGCAAGTATCTGAACGGATGACAATTACTTGTCACATACTCCTCACATCGAGCCTTGCCACCTCATTCCAACTTCAGGGGTATCTGGTCTCAGGAAAAGCCACTCCTGCCGTGTAGGGAAAATGTACGAAGCCCGGTACGGCAAGGACAACACAGCTGCATGCGCAAAGGGAGGATTTGGAATAGAACACTTTCATCACTTCTAATGCCTGTCACTAGCTACATGCAGACTTAATGCTGCGGAAGAAACCGGAGTTGGAAAAAGAAAATAATCTACAGAACAAAGGCTACATGACCGCAAGCAAGGTAGTAATGGATCCCTAGAGCGGCGGTGGATAATTCTCATCCGTGACCCCGAACCGGTAGCTAGAAGTTTGGACTGATAGGTCACTTTACTCGCCCCCCTTCATGAGAGAATTCTTATCGAGTGGAATGGATCAAAGTACATGACGTCCGCATTCTATAGATCAGGACATATAAAGATTGTCTACTATTCCCCTCTCGTCCTTGTGTCTTGAGCTGGTCCCCCCTCCCTCTTACTGTCCCTTATTTTCTTCGTCTGGAAGGTCTGGGCTCTTATTAATTGCACATTCCCCTCGCTTCTCAGGATGGGCTTGGGTCTGCTAAACTGGAAGATGCATCCGCAGGCTATCACGCAGCCTCAGGAGGACGACCGCGATTACAAGTTGCGGTTCGCTAGTGATGGCACGTTCCAAATCACAGTCTTCTCGGACCTGCATTTGGCAGAGCGTGAGTAATTGCCTTGCCAGGGAGAGATACGAAACTGGATGGTATCTAATATGGACTGTGGGAGCAGATGAAAGCGAAGTAAAGGGTCCAGCGCAGGACTTGAGAACCGTGGCTGTCGTGGAAAAAGTGCTAGACCACGAAAGTAACTCTCAACTGGTCGTGCTCAATGGAGATCTGGTATCTGGTTACGGCACTGTAGCCGACAATGTGACTAGCTATCTAGATGAAATCGTCTCCCCAATCGTCAAGAAGCAGCTTCCATGGGCATCGACGTACGGCAACCACGACCATCAGCGTTACGCAAACAGCTCGAAAATATACGACAGGGAGAAGACTTACAATAACAGCCTGACCCAAAGGATGGTTCCCGGTGACCCTGAAGACGTGGGCGTGTCGAATTACTATTTGCCCGTGTATGCAGCGGATGGAACTCCGAACGTGCCGGAAGTCATTTTGTGGTTTTTTGACAGCAGGGGCGGACAATACCTCAGAGATGGAGAGAATCGACAGGACTGGGTTCATGCCTCGGTGAATACATACCCTCATTGCTTGTCTCACAATATGCTAAGTAACTGCTCGAACAGGTTGTTGAATGGTTTAAACAGAAGAATAGCGAACTCACACACCGATATGGAAAGACCATCCCGTCACTCGCGTTCTTTCATATCCCTATAGCTGCAGCACACTACTTTCAGAAGAATCCGGGCGTCGACCCGAGTAAGGAACCGGGCCAGAATTTGGAACCTGTTGTGTGGCAAGGCCAAATGTACGATAATAAAACTGGCCATGATGTGGAGTTCATGAGAGCTCTGTCGAAGACAGATGGCCTGTTAGCTACATTTAGCGGTCATGATCATTGCAATGACTGGTACGATGGAAAGCCTTCCCTTTGGTCGCCTTCTCGTCATCAAGGGACATATATGCTAATTTTCATTTCTCATAGGTGTTTTAAATGGACTGATGATCTCCCTGGCCAGGATGTACCGGGAAACAACGTGAATGTCTGCTACGGTCGTCATTCTGGATATGGAGGATATGGACATCTGGCTCGTGGTGGACGACACATCGTGCTAAAGAAGGACACTCTCCAGAAAGAGGTGGTGACCTGGATTCGACTAGAGGACGGTTGGATTACCGAAAATGTGACGCTGAATGCGACATATGGCCATGATGAGTATCATCCTGTCCCGGTGCACTTGGAGCTCAAGAGGAGCACGGCCGAAAGCATAGGCGATGGACTTACTCCAGGTATAAATTCGGCCTTGCTCTTCCTCCTCCTGGCGTTCTTTCTCCAGCTAAGGTTCTGAAACTGATCGATTTTTGGATATTCACCTTGTTCCCTTGACCGACTGGGTGAGAATGCTTTCTATTCACAGTTGTGAAACATGCTGTCGTTATTCGGTTACTTAGTCCCCCGTTCAGTTACCCTGTGTTCTCTCAGAAGAAGGGAGCGTCGACACTTGAGGGCCTCTTCAACACATGCGTGCTAAGGGGAACAAATGGACAGCTTAATGGTGGGTGTAGATCATCTAGCTTTGAAATTTGACAACTTGCCTTTCAATGTAAGCTGTTCCTTTCACTGATTCCCGTTGGTGCCGCTTCTCCCTGTATAGACGCATGAAAATTGTCACACTTTAGCCAACAGAGGCCAGACATCATTCACCTCTTCCCTATGCCGTTACCCCAACCGGATATGGAAGTATGGGCCACCTAGTTCTTTCGTCTCAGCCTTATCTCGGAAAGTTGAGCTACAGCGGTTTCCAGAATAGCGAGGTCTGGTAGACTTGGTTGGCAGCAACGAAATTTGATAGACCGCTGATGAACATATGATCCTAGCTTGCACATATCCGAGCGTGCCAATGTATCCTCTCGTACTCTGTAACTGAATCATGCATGTCAGTGCGTTCGTACTCCCGTTCCAAAGTACTTGCTCAGAAGAACAGTGGCCCATGCCATCCGATGTCATCACCCAAGAGAAAAGACTAACAGCAAGGGGGCGCCGGGATCACCCATGAAGAAACTGAAGATTGCTCGCCAACAAGTTTCTGCATAAACGTAAGAGAGGAATGATTCCAAGTCCTTGCTGGAGGCTTGAGCGATGCCAAATCAGAGCAAGCATTAGGTTTGTCATGTAGTTGTATCTCTGTTTGTGGCAGGCCAATGCCTTGCTAGGCTCAGCCACCTGACATATTTGAAACACAGGTGGTGAACGCGACAGCCTCGAGCAGCAGCGGTATAGAAAATGCATCTCGGATATCACGAGGGCCGTGAGAAGGTCTCTGTACCTTGTCAAAGAGTACTGACGCCTAACCCGCCTTTCTTCGATTTTTCGAGCGTTTATAATTTTCAATTTGCAGTTTGCGATTTTGAAATTGTTCTTAATATATCCTCCCCCGCTCCGCCTGCTCCCCTCGTCTCCTCTAGAGGATTGGTGACAAGACAAGCCTACTTGATATATGTGTATGTAGAGCACTAATAGTATCTGCTATAGATAACAAAAGTACCACCATTAGTCTTGATCATCGTATATAGGAATGGTTCATGTTGAGGAGACACCTATCCGTTTCCTCCAATGGAATGGCATGCTTCCGCATCCCGGCATATCAGTGAAACCGGAGGCATGCATCAGGCTTCACAACAATTGGGCCACTGTCGCTCTACAGCGGGATTCTCGACGGGAATCAGGTAATGGTGGACATTTCTCGGATACTTGTCTTCTTTTTACTGGCGTCTAATAACGTTCCTAGGCTACAGACGCATGCAACGCAATGACTCAAGTCTAGAATCTACTTCGAGCTCCTATCGGGATCCATTTTCCGTTCCCACTTGTGTACATACTGATGAGTGTATGGGCCATACCTTGTAGCATGGGTTTTGCCTTCTGAGCAGTGGCACCACTGCTGGTCACGTTGTCTGGCAGACATCTTCCAAACAAGGAAGTTATGTTAAACTAGAAACTTGTCTTTTACGGCTTACATTGACTTGCTGGTAAATCTGTAACTGGCGCCTGTGGAATGTAGTGCGGGGGACTTTAGAAAGGTTCCAATAATACGAAGGTGAATTGCGCTCAAAAGTCATCGGATGCCAAAGGGAATCCTCCTGACACAATGCTGGATTGAACACATACATTCCGTTCGGGATCCCTTTCCAAGAGTAAAGAAGACGTTTTCACCCGGGCATTGAGCAGTATCAAGAATTCTTCAAATCCAACAGTCGCGTGATACAATAGTGACACCCTTCCTAGTCAGACTTCCACACAAGATAGAGATAGTCTCCACCACGACCCTTGTTGATATCCGTGGAGTACCCGTCGTATCCCAGCTGGTGGACTGTCTCAAAGCTGACACTCTCCTTACGGCGAAGAAGGGCAACATTAACTATCTTCTTACTGCCATCCTTTCGCAAGTTCAGGTATCTATAATCGCCGCCGGCACCTTTAGCCAGGTCGTCATACCTGTCATCCTTGTCCGCCTGGATGATGATGTCGATCCCGGAGACCTTGTTGGATGAGCCGGAGCCATATCTCGCAGAAAGCCAGACGTATCTTCAGCAATGCGCAAGGAACATATTAGTAAAGTAAATTTTCACTTCCTGAGGTATCTCGAGTTATGTAACGCTGTGGACTTACTTTCCCTTAAAACTGGCATTGATGTCGTCGTTGTTGGCATCGATAGTCCTGATGGCATCGGCGGGCTCGGAGGTAGGAGTCTCGCCGTAGGATACCTGGCGAGGAAAGTTAGCTGGGTCATTCTCAAGCAGAGCCGTATAAATTACCACTATATTTTCCAAGTAAGACATGGTTTGCTTGTTCGTGTGAGTAGATGACCACCGTGATGGATTACTTTTCAATGGCGTGGGGTGTGCGCGGAACAGGACGCTTGGTGATGAAAGGGAGTACGGGGAGGGTGAAGCATGCCCTTTTTATGTTGATGCTCCGGGCCAGTGTTGCTGCAAACGGCCTACATGACGTCTAGAAGACACCAGCGACCTCGCTCCTTGCTCGCTATGGTCATCACAGCTGAGTCGGAGACCTAGCCCTGCCTGTTACATGGCGAAGTTTTATTGGAGAATGGCCAAAGCTCGCAATGCCCGTTTTGCCAGGATATTCTCGCCTACGTGCTTTTTCCCTATATTCTGAGTAGTCCTTGGAATCTGGACTCCACAACCGAACAGCATTACGCAACGTAGTTGTTGGCAACAGGGGCACCACCGCATCTCCATGCTTTTATGCGTCTGAATTTGTATTCGTTGCTGGATTATGGGCCACAGGGATTCAGCGGGGCGAATGATTCGTCTCATAAACGAATCGATGCTGATAATTGAGTACTACAATTACGGTAAATACGTACCTTCGACCTTGGTCTTGCCCTCTTGGAAGTGGATTGGGCCTCATTGATGCAGTCAGAATGGAAGTCCAGCATCAAAGGAAAATGGATTTTATTATTCAACTTATAACTGGCAGCTACTTGTCTCCGGAAGGAACAAAAGGCCACTGGTTCAGGAATTATAATCGCACGAGTGTACCGCGAACCGTAGACGACACTGGTACGCTTTTAGAACCATGCAGCCCTGTCACATATTTTGACAGGCATTCGCTAACCCCCAAGTCATAGTAACCCATGAGTAGAGCAACTTTTCGCCCTTCTATCCTCCTTTCCTCTTCTTGTCAGCTGACCGTACCTTATGTATCTGGCCTTCCAGCACCAAACTGATGCCCGCTTGTATAGCTGCCAAAGCAAGCAAACTGATAGTCTGTCTTTCGCTTTAATCGGAAAACTCCTGTGGACGGTGCTCAAGTGCGCAGGACCTGTTTTCATTCATTTCACACACTTTGAACGCCCCTCCAATTGTATCTAAGCAGCGCTCAGCACAAGCCGAAACGCAATCTGTGGTATCTGTCCAAATAGACAGATCCGGCTTGGCGTACAGAACGGACCCAAATTGTTGAATGACACGTCAGCCGGGCCAGTCCAGGTTTCAGACGCCGCAGATAGAATGTGTAAAGGGGCGATTAAACTCGTGTAACTTCACCAAAAAGACAACAAGACTATATGACAGGTATTATGAAAGGGAGGGATCAGTTTTGTTATCACTATGACCTGTTACATAATAATTATTGCGAACCATACCAATTATGTTAGTCAGTGTATGCCCTGTGTTACACCTAGCTGCATGGGAACTACTATCACATTGCTGTTGCATGCATGTTAACCAGTCATTTACTCTAGGACCGCCAGGCAGCAATGAATGCATAGAATGTAGTGTTCTGCTTGAATGTAATGGAATTGCTGCAAGAGAGTAGGCTAGGGCCTTGAATTTTGATACAACTGAGTGCGCTTTTGATGTTTCACTGAGATGGATAACTGTTTTAGTAAGGTTGTCTCGCCCGCGGCGGGCCGCGGCGGGCCGCGGCCGTCAACCCGCTGTAGGTGGGGTATCTGTGCACCACAACGAGAACCATAGACATGGTGATGTCGGTAAGTAACTGAGCCTTAGGCAGCTCCACACCATAATCATCAACCACACTGCAATCGTCAGTTTTTGTCAAAACTGTATATTCTCATTAGTTTGAAGCTATTCCCACCACCCAATATATCTAAATCTACTAAATTTGATGAATCTAGCATGGCTAAGGCCTGCGGGCCGCTCAACGTAAAAAAAAACCAAATTTCCCTAAGATTACGTGTGAATATGGCAATCTATGTACAACCCTACATGACCACGTCAAAAACAATCATCAGTCCCATACAGCTCAGAAACCAGTCAATAAAGCACTTAAGAGTTACCAAGAAGCCTTGATACAGTGGATAGTCTATGTACATGATTAGAATATGCCAGTGACGCCTAAGCTACTAGAAGAGTATATAAATCAGGCATTTACTATAGAGCACCTGGGTATAGTAAATAAAACTATTAGTTAAATTAGGGCTGCGCAGGCCCCTCTATAGCACTAGTATACTAAGCAGTAGGATAAGCTACTTAGCTAGACTAGTATATTAAAATTACAAGATGTAAATTAATTAATTACTTTAAGAAAGGCTAAAGATACTGCTACACAAGAGAGATATTTATAAAAGCAGTAGGAGAAAGTGCATAGATCCCTCCTACCACAAGCATCTATACAAGAGAATGAGGTATTAAATGCATCAGCAGAGGCAGCAGATGATAATAGTGATTCTTTTTTATATAGATAACACCTGGTATGGCTTCAAAATTATGATTTTAATGAGAAATCGACGATTGCGGTGTGGTTGACGATTACACTGGGGCTCTCCCACACTGAGCAGTGTGGGTGAGCCTTAGTCATGGATATACGCCCACACTAGAAGGAAGTCACTTTGGCACAAAATAAGACCAGTAAGCACCCTGTCCCACTTTTGAGCATAAAGATTTGAGGTCTACGCAGTTAATTTTCTTTCACCTAAACTATACACTATTAAGCTATTATCTTGTTTATGCCAGCGCCTCTATGTCCAGCGGGTCCTCACCTCTGATACTGCGCCACCACTCGCTTTGTCGTACAAGTTCTCCCTCTTCACCACCTAGCAGAGACCAGTACTTCTTCAGAAACCACTCCTTGGCCTCCCAGCTGCGGTTGTCCCATGGAGTACCAGTCGAAGCATATCCAGTAGAAGCATCTAGATCATTCCTTCCAACGCCTGCCCCTCCCCAACACACTAAACCAATAACAGCATCGCGGAGAAATTCAACCTCGTCTACCTCTTGCTGGTGGAGGATGAGATTCTTCCTTAGCGTCCGAAAGGGCAGAACATCAATGTACGGGGGATGCTTGACAGTAATTTGTTCAATACTTGGCCGCAAGTCTGGCTTGAGTGTCATGAATATCCTCTGCACTGTGCAGATCATGTTTTTCTTGACCATGTCATCTGCTGATGCCCTAAGCGACCGATAGAATGGCGAGGGTGATTCCTTTTCACACATCATCTCCTCTGTAATGCTGATATGCATCCTGATAGTATCCATTGCGGCTAACGTACAGATTGTTTCCAGGCGAAGATGGTTGGCGTATGGATCTGGTGTAGGTGCGACAGGTCCAGTCCTGAGTATCCTGACCTCGGTGGAGCTGTATGGGCCGGGATGGTGCGTTTGTACCTTGAAATGTGGGCTGGAGCAATTACATTTGATGGTGGTGGTTATCCAGCATTGATCAATGCAGTCCTTATGTTTATCATGGATGAGAACGGAAGGATTAACGTGGGTTGGAGGAACCCATACACTCGGTGCCGACAAGGGAGTTTCTGATGGTGGGAATTGTTTTGTGGAGTCCGAGATTGCTAGTGTTGATGGGGAGATATCTGAATGTGAGAGTTGTGCAGTGTGATCCCTGAGTATAGAATCCCAGACGTTTGGCGACGATAGGGTGTTGCCTGAGGATGTCAGATGTGTTGTACAGTTCCAGATATTCAGTGTTGATGCGGCATGATCTGACTGTGGAAGAAGCTGCTGGCAATCCTTGGGAGTAGCCATTGATGAACTGGAAATCGACATGTCCCAGACATCATCACCTAGGATCGACTCGGATTGGATTCTGTCGGTCATCGGTGATCTCTGCGCCAGTGATGCTGCAAGCGTTTCGAGGTTCCCCAATCGCCCACGGAGCTTCTCTCCTAGAAGTACACTCTATCAGTAATTTCTTCCCCGATCTATCTTTGGAGAATCCAAGCCGCACTCACGGTATCTACGTTGCGCTCGAATGTTCTGTTGCCGTCTTTTTTCAGGGTCGCGACGGGCGGGTTTTCGCTTCTCCTTTCCCATGCTTTCACTCCGTGCTTTCTCCTCCGTCGTGTCTCGTGGCATCGTGTATATCGTTTTTGTCGTGTGGATCCTTAGAGTAGATGGATGGATGGATGAGGTAGGCTGGGTGGGGGCTGATGGGGGAGTGCGGAGTAAGACGACTCCAAAGACGTGGTCGGCCTAGGATGCCTGTCTACGGCGGACGAGAGCGAGCGACTGTGCTCCTTTTAGTAACTGGTCAGATTGTCTGTCAGATTGTTATGCTGTCACAGCAGGATACCTTATTCGCTCATTAGGGCTGGAATGTTCTACGACTGTTCCTCTCCATTCCCAGTATCTATGGAGCGGACCGGTATCATGATCTCTACAAATAAACCCCCGGCATTCCCTAGAATACATTTATTGGAGACCTCACGCAGTCAAGATGGACAGTGTGTGCATAGTTTGGCCGCAACGGGTCAAACGCGTTAGACCGTAGCGTCAGAGAGGGCCCCGTCCGCACTCACATGTGGGGAGGCAAGTGTCTGTACATTGGAATGGCTTTGCGGGAGAATAGGTGTCCAACGGCGATCTCCGCAGCATGCAACTAACAGGACAGATGGTTGGACACGGGTGCGGGTGGATTGCGGCCCGAAGATCTGGCTGACGTTAGCCCATCGATATAGTTATGGCTGATTTGGCTGGTGAGAGCCGTTGCTTGGCGGGCCGAACTGACAATAGTATCATGGATCGCGTCAGCCATGAAGCCAGGAACGGCGAGTAAAAGAGGCTGTTGCTTTATCTAGTGTGGCCTATCTTCTGCTCTCTCAATCTCCTATAACTACAGTTTGATACATTCGCTGATGCTCATTGGCGCCGGTAAACCAGAACACCTGCAAACATGAATGGAGACCATGAGGCCGGAAACGCCTCCAGTTCCAGTGTGGAGAAAAGGAAAGCGGAAGTTCATCAGCTGGCCAGACAGTTCACAGAGCAGAGCAACTATTCCACGGCGGGACAAAACCCCTTTGCTGCGGAGGCAGGATCGGCCCTGGATCCCAATGGTGAACACTTCAATGCTCGGGAGTGGTGCAAGGCCATGCTGCAGATGCACACCGGGGACAAGCAGGCACATCCGCTGCGAACCTTGGGGGTCGCCTTCAGCAATCTCAATGTGCATGGCTTCGGTTCCGACACTGATTACCTGAAAAGCGTCGGCAATGTCTGGTTAGAGGCGTTCAGCCTGGCAAGCAAAGCGCTCGGCCAAAAGCAGCGCAAAATCCAGATTTTGCAGAACATGGAAGGGTTGGTGGAGGCTGGAGAGATGCTGGTGGTTCTTGGACCCCCTGGATCCGGATGCTCGACTTTCTTGAAAACCATTGCTGGAGAGACTTACGGCTTTCATGTTGATAAAAGCTCAAACATCAATTTCCAAGGCATGTCTGATTGACTCAAGAGCAGGGTTCTTTACTAAATTCCGTTAGGTGTGAGCGCAAAACAAATGGCGCATGAGTTCAGAGGAGAAGCCATCTACACCGCGGAGGTCGATGTCCACTTCCCCAAGCTCACTGTTGGAGATACCCTTTATTTCGCTGCGCGCGCCCGAGCACCACGACACATTCCTGGGGGGGTGAACGCGACCCAGTATGCCAGCCACATGCGAGATGTGATCATGGCCATGTTTGGTATTAGCCATACGAAGAACACAATTGTAGGAAACGACTTCATTCGCGGTGTGTCTGGTGGAGAGCGCAAGCGGGTTAGTATCGCTGAAGCTTGCCTCAGCAATGCACCGCTGCAATGTTGGGACAATTCTACTCGTGGTCTTGATAGTGCGAATGCCACTGAGTTCTGCAAAACGTTGCGCCTGCAGGCAGATATTAATGGCGCCACAGCCTGTGTCTCTCTATATCAAGCTCCTCAGGCCGCTTACAACTATTTCGATAAGGCCCTGGTTCTATACGAAGGTCGCGAGATCTACTTTGGTCGCACATCCATGGCGAAGCAGTACTTCCTTGATATGGGCTTCGTCTGTCCTGACCGACAAACTGATGCTGACTTTCTCACCTCTATGACTAGCCACCTTGAGCGTGTTGTTCAGCCAGGTTATGAAGGCCGCGTACCTCGAACACCTGATGAGTTCGCTGCACGATGGAAGGCCTCACCACAGCGAGCACAGCTCATGCAAGACATCAAAAGGTATAATGCAAAGTTCGCACTGGGTGGTGAATACCTGGATAAGTTAAAGCAATCTCGACGGGCTCAGCAAGCCAAGGCTCAGCGGGTATCGTCACCCTACACTCTTTCCTATGTACAACAGGTGAAACTCTGCCTGTGGCGCGGGTATCAACGATTGAAGGCTGACCCCAGCGTCACAATCTCTTCTTTATTCGGAAATACTATCATATCCCTTGTTATCGCCAGCATATTCTACAACCTCAAGGCTGACACAAGTACCTTCTTCCAGCGCGGTGCTCTTCTCTTCTTTGCTGTTCTTATGAACGCCCTTGGCTGCGGCCTTGAAATGCTGACTTTATACGCGCAACGAGGGATCATAGAGAAGCACTCCCGATACGCTCTCTACCACCCATCTGCTGAAGCGTTTTCATCCATGATAATGGATTTGCCCTACAAGATTCTCAACGCTATTACATCTAATATAGTTCTGTACTTCATGACCAACTTAAGGAGAGAACCCGGTGCTTTCTTCTTCTTTGTCTTCACCTCGTTCGTCCTGACTCTGACCATGTCCATGTTCTTCCGGTCTATGGCATCGCTCTCAAGATCCCTTGTCCAAGCTCTGCCCTTCTCCGCCGTTCTACTTCTCGGTCTCAGCATGTATACTGGGTTCGCTATCCCAACTGGGTATATGCTTGGATGGGCTCGCTGGATTGCCTACATCAATCCTATCAGCTATGGCTTTGAGTCCCTACTGATCAATGAGTTCCACAACCGCGACTTCCCGTGCATGAACTATGTCCCATCGGGTCCCGGCTATACGGATCTCGGGCTTAACAACCGTGTTTGCTCCACCGTCGGATCAGTGCCTGGACAACCCTTTGTCAATGGCGATGCCTACATTGAGTCAGCATATAGCTATGTCGCCTCGCACAAATGGAGAAACATCGGTGTCATATTCGCCTACATGTTCCTGCTTGGGGCCGTCTATCTCGTTGCTACTGACTTCATCACTGAGAAGAAGCCGAAGGGCGAGATCCTAGTATTTCCTCGCGGACACAAAGCTCTGAAGAAGGACAAGTCAGATGAAGATCTTGAAGGGGGTAGTGGCCGCAGCGTCACAGTGGAGAAGACCGGCTCAGATGGCCTTGCCATGATTGAACGCCAGACCGCGATCTTCCAGTGGAAGGATGTCTGCTTTGATATCAAGATTGGAAAGGAGAATCGCAGGATTCTTGACCACGTTGACGGATGGGTCAAACCGGGAACCTTGACGGCGCTTATGGGTGTTTCCGGTGCTGGAAAGACCACGCTCTTGGATGTCCTGGCTACGCGCACCACTATGGGGATTATCAGTGGAGAAATGCTCGTCGATGGTCAACCGCGTGATGACTCCTTCCAGCGTAAGACCGGCTACGCTCAGCAACAAGATCTGCATTTGAGTACTGCTACAGTGCGCGAGGCACTTGAATTCTCTGCTCTTCTACGTCAGTCCGCTCACGTTCCTCGTCAAGAGAAGATTGACTACGTGACAGAAGTGATTAAGCTTCTTGACATGACTGAGTACGCTGATGCTGTTATTGGTGTCCCTGGTGAAGGCCTCAATGTTGAGCAACGTAAACGTCTCACAATTGGGGTAGAGCTTGCGGCCAGGCCGCAACTTCTGTAAGCTGTGACCTCGGGCAAATTACTGTGGCCTCAGAAAATTACTGACTAAGTGCCTTGCGTCTGTCCCCGTTCGGGATAGGCGCGTTGCGTGGACAGCCTTTTCCTGGACGAACCGACCTCAGGACTTGATTCCCAGACATCCTGGGCTATCCTTGATCTCCTTGATAAACTGAAGAAGAACGGCCAGGCTATTTGTAAGTGTCTGCTCGTGCATTTATAGCTGTCATTAACGTGTTCCCAGTGTGTACCATCCATCAACCATCGGCCATGCTGTTCCAGCGCTTTGATCGTCTCCTCTTCCTTCAAGCTGGTGGTCGCACCGTCTACTTTGGAGAAGTAGGTCGGAACTCGCAAATACTGATTGACTACTTCGTCCGCAACGGTGGCCCTCCGTGTCCTCCAGCCGCCAATCCCGCCGAATGGATGCTCGACGTGATCGGTGCCGCTCCTGGATCTCACACCAACATCAACTGGTTCGAGACCTGGCGTAAATCCCCCGAATATGCACGAGTCCAAGAGCACCTTGCTGAACTGAAACACGAACGTCCCCACCAAGCCGACCTGTTCCGCACCACATCCAGTCAAAAGCGAGAAGACAAAGCCAGCTACCGCGAATTCGCTGCTCCCTTCTGGGCCCAGCTCTGCGAAGTCCAAGTACGAGTCTTCCAGCAAATCTGGCGGTCACCCACCTACATCTACTCCAAGACCGCGCTCTGCGTGTTATCCGCTCTCTTCGTCGGCTTCTCCCTCTTCCACACACCCAACACAATCCAAGGCCTCCAGAATCAAATGTTCGGCATCTTCATGCTCCTTACCCTCTTCGGCCAACTCATCCAACAAATCATGCCGCATTTCGTCGCCCAGCGCGCGCTATACGAAGTCCGCGAACGACCCGCAAAGACCTACTCCTGGAAAGCCTTCATCATCTCCAACATCGTGGTTGAACTCCCCTGGAACTCGCTCATGTCCGTCCTTATGTTCCTGTGCTGGTACTATCCGATTGGTCTTTACCGCAACGCCGAACCAACAGATGCAGTGAACTTGCGGGGCACACAAATGTGGCTGATGGTCTGGACCTTCCTTCTCTTCTCGTCCACCTTTGCACATTTTATGATCGCGGCGTTCGACGCCGCCGAGAACGCTGGCAACCTGGGAAACTTACTCTTCCTGCTTTGTCTGCTTTTCTGCGGTGTTCTGGCAACACCAGATCAGCTCCCCGGGTTCTGGATCTTCATGTATCGCGTTTCGCCGTTTACTTACCTGGTCAGCGGGATGTTGTCTGTGGGCATATCGAATACGAACGTAACCTGCGCAGACAATGAGTATCTGCGCTTTGACCCAGTTAATGGGACCTGCGGCCAGTACATGGATTCATACATGTCGAATATGGGTGGGTATCTTGAAGACGAAATGGCGACTTCGAACTGCAGCTTCTGCCCGATCAAGGAGACGAATGTGTTCCTTGGTAGTGTTTCGTCGAGTTACTCGGATATCTGGAGGAATTTTGGGCTGATGTGGGTATTTATTGGTTTTAATATCTTTGCAGCTTGTTTTTTGTACTGGTGGGTTCGTGTTCCAAGAGTCAAGAAGCCAGTTCCTAAGACTGAGTGAGCGTTGTTATTATAGTTGTCTTATTTTTTCTCTTTTTTTAGGTCATACATATTTCATAGGTCCTGCTTGCTCTTCTGTTGCGATATCTTCCTTGGAATTAGATATACTGATTCTCCGCCCAATATTATCAGAAAACAACTTGTGCAGGTCAAAGGGAATTCAAAGAATAAGATTCGCATATTTAGCCATAAGCAATCCTGTAGCCATGAGTAGAACCATGCCAAACAAGTTCACATGGAACCGACAAGGAAGGAGCACACAGCGAGGCCTTGCCAGGGAGAGCAACAATAGTGATTTCCTGCAGGAAACTAGTCACAGTAGTAGTAGTAGTAACAACACCACCTTTTAGATTATCATCATAGTTACAGTCGGTCAGGCCACATCTAGGGTTATGACATAGAGTAGAGGGGAGATAACAGATAAGAACTTAAGAGATAATCTGGCGGGACAAGAGCTATACCGCAAAGCCACTTAAAATCACAGATGGTTTCCTAAAATGACGGTTCCAAATATGGTCAGATCATTCGGTATGTTTTCCCAATAGCGATGAGTTATCATTATGGAAAATGATATAGAAAACCATTGTTGTTGGTGGATTATTCAAGACAGAAAGTACAGCCCAGTATCACCAGCATATTCTACAACCTCAAGGCTAACACAAGTACCCTCTTCCAGCGCAGTGCTCTTCTCTTCTTTACTATTCTTATAAACACCCTTAGTTGCGGCCTTGAAATGCTTTTTCGCCCTCACCATCTGAATTACTATCGCCTCAACTTCCCTAACTTGCACTCCATCGTTCCCTTCACCTAATCATCCTTCTCGGCCCCCTCAGCAGATAGTACCTTTCCATCCCTACCAACATTATCAAACATGATTACCGACCTCCACCTCTGATTCACTCCATTTGACCCACATTAGTGGAGATACACGTCTGGGAATCTGGCCTACTGGAGCAAAAAACAAAACATTAATCTTACATTGAGCCGTTCTTTGGTGCAAGGGTCGCTAGTTGATCTTATTATGAATACCTGCCATTGAGACTAATCTACACATCATAAGCGTGGAAGACCTTTGCGATAATAGTCCAGATACCATCTAACTTGATCAACGTGTGAAAGTCTGTATATGGTGTGCCGGTGGCCTCGCCCTCCATTTCCACTTTCACAACAGCAGTAGTTGGGGTGATGGCTAACACGTCTAGATGCGTATTCATATCAGGCGATGAACCGAACTTTTCAATATAGTTGTACAGGTTCTTTATCGGGCCGGCGGTCAATTCGCCTTTGTAGTATCCGTACATGGTGGCATCGCGGTGGAACGGCTCTACGGTTCTGCTGGGGCTGCCGGCTTTGGCGCCCTCAACATATCGCTGTACGGTTTTCTTAACCACCTGATATTCGGAGGTAGGGATGGTCTTAATATTTGGCGCCATGGTGATGAAAAGAACTGGTTCATAATTAGTATACAGAGCTCCTGGAAAAGAAATCATGGCTAGGGTGTCAGGCAGACATACATTTAGTCAATGAGTAGAAATGAGAATTGTGCAGTGAAATTACTTGACAGCAGATTGAACATGGTACATGGAAAGCACTTTATATACTATTCGGTGGTCATTTCACCATATTCAGCCACCACTTCTGCAATTCCTGGACGTCTAGCACACAATGTCGCAGACTATTTCCACCGCACTCCGATTACATCATCAGATTTAATTCTCCAAATGAATGGAGTTATTCTGACAGCACACGGTTTTAATTTTGTGGCCTGACGAGCAGACCTATTGGGCTGTATCAGCAACTGCTAGATCTCGGATAATGCCGAAGGCCAATTGATGGCACATCACATTCCAGGACCAGAGAATGTTTTTGCAGCACAATGTCCAGCGGTTTTTGATTGACAAATTGAAAATCAGCAGACTTTTCGTACAACAATGTGGAGTAAAAATGTTTTATTTCTTCTCCAACGGCACGCTGCCTCACAAATCAGACTGCCAATGAGTGGAGAAGAGGCTGTGGAGGAGAAATTCGTTAAATTGTGTGGAGAAGAAATTAAACATGACGTAGGTGAAAGACTATGAAGTATATCGTCAATTCGGTATATGAATCTCTCCCCCAAACGCTCGATCACTCCCCAAAGCCTCTCTCTCTCTCCCTCTCTCTCTCTCTTTCGATCTTTTCAGTCTCTTCAACCTTTTCACCTTTTCCATTTTCGCCCAAGCCTTCGCTACTTGCGGGTTCATTGTCAAACTTGAAGAAAAGAAGACATAATGACTATCAACGTCGGCATCGTTGGCTTGTCCGCTGGGGGCGGTTGGGCTGCCACAGCCCACCTACCCTATCTGCAGCAGTCCGATAAATATACAATAACTGCTGTTTGCAACTCGTCTACCGATACCAGCAGAAAGGCCATTGAGAAGTACGGTCTTGATTCTGCCGACGCTTTCAGCGACGTCACAACGATGTGTACCTCACAGAAAGTTGATCTGGTGGTCTGTGCTGTTGCGGTTTTCTCGCACTATGAGCTCATCAAACCTGCAATCGAAGCTGGCAAGGATGTTTACGTTGAATGGCCACTGTGTGCTACGACGAAGGAGGCCGAAGAAATCCAACAGCTGGCTAAGAAAAAGGGTGTTCGGACTATCATTGGTCTCCAAGGCTGTGTTTCGCACGTGCTGACCACTCTGGAAGACATTATCAAGAGTGGCAAGATTGGCACCCCGTTGGTTACTCATATCTCGGGCAGCGCAGGCACCGGAGAGACAGGAACACGTCTTGCAGAGCGTTATCAATACTTTAAGGACCGTGATATCGAAGGCGTTACAGGCCAGGTCATGTTGAGCATCTACATCGGGCATACTCTTGAGCCTCTGATTCGTCTTCTGGGCCAGCCGACTGAAGTGTCTGCCCAGTTGAAGACGACATGGCCTATCGTGGACGTATTCTCAGCCGACAACAAACTCCTTGCGAGCGGTGTTAAGAAAACTGCAGACGACTATGCCTCTTTACAGGGCACTCTCGCATCAGGTGTCAAGTACGCGTATAACATACGTGGCGGAGAAGCTTTTGATGATGGTGAGGGCCTGGTTTGGGACATTATTGGCGACAAAGGCCAGATTCGGCTCAATGGAAGCTCTATCATGTTGAATCTTGGCGCAACCGATTTCAAGATTCGAGTCAAGGATTATGAGTCCAACCGTATCGAAGTTGCAAAGCTGCACCAGCATCTGGACCTTCCGTTGGCTGCCCAGAACGTTGGAAGGCTTTACGAGAATTTTGCTGATGGGAAGACTGTTCCTACTTTCGATGACGCTGTCAGACTGCATCAGTTTTTGGATGCAATCTTTCTTTCTGCGAGTAAAGGCGGCACTCAAGAGTTTCTCTCGAACAATTAATGTGAATCCAATTGATGGGAATCATCAGCGGAGGATCTTGGACTGAAGACGGCATTGCCTATCAGTGATGCTGAGGAGGATGATCCTAGTGTGCTCTTCTTCTTTATATGGTACTGGACCAATCCAATCCTCTGAGAGGAAACTCAAGCCAGGCTTGAGTATTTCTGCACCCTGGGATAGCTCCCCTTAAATTTTAAGCCCAAGATGCCGGAGGGTCTTGCAGTGGTTAAATGATACTGCAGAGATCATACATTCTTAATATACCACTAACAGATATTGCATCCATTTAAAAGAGGGCTATGTGGAGTATCTACTCTCAAAGGACAAGCAATTTATTATGAATTTCTTTAATTAGATGTACGGGACCTCACAAGAGAAATATCTTTAGTTATATAATAAATACTGGCAACACCTTTGCTGATACTTTGGCCTATTTGCACAGTGTTACCTGAATAACAAAATCTATAAACAGATGTAATAAGTATGCTAGCTTTCTTGGCCGCTACAGGTGCAAGGCTAATATAGATACTAGTTTCTTAAGTATTCTCTGCTGAGCGCAAGGTCCCCAGGCATATAAAGAAGAAGAACACACTAGATATAGATGCGAATTTGTGGACGGCAACGTGTTGAACACAGGCGTGGAGACACGCGTTTTGTGGACTAAAGTTGATGCTTCTTCTAGGTCAACACACCCATGTCCTGGGTTTTGATACTGGGGCCGATGAACCCAAGGCCACCGGCACTAGAGAATGAGAGACAGCTACAGCCAGTGCTGGGCCAGACATAACACGCATCGGGGCGGCGATCACAAACGGGCTGGATGCCCACGGATAGCGTGACAATAGTTTCGCAGCCATGGTGAGCCTGGTGGTGTTGTTTGGGACTGAACTTTATTTGTCGGCMGAATAGAAGGGTTTGGTTTGATTTTTAAGCCTTCCCATCATATGCGGCGGTTCGGACGAGAGAATAGACCAAGGCTTTGCGAAGAAGTCGTATTAAGCTTCACAACTACGTCGATCATTCCGCAACAGCCGCTATCACGGTCGGATATTTGAAATCATTCATATATTCATAATATATCCAGGAGGCAAAAAAAGGCCCTACAGGAAGAGAGTTCAATTCTCTCTATTATTTTTCTACTGCCAATCAAGAATCAGTTGAGAAAAAGAAGGTCCAAAAATTCTTCTGGTTGTTCCCCGCAATCCCGCAAGATCCGCATTTCCCACACTTCACCCTCTCCCATCATCACAAACGTCACGACAAAATGCAGAACCTGAAACGAAAACGCTCCCGTTTGGCCTGCAAGCCTTGTCGGGAGCGAAAAAGGAGATGTGACGGGGCTGACCCCTGTGTCACTTGCACTGAATGGGGCTACGAGTGCTCCTATGATGCTCGACGAAGGAAGTCTCGAACTACCAAGCAGCCCACACCAGATGCCGAGCCCGAGCCTCAATCATCTCCACAAACTGTTACAGGGCCAAGCACTGTTGAATCAGATCATTTAGACCTAGTTCGTCGCCTAGAGGCCAATTCCGGCGCGGCCTTCGTAAGGAAACTTGGTCTAAAGATTGACCCAGCGAAGGCACCGAAGCTCAACCTGTTTGGATGGAATATTGGAGCTCGGCAACTCTCGGCTCAAATCCTTCCACCGTCCGCATTGCCAATTATTGAGATCACCTCGCTTGAACACATGAAAGCCCTGGCCCAGGTTTATTTCGATAAGGTGAATCCCTGCTACGGGTTTATCGATCGGCGCCTTTTCTTCGAGCGATTAGACGCACGTTGGCAATCGCCCCTAACACCGGACGTATACGATAGCGTCCGATGTGGAGTCGCTGCCCTTGGATGCTTATTTTCCCAAAGAAATGCCACGATCACAGAACTACTCCTAGTTCGCACAGCCGCCGCCTGCTTGGATATGTACCATCTGTGCGGTCCTCCATCCATAGATCTCCTGATCGGATGGGCGCTGCGATCCGTTTACCTTCGGCTAACAGACTCCCCGTACTCTACTTGGATAGCCAGCTCGACCCTCATGCACCTGCTCGAGGCCGCGGGGCTCCACCCGGAGCCACCCTGTGACTCAGTCCTTCCCCACCGTGCGCAGTGTGATTCGGACATTAGGGCACGACTGGTTGGAGTTGCACATCACTTAAATATGTGGACTTCATATGATCTGGGTCTGTCACGAGTATCGTTTCAGACAAACGATTTGCCGTTACCCCCATCGCCCAAAGCCGGGGATTATGCAGACGAGGTCCTAGGTCTTCTATCCGTGTCAGTTAGTTTAGACCCGGGAAGGTCAAAAGATGAGACGGATCTCACTTCGACACTCTCCAAGCTCCTGGACAGGACCTACACCCATCAGCCATCAGTTCTCACCCAATGCAATCTTGTGCTTTGCATGCTTCGACGAATCCATACTCAGAACCTTGATATTTCCCCTGACTTAGCGGACAAGATCCTAGCGTTATTGCATAACGGACTTGGCTGTGCACGGAGTATGGTCCTCGACTGCATGCCATGGCACCAGGTTGCGAATGTGCCATTTCAAATCATCTGTGTCCTTCTCACGATGGATACGCGGTCATCACTAGCCATGCTTCCGGAAGCAATGCAGACCCTAAGCTTGGTTGCTTCTACTTACGACACGGAAACGACGAGAGAGGCATACAATACAGCCTGCTTGTTGGTTTTGCTACATCAACGACGCAGGAAGGACGACATAGCCATTCTTGGGCAGGCTCTCAACGTCCACCAGCAGGAAAGGCAATTCGAGAATCTGCCGCAATTAAATTGCAGTTTTGAGGAATATTCCTGGCTTGGGGCGCTCGTCGCTGATTTGCATGGCTTGCAGAGAGTTGACCTTGACCAGTTTCTGAACACAGATATGACGGATGGTTCTCAATTAACCTGATCCGGATGAGACGTGTAAATTATTCGGAGAATGTATTCTATCTTCTTTTTCCTCGGTATTTTCGAATGACGTTCAATATCCGGAAGGAATTTGACGTCAAGCTCTACAGAACCTCGAGACATGCCTTTGGTGCGTTCTTCAGATCTTGTTTCATTTCCTTGAAGTATTGTGCATAGCCGTGGCATTTTCGATATTTGAAGTTCTCGTCCTTTCACCAAAAATGTTTATACTGTGTTGAGATTTGTGGCAAATTAGCGACTTGATTCGTTGCGGCTCTTGCGGGATTAGCGGCCCTGGCTAGGAAACAAGCCGTCATTAACAAACCCAAATTATTGTCGAGGCCTCCAAAGAGATAAAAGGTCTGACTACCGGCAGAATGACACGCGCGAGCGAGAGGATTTGAAATACAGACAGGATTCGACCGTCAATTTCTGATTGATCCTCGTTCTCACCAAATTCGATGCTCCTACCGACAACATAAGTACTCAGAACGAGGCAAACAAAGCAGGCATAAAGAAGCTGACTAGGGCAATTTGCAAAGTCACCATGAGCGAGAAGCTATATATGGGACTGGGAAGGTCATTTCCAGCACCACTTCCCCATCCCGAAGACTATATTGTTGAATTCGATGGGCCTGACGATCCAAAACACCCTTATAACTGGAAATTCTCTGTTAAGTATGTTTATTTTGACAAGGCCCTAGAGAAATATACTAATAGTTGAAGGCTGGTCATCTCGTTTTTGGTCTGTTCCGGGACATTCATAGTTACATTGACCAGCGCCATCTTCGCCCCTGGAATCGATAGTGCCAGCAAAGAACTCGGTGTCGGATCAGAAGTTGGAGCACTTGGAACGACGCTATATGTAGTTGGCTTCTCATTTGGGCCCATGATCTGGGCACCCGCTTCTGAGCTGCGTGGAAGAAAGTGGCCCTTGATCATTGGCATTCTCGGAGTTGGCACTTTTTCCATCGCATCCGCGGTGGCCAAGGATATCCAGACGTTGATCATCTGCCGCTTCTTTGCCGGGGTGTTCGGTTCAAGTCATCTCTCGGTTGTGCCTGGTGTCTTGGCAGACGTCTTCAGCAACACCTATCGTGGTGTGGCAATCTCGGTGTACGCATTGTCGGTCTTTGCTGGTCCATTCGTCGGCCCATTTACTGGTGGATTTATAGCATCTAGCTCTTTGGGCTGGAGATGGACTCTTTATATTCCAGCAATTATGAGCTTTGCGAACGGTGCACTCTCGGTGTTCTTCATGGGAGAAACATATGCACCGTGCCTTCTCATGGCAAAAGCTGCCACCATTCGTCGACAGACTGGCAACTGGGGTATCCATGCCAAGCAAGAAAAGATTGAGGTGGATTTCATGCTTCTCATGGACAAGTACTTCACGCGACCATTGAAGCTGCTGATAACCGAGCCAATCATCCTGCTTCTTACCGTCTACATGTCCTTTATCTACGCTCTGGTCTATGCGCTTCTTGAGGCATATCCTTATGTCTTCCAACATGTCTACGGAATGAGTGCGGGGGTTGATGGTCTGCCATTCATTGGGCTGATCATTGGTCAAGCGCTAGTATGCGCTCTTATTATTTCCCAGCAGACGACCTATGCACGGAAGCTGGCCAAGAACAAGAATGTACCCGTGCCCGAATGGCGTCTGGGGCACGCCATACTCGGAGCCCCAATATTTGCAATTGGTATTTTCTGGTGAGTTATGGGGATATTTGTTTCTGGCTATTATGCTGATCTTTGTTACTTACAGGTTTGGTTGGACTGGCTTCACACCTGCAATCCACTGGGCCGCACCCACCGCGGCGGGAATATTCATTGGATTCGGAATTGTAGGTGTCTTTCTTCCATGTTTCAACTACATCATTGACGCTTATCTACCGCTGTAAGTGCTTCTTCAAGTCTACCATCGGTGCTGTAGCAGATCTAACTCAGTTTCATAGAGCTGCTTCAGCCATTGCTGCCAACATCATCCTTCGTTCACCGTTTGCTGCCGTATTTCCACTCTTCACCAAGCAGATGTTTGCGAATATGAAGATTCAATGGGCTTGTACTCTACTTGGGTGTTTGGCTGCGATCATGATTCCAATACCTCTTGTATTCCGAGCTTATGGGCCGTGGTTGAGAAGAAAGAGCAAGCTCTGTCAATAGAGAGGACGTTAACCAATGAGAAGGGAGCAGTATATCTCTCTGAAGACCTGTGCACACACCATAAATCTAGGTAACCAGATGCCAGCCACTATTATAGACTAAGAGAATAGGGTGTGGGCCAAACCCCTCAGTAGCCACAGTTTGCTAGGATAACTGTGTGTCATCTCTCATTGGATGCCAGGAAGCTGATATCATCATTCTGGTCCTGTAAGTTAACTAATAAATGGAAGAAACGATGACCAAGAAATATTTGGCGAACAATATGACAGACATGGATTTGGGGACCTAAGTAGTACTAGCTACCCAGCCTACGTCCTAAACATATGAAAACGCCGACGGCATGACTCTGATCCTCGTACGTCACAGGGAATTGGCGACAAAAAACCGCAGCCTCAGCGATCACGTCGCTTTCTCACTTCAAAGACCTTCGTACCTGCTCAGAGCCCGAGTCAGGAAACCGAGAAGCATAAGACGGAAAGGGAGGTCTTTATTTGCAGGTACAGTGTCGGATTCGTCAAAGTAGACACCCGTCACTGATCCGGGAGTGCGAGATTTTTCGAAAGTGAAGCTGAAGATGAACATAGCATTCCAATCAAAAACCGCAATGTCTGCGCATTGCTCCAAATATTTCTGGGCTTGCTTCGAGAGCCAAATACTGTTTGGGACCGATGCGGCCTTTCCCAATTGCGTCGCTATATTCTGCTCGGTCCATGACGTGCGTATTCTTAACTTCAAGGATGGCAAGTAACCCATCAGCAACTCGGCGCTAAAGATTAGCGAGACACTTGCCTATCATCCACGTAAGTGCAACGAACAGTCCGTCGTAGCGTTGCCAGGCAAGCGCAGGGAACAGCATCCAATAAGCCAGCCATTGAGCCAACACTTTGATCGGTGGCACAGACTGGCTTGTTTCAAAATCTGCAGCGAGATATGAGAAGAGCAATTTATGGAAAAGCGCGATGCTGCTAAATCAGTACAAAGGATCACGCACCTCAAGACGGGCGCAAAATGACGCGAGACACAAGAATTTTTCCGATTATTTGCAATACTAGACTCGAGCGGTATTGTGAGCGGTGTTGTTTCATATACCAATTCACCTGACTCAGGGGCTGGTGATGTTCTTTGTGTTGGTAATTGTTTCCGGTGCTCATCGCCGTATCCTATTTCCAGCTAGGCTTGAGACCGACTTCCTGCCACAAAATACGCTATATCAGGTGTAAATGTACCGATTGTTCGTGCTGCTTCTCCGACATTGGAGAGGTTTGGTTGCTGAGATAGGAGTTTCTATGGTAAGTTGTAATCCACTGAATACTATAGAGCATATCCACGTACGCCGTCACTAAACGCAAATTTTCATAGGAAGCTGACACTACGGAGGGACGAACGAACCACACTAGCATGCATTATTACTAGAGACTGACAACAAGTACATATACACCATAATTACGGGCATGGGTGGTTGCTTGGAGAGGTAACTCGACTTGATTGGCGACGTCACGCAGTTGTCACTCCTCATCTCTCGACACAGAACTATATTCATAAAAGGAGCAGAGAAAATTATATGATCTTTGGACGATGTCCATCAAACACTGGCTCAGCTTGCGCGATCCATACCTAGAGAGCACGTGCGATCAGTACGGAACGCCTCGACCTTGGATTGCGACTGCTATGGCAGTATGCAATGCAACATTATCCTCTGATGCTGCCAGACCCGAAGAACGAAGACGAACTCTTGGCCAAACCAGCACCCTCCCTAATTGCGGTTTCTAATCGGAAAATCCTTGACCCAAATGCCCCCTGTGAAACATATTAATATAGAATAGACTCGAATATTTCATTATTTTGGATATGAACCTACCATGCTTCCATATAAATTTCGTCCCTTTAACAACCAGCCTCCTTGGAATTTCATGAAGGAACAGAACCTCGTGCTCAGCATTATGCAACCCCTGGTGAGGGATTTGTGCCTGAAGCTCATGCTCCAAAACAAAGGCCTCCTCCCACTGAACACTCCGCTCAGACCTTTCCACTTCAATGGTCCACAGGACCACATCATCTTCATCCCCCTCTGCGCGACGTTCCGCCTCTTCCTCTGCTCTTGATTTCAGGGAGTACGCGGAAATAAACGGCGTGAGCTCTCTATTACCCCAGTCCATATGTCGTTCAAACTGCTCTTTGGCCTCGCGCTTCTCGGAGTAGGTCCGTGGAGACAACGAGCGGACACAAGTCGTATCGCCAGCAACAAATCCCACCCCGTTCTCATACTTGACAGCTGAAGTATCGCTCGTAACTCTGTAAAAGCGTTTGTACGCCATGGTAAGAGAGGCAAATATAAGGAAAAATAAAACAGCGAAAGCGTCGCTGAAGATGAAAGTAAGAGAAATTTCAGGATAATCGAAGGTTGTCTTCTTAGTTTAAGTACCCCATCCCCAGATAGAAGGGAACGATGCCACAAACGCACCCATGCCATCATGACTCCTACTTGCATATCAGTATGAGTTGCCTAAGAACGATTAATTGGCTGCCTCATCTTAGGACAACTTGGGATGCTCGTATACGTCAATGCTATCCCTGCCATGCTCTTCCTGAGAGTCTTGTTCTGGAGGAGTTGCGACGCGTCGACGCGTTGTAGGTATCAGGCTGAGAGAAAACGAAAAGAAGGGACTAGCTCTTTTTGGGGCAGGCTTGCATGACGACTACGTGTTGCTCCCCTAGTGGAACTATAAGGTTGGACGAGCCTGACTGGCAAGGCACTCAATCCAATCACTGGTGAAAACTAGCCCATCCTCATTAATGTGTTATTATCTGATACAATCCTGATCTTCCACAGCTGGTCACCGGACATTGCCCCTTCCAGCCCGCCTTCTGGCGAACTGAATTACCTGCAAATGCGTATAGTCAACGCATTCGTATAGGTGACGGAAGTAGAATTAATTTTGGTGGGTCCCCTTTCGTTTTGAGCACCTTGTCGAAGGCAACGGTACAGTAAACTTCAGGTTCCTCGACCAACGCATCTGTGGAGATTTCAAACTTGTCCCGGCAAAGTGCTGACTGAACGGTTCTTGACTTTGTCCCACGAGAGGTCTTGATCCACTAATTTCCGCAAGAGATCGTCTTCTGCTTCTGAGTACAGCTGGGTTTTGCAAGATGAGGGACGATTTGCGTCTAAATTATGAACTGGTTGCGACGCTGCTTCGGCCTTGCCTGGGCTCTTGTTTGAGGACCCTTGGCTGTCTCGACATGAAAAATTGCTAGAGCGGTGCTGGTAGGATTCTCTTGACCGCCGGTTGTGCCAAAATATTTCCAGTTGAAGGGCACATGGTTCTCATGGAAACAAGTCGAGTGCCTTCAGCAGCAGGATTTGGAGGTTGGAGTTCAGTCGCCTGGTCTGGAGCTGGATGCACCTGGAGAGGCGTAGTGTTAGAAGACTTGGATTCTCTTCCATTTCCCCTGTGACGCTTCGCAGGGTGATTACTTTCCTTGTCAGATACATTCACCGCCCCTTCCTGATCGTTGCAAGGAAGGGGTGCGGTACGATCAGCGTTCTCCTGCACATTCTCTTTGTCGTCTGAACTGCAACTATCGTAGATATTGCTGAAGCTTTCTTCAAATGATGGAGCCGTTGCGTTGATACCATACGCAGCTGGGTTGATTTCCGCCTGATAACTGTTATCGTCTACTTGTGCTCCAGATGCAGAGTTGTCCGGGAAGTCGTGTTGCCCATCTGGCGCAGTTATTTCAGATAGGAGATAGATTCTAGTAGACGTGTTTGTACCGTTGGAATGCTCCAATTTACGTCCCTTGCTATCAAGCACACCGTTCCCCGTACTCCGCCCATTTTCTCTCTTCATCTGGCCTTAATTTACTAGGAAAAAATGTTGACAGCATGCTCCAACCTAAGCGAGGGTACACATCCTCCACTTTATATAGAGTCTGCATCACTTTCTCCTGGGCAATGACTTCCACAAACTCAATGTGGACGCCGTGGGCCCTAGGATGTCGCGGGATCCCTGCGAAAGTAATATTCTGTAGAATGCCAACTCCGCCCACAGCCACAAGAAACCAAGAGTTCTGCTGGATTCCCGCCGCAGTAATCAGCAAAAGGATCCACAAAAGAGCGAAAAGTCCCAGAATAGCCCGAGTAGCATTTGAAGTCGACATGTCGACATTAGTCTGTCCGGATGAGAGGTCTTCTAAGTCTGGAAATCCCTCAGCGCCAATGATTACGATGGCATGTTGACTTCCATTGCCCCTTGAGAGGATGACTTTCTTGGTGGAGCTTGGTGGAAGGCATCTGCAGGCCCATTTTTCTTTTTTCCATTGAGGGAGGCTGGCAGTTAACGCAGAGAGCACAATGCCGCAAGCCGTGATCATAAGGATACTCCAGTCACCAAAAATACCGCATGGGATTGCTGCAATACCTAATTGCAAGACGGCGACAACAAGACTGGTGTATAAAATCCCAGGACTAGTTAGACCTAGGGATCTCTGTTTCTGAGTCGCTTTGTATATTGAGACACAGAGGCCAACCTGTGTTGGTCTGTGTGGTTCAGGTTCATATTGCTCATGAGCCTTGATTCTCAGTTCTTCCCATCTCCTGTCAATGATATTGTCTAAGGTTGATTTGACATCACCATGCATCCAAAATTCGTAATCTCGAACTAGTCTTCCGATGACCCAACTGGAGTTTGCCCTCACATATCCGGTCTCGCCATTGATCGTAATGCATTGGCAGTCTGGAAGAGGCATGAGTCTATTCTCACCAACTGCTGAGACAAGAGCATTCATGGAATAGGCAACCCAACCTAAAGCCAAGGTAATGAGAATAGGGATATTTTGAAGGAAAGCTTCATATCTAACCAAAAGAGAAGGATGGCGGCCCAATACTCCCGCCAGCAATTTGTCCTAATGACCGCCAAACAACATCACCACCGAGAATGAGCAAGACCGAGAACACCTCTGCTGGATGTTTCCACTGTTTGAGGAACTCCTCAGATGGTATTGTGGCGTTGAAAGATATAGATTGTCGTACAGTGTTTATGAAGGGTGCCATTGTCCTCGACAGTAAACTGCGTCAGGGAGCGGGAGTTCTGTTCCATTTGAGATAGAGATAGAGGACTATGCAGCAAATTATGCCTTGCTCTTTCTTTGAGTATGCTTAGCAAGCCTCCGCCATTGCATCATTGTGACAAGTTGGCCTCTCGAAATGAAATGCCATTTTTGGACACGCCACTTCCACCTGACAACTACTATCTTAAAACTATGTTGTACAAGAGTAGATTTTACTGTACCATGTTACTGAAGAGGGTTCATGCGGATCTTGTGGATGTGCGGGCTATTCTAGAAAGGCCTTGCTTTCCTGTTTATTGGTTGGGTGCACTGTAATGATCTGCGAACCATCTCGGAGCCAGTTTGTATTCACTGTAGAAAAGAACGAACTTTGTTATACTGGGTTTCCAAAAAAGAACCGAAAGAAACAGTTAGTGTAGTTGTTCCATCACAACCGCCAAGCGATATCTCGGCAGAACCTGGAGGTGATGACGGAAGGCGAACTTCCGCAAATCACTCAGGCTGTGATTCGCGCTTTGAGCCGAGGATGATAATCAGCTGAGATGTAACTCGTCATTTGCAGAAATGGCCATCTAAACTTGATCGGGGAAAGTCGCGTTGACCATTGTGTAATTATTTTTATTAAAGTAACGAAAATTCGCTTTCGGTGGGTATACGACGTTTTGAGGCTGATTTTGTTAACAGTCAACTGGGGTTAGCCAACTATAATCTAACCACATTGACAAGGGCGAGTCAAGACAAGGCAGGCCATTACAATTCGATATAGTGGTATGATATCAGTCAAGGTTTGGAAGATCAAAGTCATGCAAACCCCGCTTATCACATGATAGTCATACTCATACGTTAAACTTAAATGGTACTCACAGAGGCTGGACTGAGCTATAATGTGATTACAATGCCCTCTAAAAGATCCTTACTGCTTCATAGATATTAATGCTTCTACGTTGACTCCCACCATAATATTCAACTATCGAAACATCCAGGCGGTAAAAACTACTTCATATTCACTGTTAGAAACCTTCGTGCTCCTTTAGGTAAATTATGGGTCAAAGCACGTCCGAGGAGAGTGATGCTGGTTTCTCAGATACGGAAAGAGAAATAGAAGCAACTCGTGTCGAAAATGCTACCAACTTCGCAGGAGCAGCGCCTTCTATACTAGATAATGTTGCTAGTATCACGCATGTGGAGTCAATTATACGCATTGGTGGGATTCCGTCTATTAATTTTGGTCTAGAGGACTTTTTTTCATATGAACATTGGGCAATTCCTGAGCTGAAAGGCAAACGAGTTCGGTGCTTCAAGCTAAACTTTGATCCATCCGGGAGAGCACAAGTTGAACTACGCAAAACAGACGACCTGAATAACGTTATTGCCCTGAGCTACGCATGGGGGGAGGAAGAACTGACAGAACGGGCGGTCGGTCGTTATACAGGCGATGTATCTCCGGGCGAGGGTGAGTGTAAGATCATCCTAGGGAAGGAATGGTCAACACCAGACTTTGTTTCTGTGCTTGCCAGGCTCAGCGCCAATTCCTGGTTGTGGATGGACCAGATCGCGAGGCAACCAGGTGAGGCCACGGAGAGCATTATCTCTACATTCAGTACTGTGTACAGTCGCTGCAGTGTAGTGGTATTGCTACCTGGCCCCGATTGTAATTATGCCAACGACATGCGAAATCGATTATTGAACGCTGGCTCGTTGAATTACGAAGCGGCCAAAGAGCTCGTAAGGCTCTTCACCAGTCATGTCGCAGAATGTGCGTGGTACCTGCCAAAACTCCGCTGGTTTACACGTGTGTGGACACGCCAGGAAGCGCTGTACGCCCGTCGCATACGTGTCGTCCATGTCGGCGGGACGCCTGGGCCATGTATCCCTCGGAGCTCCAATAATTCCGAAATACTTATTCGAGATCGACCAGCCTTTACAAATCTCGGAGAGGTTTTGAGTACAAAGATGAACAGCCCTGATGAGACAACAGATACAGCCGCAGTACTTGTACTAAAAGTGATTATAGCACAGATGGCATTCCTGCTCGGTATCCAGGTTGCTTATGCTAATAACAGCCCTACACTGTCCAGATCACTCAACAGGCTCGCTGAAACCAAACGGAAGACAACCGACCCAAAAGATCTCCTTCTAAGCGTGTGGCCTGGAGTAGACTTCCCAAGGCCAATCGAAAACTGGGAATCTGCGTTCACGACGGTCTCACTTTTTTATGAATCCCACTTCCAGTGCACATTACCTTGCGCAATTCCAAAGGGCGCCACCCATGACACTGCTGTGGATACATTGACAGAATCTCCATCTGGCGAGGTTCCTGGGATAGAACCCAGTGTTCGCAGCCTTTACAGCCGTTTCCAGTATGGGCAAACTGGTGTATTGATAAGTGACCGAGGGACATCCTTCTTAAGAGTCTCTGATGAGCTTGTGACTATACGATCATTTCCCTCTCTTGATGATCCATGTGCAGCGATCGGATTTGTTGCTAGATTTACGGAGGGGCTACCAGTGTGGGTAATCCAAGCATGGTGGAGGAACATATTGAACGCCTCGGACGACCAAGAATCTGAATACCTGCGCGAGTGTGGCACTGAAGCCGGAATTCTCTTTTTGGTGCTATCAACAAGACTGTACGACGCCCTAAACGCTGGAAGGGCTCTCGATACCAGAGAAACCGGTGAAATTGAAGAAAAATTCCGAGGTGCAACAATTTCAGCTGTGCGGATGGCTGGACTGCTTGTTATGTGTTCTACAGGTGCCTGGGGAAGGGACCCGTTGCAGCTAGCTCCATGTGCCTGTATAACGACGTTGGGTAACATGGATCTAATTTGTGCAGGATGGCCGGGGACCTACAATTTGGCATTTGGCGTTGGAGGAGGGCTTTACGGCTGTGTGGTGACGCCTTCAGGGGAGGTGTACGTCAGGGCTGTGATACCTATACCTTGCCGTCCCACAGTGGGCACTTTTCCAATCTACCCAGTTATTGGTCTTCATTCAGACCCCCGGATAATCCCACGAAGACAGCCAATAGCAGACCTATGCATTTCACAATGATCATGTTTGCTACGCCCAAAATATCACCCACCATTAACGTTCCGCTTTTCGTCCCCTAGTAATGGTGCCGTAGGCGGAGTCCATGTTCGACCATACAAATTGACGTTGCCCATAGTTGTCAAGGCTAGGAGCCGTTAGACATATGATCTGGGTTTGGACGGTAAGAAATCGCTCTGAGGTTCTAAACTATGACCGCGGCAGGCAAACAATATTGGTGTATGCCCAATAGGGGCCGCCTATGTGGCTAGGGACTTGCGTCTAAATTAGATATGATTTCATAACCTGGACATAAAAACTTTCGCCGGCATTGATACAGAACAGCGAAAGGGACCATCTACTAGAAGCTTCATTCGGCCAATGCAAGCTGGAATCTCCTGCGCTGACAACATACGCCACAGGCGACCCAATAATAAATTGTGCCTAGCAAGGTGGGCAGTCGGGGAGGGAAGTTTAGACGCTGGAATGCGTCTTAGACAGTAGACACTACCATGGCATAGTTAATTATTGCATATGCAATGTTAGTAAGCTCCACGGGAAATCACTCCATTATTAGGTAAAGATGAATATCTGGTCTATATACACGCCCTACCTAGTATATATATCAACGCACAATGATATCATTATATTATTTTGTTAGTTATGTACCTGGTTACCAGGCAAGTATCTGGCTATATGCCTGTTTCGCTACAGCGGCCCCTTCCTAAAGAAGTGACTAGCAGAGAACGGGAGAGATGGATCCCACGCTGTGATTTCCCATAATCCACATGAGTTGGATCAAATCCTGGGGCGAATCCACCGCTAGCCTAGTTTGACCCGATCCCATGGTTCCCTATATAGGCTCATACCCGAATGCAACTCTATTCAGGGCTGGGAATACTCTATTGCTAGAGTTTGAGAGATATAACATACTTCAATGTATACTAGTTATAGGCTGATCTATGAGCATAAACACTATGTTAAGGTCATCTAGGCTACGGAGGATGTTCCTATTCGACTCTATCTAATCACTATCCTCCGTGCTGGTAACATCACTGCCTGGGCATGCAAGAGTATCTTTAAGTCGCAACTTCATAAGATGGACGGGGAGCTTAAATGGCATATGCCAACAACTGAGAATATCATTTCTGGCACTCAACAACTCAAGATGCCTATTTGGTATCAGGAGCCATGCCTGATTAACTATTTCTGGGAGCAGAACCGTCCACCCTTCACTTCACTGTATGCAATAAGGGTGGTCAGTGGCCCGAGGCAGCCAAACTCGCACTTGGTGAGAGGCGAGCAAATGGTGAAACCCTTGGCGAACAGCACCAAATACTTTGAGATCCTTGAGCGTCCTTGCATCAATATACCGCGAACAAGGTCGATGGGTGGAAGCTACAGTATTGCAGAAGCAAGTCGTGGACGCAAGGGCAGCTGAGTCAGGGACCGAAAGTGTAGCAACTCTGGAAAGCCTGCAGGATTTATGGTTAATTTATTTGAGTTGGCGCGTTCATCAGCTCCAAAAAGTCCACATCTTAAATGCGTGAAGCCTCATGAATATTCCAGAGTTGCTTATCTTTCCAAGTAGATATCGCAAGTAGGGTTCTCCCTTCTTGCTCTACTGAATCTTTGAATTTTTGATACTGTTTTTGGAGGCATGTTGGCGGTTTAAATCGCTTGAGAATTTTGATCATGTCCGAAACGCGTTGAGGCCCACCCGCCTGTGGGTTACGTTAAAAAACTTGTTAAGATTATAGGGTCCTAAGTTTTGATATCAGCCTTCCCACTTCTATATCAGATACGAATTTGCTCGGAGGGTATCAAGCCAGTCCAAGACAGAAATATGCATTATTTATAGACTCATGGCCAATTCGTGACATCCACTGTAACGGAAATATATTATTCGATTATAGTTTTATCTTCTTATCCTTGCGATGCTACACTTCATTCTGAGCTCCCCACCGGCCTTTCTCCCTGGCTCCTGGAACTCTCTCGTTGCGGCGACCCGTTTCTGTCATCTCGTTGCAACGGTGGCAATTGGCTACTTGATGGTTCCCGATTATCTGCACACTCATGTCGTGAGATTTGACCGGCTTCTGTCACGCCATTGGCTTGATTCAAGCTGTTGGCAGAGGGGTTGTTGTAGGGTTGTGGAGGAACTTGTGGAATGCCTGGTGATTCTCGTCTTTGCAGAAAACCAACCACATCCTCCGCCCACTCATTTACCATCTCCAGATCATCCCTCATTGCTAACCTGCGCTTATTATCCTTGACACCAAGCAAGAGTCTTAGGTCATCAAACTGTGATACCACAGCATTGAACATTTGAAGAATCCCTCGCAGGCGAATACACAAGTCCATTGTGTTCTGTTGCTTCATGCGCGTGTGGTCACTTGCATGATTATTGTCGTCGAGTTGACAGACCGTTCTGGCTCGAGCGAGTTCTAATTCTGCTTTTGCCCGCGTTCCCATAAGGTCATTCCAGAGATTGGTGTATCCATGTTTCCACCATGATGGTTTGGTGCGGTAGAGACGAGATTTAAGACGCGCAGATCCCATTTCAAAATGTGTTATTAAAATGTATGCATTGTAGTATTCCAGTGATTTTTCATTTTTGATCAGCTTGATCAATTCTAGATCAACTTGGTCGAGTTTTTTCGAGAATGTCCGTGTTGATGCCATGGTGGAAACATATATATGCAGTGACGCACTCAGATGTAGACAATTGAGGGATTCTGAAATGCCAAAGAAAGAAACTGGAACTTGAATATTTCCTCTGCTATAGCTTCAGTACATTTTATTTTTGTGTAACGAAAACGGACAAGCCATAGGTTTCGGGACAGTTGTGGGCAATTTATTTAGAATAGATTCCCGAGTTAATCACCAGTACCAATAGAGGGTCATGCCACTCAGAATCAATGAGGCAAACATGAAATGCGAGAACCAAATGAATCTACCCGTCGTCCAATTAGGGACAAACTTCTCAAATTTAAGCTTACAACGTCATAAGGTTCGCAACTCTGTGGGTCATAAGTACTGTGGTAGAACCAGTGGTATAATGAGATTAATGCTGCACCTATCTCACACATTTTCAAATTTAATATACAGTTTTGCATCAATGCCACGAAGGTGCTATGCTTATAATTAAAAGGGTTTCACGGGGAATATTAGACAAAAGTCATGTGCCTTATATCGTCTGTCGGAGCATACGGGCTCCCCTAAGGACCGGGCGTATTAACTGGCGTTTGAGTCGACTGCATCGCGGCATCTTAACCCTTGTAGTTGATGTTAAGATAGGTTGGGCTTCCCTTGAGGTCGAGACTTCATGCAACTAAGCCGTTATTAAGTCAACCCTGTGAAGTTTGGCTGACGGAACCCTCACTGCGATCCACTGGAGTGATAAACATAGATGATGTATAGGTACGCCAAAGGATAACGCGATGAGACATAGACTAATGACCCGCATCATAATCATAGCAAAGAAAAGAACGCAGAGAAGCAGAGCACTAACAAGCTAAGCAGTAGTAGAAGGAGAAGCAGAGGCGTAGTACCTTCGTTAGCTGACTCGAAACTCGGTAGAAAGCGGTCCGTAATCTGAAAGAGGATAAACTTAACCTTCTCATCTATATCCCATTTATCCAGCCGCACTTATGGCATTTTCCTTGCTGCACGAGCATGGGCATATCTGGCCCACACTTGTGGCAATGAGCACGTATTGGGGACGTGATATATGAGTTAAGTAAGTCTTTCGTAAAAGCTGGGACCTGTGATGTAATAGAGTCATAGATTTGGGAATGTGAGCTGTCACGCAGAGCATTTTGCAATCTCTTTCGGGCGGAAGATAGGACAATGGTCCTCAATCTTTGGACTTGTGGGGGTGTCGAATTATAGACATCTGGGATAGAGTTCAAAAATTCGACGATGTCGAAGTGATCTTGGAGCCTGGAGGAATATTTCTTTGCAGATATATCACACAAGTTTTGGACATCATATTTATCCGCTAGCGCAAAGACTCTTGCATGAAGTTGTAGTTCCGACATCTCGGGGTAGGCATTTTTATCATCTTGAGACAATCCGGTATAATCTCCACCGTAGAAATACTGGACAAGTTTCTGGACTAGATGTTTGGAGTCATCGACCATCTCGAATACTCCTGATTGTGCTTCCTACCATGACTTAGCGCCTTTATCAATTTCCCTAATTATCTTACTTGCCTTGAAGTTCCCAGCACAGGCAGCGCGCAAAACCGGTGATTGTGAGCAGACGACGGCCTTATGAACCCGGAATTTGGTGCCATTGCAGGTGATAGTAAGATCCGAGAACTCTTTTAGTTCCCGAATTCTAGTGATTGTCAGGAATAGAAATTTAGTTCTAGAAGTTTAACTTACTTTATAAGGACATCCAAAGCCCATCGACCACATGCTGTCTGCTCTACCTTGTCCTGGGACATATCGGTCAGGGTTTGAAAACGCTCTGGGAGTGAGTCTGAGTGTATCAAACTATGTCCAAGATGTGTGAGAGGTATTTCTAACTTTGAAGATATATAATCCCTAGTTGAGGGGAGTTATTCAAGAGGTGAAGGAGTTAGATGTCATTACCGCTGGATTGGAATGGCAAGGTTCCTTTTCGTCATCAGAAAGCCACGGAATTACTGAGATGACTTGGTTTGGCGTACGCTGCTTTTGCTCACCTCTTATCTGTAAACTATCGTCACTTCTGTTTCGCCGGTCGAGATTACTTATGAAGATGTGGATTGACACGCGCCCTGTCAGATTTTGGGACCTACTAATGGCCTGGCTCCCAAAGGACAGCACCAAAGCTCGAACGTGCTCTTTGAATCATGGGAAGATTACATCAGGATTACGCTGAACTTCTGGACTCATAAGTTCAAATCAATTCGCTGATGATGCATGTTGCATCAGTCGCATGATCATAGGCGTGTCCTGACTCAATCTTCATCGTATGCATATTCCGCAAACGTCTTCCAGCAATCGAAAAGGTGCCCAAGCTGTAGGTCACTTGTCAGATATCTCTGTCACAGGGACATCATTTGAAAGGTTCCAGGATAAAGAAGAGCGGCAACATGCCGTTAATCACACAAGGTCACTATTCAGAGAAATTTGGGTTGTGGCGCCGACTTCTACATGGTATTTTCAATTTCCGGCGTAAGATAGATGGCTTAGGTTTATGAATAGCTTTTTGGAAATTCGACCTTTTTGAACCGTGGCTTCCAGCCTATCTGCGTTGAAATTTATCGCACAGTGACAGAATTAGTGTAGTAGCGGTTGTCGGCGTATTTTGCAAGCTGGCACATTCCATGGCTCTTCCTACTCTCAGTATTGATTGAAATGTAGAACCACCAATACCCGAAACCCAATTTCGCAATGGTAACGTGTTTTGAGGAAGTATGTATGATGGATATCTTGCCTACAATTGAGGCGGCCTTAAAATTAATATTATCACTAGCTGCTTTGACCCGGCGGCATTTGGATTACTGACGATTCTCTTTGGCTTTCGTGATCGGCAATGTGGGTCGGAACGTTGACAGGCTTTGAACTTGGTTGTCATGACGTGGGGCTGAGTCTAATCTTATTACTTACACATGGCCTAGAGGTTGGTGTAGGAAGCTATATTCAACCTCTTCGGTAGCAGCAATGAGTGGCATGGGTATGTGATCACCTATGCAAATCTATTCCATGGGCATAAGGTCGAATGATCAGAATCTAGAATCCTTATCGGCGTCCGAGGTAAAGTAAAACACTTGGCCTTGCTGTAATCCTTACGCAAAAGGTTTCCGCACCCAGCTCCAAGCAATTGCCTGTTATGGGTTAACCTCAAATCGCTGGGATCAATTTGACAACTGGGAGCCACGCACCAAGAACCTGACAACATCCACCCACGGAAAGGTAAATCGTATTGGTTGGGATAGGTAGACAGCTAGTATTGAATCTCGATCAAGCAAATCTAATAACCTAAGTAGAGCATATCTACAATGGAATACTTAATGTAGTGGCACCACACTCCAATCCAATAAAAAGATTCTACAAGGAGTACAGAAAATTACCGATTTTCGCCTATATCTGCAGTCTCTCAGACAGCTTAGGAAAAGAAGTATTCCTGCCCGAAATAGACTTCTGGGAATATCCCTTCTCTTTGGATATCACCATACGTACACTTCTAGTGATTATTACAGGTACATCACAAATATCTGTCGAAACTATACCCACGGAAAGCTCGTTTCTCCCTCCACCGATAAAACTGGATCCATTGAGAAACATAAGAGCTTAATACGAGTACGGAGAATACACCTGGCATGTTTCTTCCACTAGTGGACTTAATAAAAGGCTTTCATCCTATCGGTGAGGCTGTGGAAACGGCTGGATATAATGCTGCAGCGGTGTTGGCAAGTATGATGCACCGGTATGGAGAAACAAATCGATATGCCAAGATAGAGATCCCGACGAACGACGGGCCGCGGATTCCAAAACCTGCTATATTGGAACGGATTCAGTATGAACGTCACCAGTACAGCCCGCTATACTGTGGGTTGCCAGCAACCACCCCGGTTGTGGGTGAAGGGAAGCCGGTCAGATTATTGGAGCTCCTGCCGCCTGATCAGCCGGATAGTGACATGGTCTGCGGAAAGCTACATGTGCATTCTCTAGATAAGGCGCCAGCGTACGAGGCAATCTCGTATGCATGGGGAGTGGACAAAGCGCAAGACTTCCCACTCTTCATCGCCGCCCCCGACTCTTCTCAAGGAAAGTCAGCAAATCGTAAAGCGATACATATTACACCACAGTTATACGCGGCACTTCGGAGAATACGCCATCCTAGCCGGTCTCGATTTGTCTGGGCCGACCAGATCTGCATCAATCAGACGGACAAGGCAGAAAAGAGTCAGCAGGTCCGGCAGATGGGTGATATCTACCGAAAGGCAACGGGCACACTCATATGGTTGGGTGAAGAGGATAGTGACAAAGACATCATTGCAACAATCCTTGAGAAACTCAGATCCACACGATCCAAATCTGTGGTGGAAGACTGTGAAATGATCAGTAAGCTAATTGATATCAAGGGGCCTACAGACCTGCCAGCTCCAGAGCAATTGGGACGACACGCAGTTGAGCGGCTGTTGAATCGAACGTGGTTCAGCAGAGTCTGGGTCTTCGAAGAATCCGTTGTCTCAAAGGGAGTTGAAGTCAGATACGGCAGCTTAAGCCTGCCACTTACGGATCTCTTCCGCCTCACACGCGCCGTCTTCACGGCTGAGAATTTCGTTGGCGGATATTCGCGTTCCATAGCCAAGAGAACAGTTGGATTCGACACCATCTACTTAGTCCAACATTCGCGAGGTGGCTGCGGTGAACCCAGTTGTCCACGAGACAACGTGAAACCAAGTTTTTTGGGCATTGTGATGCAAGCACTCCAACAGCTACACGCCACTAAAGAAGTCGACCTAATCTACGCCTTTACTGGACTCGATTCACTCGAGAGTCTGAAAATACGCATCCCCAAGATCGAGATTGACTACACATTGCCCGTTCGCACTGTTTGGATAAATGCCGCTAGATCTATAATCCAGAGCTCAAGCTCACTGGATATCTTTGCCACCGCAAGGGGCGACGCAACGTGCAAATATGATATACCATCATGGGTTCCAGACCTTTTGAAATGCTATCCATACGGGCGGCCAATCACAGCACCGGACTTCATCAGTGCATTTAACGCCTCAGGAAATTTCTCCCATGCATGGGAGGAAGCAGATGATATTGATACCCTTATTGTTAAGGGAAAGGTTATTGGCACAATAAAGTGGTTTTCTCCCTTGAATTTCGAACTTGAAGATTTCAGAAAGGAGCTCCAGGGGGTAAAAAATGTGCTTCAATATGAAGCACACGCTGCAAAGGTTACACAGCACATTAACATCCATACGGGTACTGGGAGATCCCATGAACTACTCGGTGACCGCAAGAAAATACTCCGTACCATTCTTGCTGACGGGGCATTCAGCAATGACCAGCCCCTAAAGTATGACATGAACGAAATCATCCAGGTGTATGAGGAGGAAGACAAGATCCAGAAGCGAACTAATAATGCCAGTGCGTTCGGCGACAAGCAGTATGAAATCCTGGAGGAATTACGCGAGTGGGCACTTATTGCGCAACAAAAAAGGCTATTTCTTTCTGACGGATATGACGTGGGTCTCGTTCCCAAGACGGCGAAGATAGGCGACTTGATATGTTTATTGCATGGGTCAAAAGTCCCCTGCATTTTGAGACAGACTGCGGATAGTAAGGAGAGGTATCGGATCATCTCGCAATGTTACTTAGATGGAAAAATGAACTACGAGGGATCCCCTGAGAGGAGAGAATTTCTGGGAAAGGATCCAACGACGTTTTTGCTGGTGTGATGCGGATTTCGTCAAAGGGAGGGCAAAAGTACTGTAGTAACTTTGTGCGTTAATTTAAGCGTTATGCAATCAATATATGTGACGGAAATAGAGGGTATCTGAAAGCAGAAGTAGCCTGTCCTAAATGACCACTTTTGTTTCTGTTTCTTCTTCAAACATCTTCTTATCCTCTGGCTGCAACGGTCCGGGGGAAAAAGTATTTAGCATACTTTCCCCACGCCGGGTTAAGCTATCTCGGCTTAACCAGTGCGTCCATGAACTTTTGGTTCTTCTTGACACATTCAAAGGTGTGAGTATATTCACCAGCCCGAAGAGACAGGGGTACGGAGCCGGCGGCCTGGCCCGCCTGGCCGACTCAGCTTGAGATACGTCATGATCCAAGCTAACGCAGAGCCGATATCCCTCTGCCTTGGTTGGTAGAGCCCTGAGACATTCAGTCAGAAACAGACCTACATCCTGTATGCAAATACCCCTATTAGGCTAATCCCTGCCAGGGGTCGTCAGGTCAATGGAAGCCACTGTTGATGCCCCGTGCCGATCCCTGTTCGCAATCGTATCCTGTACCCTATCCTGGCAATTGGGGGAGTTTTCCGCCTCTAGCGCAAAGATTTACATTCAACTACAAGCATGGAGGCACAAAAGTACATGACTCAAATGCACAAAACAGCGGGGATTTTTCCAGTCCAGTCGTGGCGTGACGCCAAGATGCCGGCGCTCMCGGCGCTTCCTAGGGCATTAGCTTGTATATTGCTTGAAATAACTACTGCAGGTCGATCACATTATTGGAGCTATATTAGCTGCTGCAAATAGACCCAGACGGCAAGTTTCATGATGAGGGCGGGCGGATTGCTCCGACAATTTGTACCTCTTTGGGCAAAAGACCCGAATTGAAGACTTTGGGGCGCACGCCACATGTTGATCATCGTCTCCAACCCTCGGTATTACACTACAAGCTGACGGCAATCGACCAAATGTCCGCCCGGTCCACGAATGAGGGCAAGGGCATAGAGCATAACTGTTGGGTGGTGAAGTCGCCGATCACATTGGGGGCCGGTAGTACACGGGGCAATCTTCCAGACCCGGCGGTTCGACCGTTGCGTCGAAGGCCACAAAGGACCAAGGCTTGTCATAAATCAGACGAATACATCCGTCCGGAATTCAATTCCTAGATGGCGTGGTATCTTATATCCACCCATAAATGATCTTTCGCGCCCGGGCCACCGCATGGCACGTTCAGAACGTGGCCTCAGGGGCGAGAAAAAAGGAAAAAAAACTTTAAAGCCCAGACACAGCATTGGGAGATTTATGCAAGGCCTACATCAAACCTTAGTTGAGTTTCCATGAGTCATGACTCGAGGCCAGAATTCTCAGCACCAAATTATGAAGGAATGCGATCCTCGACGCTGTGACAGCGTGCGGGGTATGAGAGATAAGCCTCTGCCAATGCCCTCGCAAGCTAGCCCCGGACCCCGGCAAGTGGGCACGGAAGGACGTGTACCGCGGGCCGGATCTGCTGTGAAAAGCGACGCTATCGCCGAATCATGTCCTCTCGCCGCGCAGGGATGAACGGGGGGGAGGGCCAGAGTCAATCGGCCTGGATCTATGCGAAGGCTAACTCGTTCGCTTCTGCGCGTCAGGATACGAAGCCATGGCAAATCAAACGGTTCACTCACATTATACCGGGGCAATCATTGGCCAGGTCTCATGCATGGGGGAGTCCCCGTATCGACGCTGCCTTGTTTCCCCCAGTTTAGTCAGAACGGTCTCTCTCGTCGCTGTGTAAATTCGCAATTACCAAAGTTCTCTACTCCGCACGCCTGCTGTGCTGCCTATCCCCCACCTGAACAAGAGATCATAATACCGGCTGCCTGGTTCCCTCATTGACAGCCCCGCGGCCCCATTGACGATTTGCCTCGAGAGCCAGAGGCAGAGCCAGAGTCCGCGGTTGAAACCGCCATGACCGATTTAGCACAATCAACTACCACGACAACGACAACAAATGGCCCCAAGCTACGTACGGCATGCGATAACTGCCAGCTGTCCAAAGTACGATGTAGTAGAGGCAAGCCTTCGTGCTGGCGGTGCACCCAGAGCGGCGTCAAGTGCGTATACAGTCCACTGAGGAGGACGGGGCGCCCGCCCAAGAACAGCGACAACAATGCTGCGGCGCAGCGGGAAAAGGCCACTTCGAACCGGTTATCGACTACAAATTCATCACCCAATCGCTCTCCCCGCGATACTATCACCCAGGAAGCCTCGCCCGGTCGCACGATTCATCGTCACCATCCACCGCGAGACACCATCACCGCCAATGACGTGCCAACGACCTGTTCGCCAGTACGGCTGCAACAGCCCCTGGCTGAATTGGCCGCATCTCCAGCCGCACCAGGTGGTGCAATACTTGCCGTGCATCCCATGGGCAATGCTGAATCCCAAGACCCAACCCAGAATCCTGCGCTGTCCATGGCAAATCTACACATGAGCGTCAGTGCCAGTGACTTCTCCACCTTGGATATGGACCTGGACCTGGATCTGGACATGTGGGCGATGCCGACCATGTCAGACCTGGCAATGGATTACAGCCATGGAGAGATCGGTCCAACCGCTATGACCGGCTCAGAAACGGACGAGATGAGCCACCTCGCGCTGGGCTCAGTGCTCTCGTCCCCCTCCACTACATTCGATGCTCACGAACCGAGAGGCTGCACGCATCGAGCCCAAAACAAGCCACCAACGACTCTCCTGAGCGGCCTTTGCGCCCTGCCGACTGCCATGCCAATCAGCAGCGTCTCTGAGGAAATTGCCGAGACTGGACTGGCTAGCCCGCCCCCGTCGGCTCCGACCACAGCCTCGTCCAGCCACCACACCTCATCACTGTCTGCGGCACGCACCGTGAGCGTCGGCTCCGGCACGCGAGAGCAGGCTAATAATAGGCCGTGCTCGCAGGACGGAACATGCTACAAGGCCCTCTCCGGGCTGTTGACCAAGCTGGGTGACTTTGACCTGTCCCAGGCAGAGGCCACGCAGCTGGATGGCCTGCTGTGCATCGACCGTGAGCTCCAGCACAAAGTACGTATGGCACTTGACTGCGGACACTGCACGGAGGTGCCCAGCAACCAAAACTTGCTCATGATTATATACATGTCCCTAGACAGCTTACTGTCTCTCTTTGAGAAGCAGCAAAGGCAACACAAAGACAGCTCAGGCAGCGCCAATGGCTACCACAACCGAAGTTCTTCGACCGCAACGGCCGCCGTCGTCGCCGCCGCCCCGCGACGACACCTCATGTCGCATTCGCGACCGTCTTCTTCTCGATTCCCGCACGAGAAGTCCTATGACACAAGCTCCCGTAGCCAGCGCCAGTTTCCCTGGACTGAGCAGTCTCTTGTTGTCGGCAGCTTCCTCGTAGATGATGTGGTCAAGGCGAGCTTTCTGCAGCGCCTTGTGTTGGATTACATAGACAATGTTCTCTCTATACTTGCTGAGCTTGAAAAGACGGCTGATACAATAATGAAGGGCGTGAATTACATGATATACCGACAGAAGGCAGATGATATATACAAGAGGGCGTATTTTCTGCGCGCCAGGCTGCTTTTGGCAGCCGGATAGCGTTTGATTTTAGTTCTATCTATCTTGGCAATGTAATTTCCAGTCTATGACCGAGATGTCTTAATAGCCTAGCTTTCTATCCGGGACGTTAATAAGCTCTTCACCCTTATCTAAACGATCCAGATTGGTTTCCAGAATATCCAGCATTCTATCCCAGTTATTCACACTCTGCCAGCTCACATGAGGCGTGATCACCACATTGGGGGCGCTAAACAACGGATGCGATTCAGGCAGCGGCTCGGGATCCGTCACGTCCACCGCAGCGCCCCAGATTTTGCCCTGGTGCAGCGCATCGATCAGTGCCTCTGTGCAAATCAGGTTGCCCCGCGCAACGTTGGAGACGAATGTTCGCTTCTTGCCCTGCGCCAATATGTCGAATTGCTCCGCCCCGAGCAGATACTCGGTCGCCTTGGTCAGCGGCAGGCAGAGCACCAGGAGGTCCAGCTCCTGGCGCAGGAACTCGTTGACGGCGTCTCGGGACTCGCCGTGGAACCACTTGGCGGGCAGCTGGCCCTGCGGGTCTCCCATGCCCGGGACACTGTAGTGGTCGCTCTTGGCTGCCTTATCGGAGGTGTATGGCGTTCGCGTGAAGGCGTACACCTCCATCCCCATTGCCGTGGCGAGACGTGCACACTGCCGTCCGACGGAACCATATCCGAGAATGCCTATACGCATGCCTGCCGAGTCTCTGGTCTCGGCTCGGACTGTTGACCAGTGGCCCTCCTTTTGCGATTCAATGTGGCGCAGGAGGTTGTGATTTCTCATAATCCAAGTCGACATGACCCACTCTGCAATTTGAGGGCTAAGTAGAAATACTGATGTGAGACAAGCAGTTTCAGAGGCAAATTAGGTCTTGGAGAAGGTTGCTTACCAGTGGATGCCACTCGCAGTGCTAATTGCAACGTCCGGAGACTTGTACCTCTCGTGATGGATCCATCGATCAACGCCAGCCGAGGTCAGTTGTATAAAACGCACATTGGACATTAGTTCTGCCGGGTGCGTCAGATAGAGGCACGCCAGTGTGACGCCCTTCCAAAGCTCCGGCTCGATTTTGTTGGCCTCCAGACCTAGCTCCAACCGCAGAACCCTGGACCGTATCTCGATCCCTGGATATTTGGATTCGATCTTTTGCTTCCACTCCGCTGGAATTTCAATGGGCATTTGGAGTAAAAGAACATCGTTGCAGAGCTTGCTGGCTGGAGGTCCAGAGTTCAGAGGAAGAAAAGAAGGTGCCATTATCAGTGTCACTGCGTAACTCGCTTGTCAACGCCACAACATGCAGACATAAAGCCAGATGTCATATGTTGAGAAGAGTAGAATGTTTGATTTTTATTAGTTTCTAGTCTTTTAATGGGCCGAAGCCTGCCATTAAATCTGACCGATGCATAGAATGCGCCGCGGGATTACATCTACTGCGATTACAATTTTCTTCACCAAGCGGTTTTATATTTGTCAATTTTATTTCTAAATTGCAGCATCTGTGCGACCCATGCCAATACTTCCAGCGCAACTCGTGCAGGAGCTTACTGCTTCCACTTGAGAATCGACATGCCATCGTACAGCGGCAAAACGAGCGAGTCAATGCGGGAGTCGTTCTTGCAGAACTCGTTGAGCTTGCGCATGGCCTTGCCGCACTCGATCCAGTAGGGAACAAGATCCTCGCGCAGATGGGGGCCAGCGTTGGTGTCAATGGCAAGACCGCGAGAAAAGACTATGCAGCATAAGGTCAGTCATGTTATGTACTTTCTTTTGCTCAACTTACCATTGTCGCAGATAATGATGCCATTGGGAGACAGCAACTTCCTATCCAGGACAGTGCGAACGTAGCCCTCGTAGCCTTCCTTGTCGGCGTCGACAAAGACAATGTCAAAGGTTCCCTGGAGAGTCTTGAGCGTGTCCTGGGCAGGCCCTTCGAGCAGAGTGACGCGGTCCTGCATGTTGTTGCGCGCGATTGTTCGCTTGGTAGCATCAATCATGCGCGGCTCAATCTCGAGAGTGATAATCTCAGACTGTTGCTTGGTGGTTGCCTCATACCAAGCGAGGGCGCTGAAACCAGAGTAGCTGCCAATTTCCAGGACTAAAAATATGATATTAATTTACTTTCTTCGCAAACAAGAGGAGGCCGTTCGCGCATACTTCTCTTTGGCTGCAAAATCTGAGCAAGGAATTTGTTCGTCGCGCCCTGAAGCAATGACGACATTTTGTCGGCATCGTCAAAGTTTTCGCGAGTCCACTGCCAGGTCTCTTGCATGCCTGGGCTGATGCCGTCAGTGAAGCCCTGGCAGTACTCTGTCGCCATGGCTGCCTGCTCGACCTATGATATGGACCAGGATTAGGTATATTGCCTGTGACAAGAGCTGGGGCACCTCCGACGTACAGTAAACGGTAACACGCTGGTCATCATTTTGGCGGTAGTTTGGGGGTTGTATGCTGATTCTTTGCAGCGAATAAAATTTTATTCCAATATTGACAATGTAGTCGTTGTAATCTCACACTGAGCTTAAAGGTCGAGTCTCATATACTTTTCATCTTGGTTACTCTGACAACTTTCATTTACTGGCTGCTGCCTCAGTTACTACACGAGAAGTGAGCTCGGAATTCCCAAAAGGAGCCTGCATCCCGCGCCATTCTCTCCCCTACAGAGTTGTTGCGGCTCTGTATTTTGTCCACCGAGGGATATGGGACAATTCATTCACGCCACGGCGCTGGCAGGAGACTTGGAGATTCTCGGTGGCTTTCATATGAAACGTGGGATTCGCTACAGGGATTACAAAAGTGGCCGCGGCGCATTTCGCAGGGCGACGGGGGCGAAGATAAGATCCTCGGAAACCGGATACGCTTCCTTGTGCCAGTATTCGGTCTCGTAGACTAAGGTAATAACTGGTAAAGTTGCTCCCTATCATTTCCTCGGTATTTACTAAGTAGTTTGTTGGATCCTAGTAACAGCGTGCATATGCAGGCTGCGTTTTATGCTGATAGCTACAGGGATGGCCGCAGTTGGATATTCATAATCAAACATTTATTGCTCTTGCTAGTTCTTTACGAGACTATAGCTACCCGTCATGCGATATCTAACATGTTCTTCAACAGTCAAGATCTCATTGGATGACTTTGGTTGCACCGGAAGCCCGTCGAGTGGCTTTAGCTTGGAATCCAGGTTACCATCAAAGAAGAATACAATACTATACCTGTCGTCGCTGCTCTTGTTCCAAACGCGATGGAGGCTGCTGCGATACTCGCCTCCTGTGAGCAGAGACATGACGTCGCCCAGATTGACAATGTAAACATCTGGGTTGGGCGGCACATCAACCCACCGGTCCGTCTTGTAGTCTTTCACCTGGAGCCCGGGATGCTCGTCCTGCACCAGCAGGGTGATGGCGCCAAAATCGGTGTGCTCGCCGGCACCAAGCTGCATCTTGGACGTTCCCTGTGAACCGGGTGTTGGCGGGTAGTGCAACAGGCGAAGGAGCCACATGGGGTCGTTGGCCTGTAAATCGTCAAAGCAGTGCGGTCCACAGGGCAGTGTGGCGGCGATGAGGTCAAAAACGATGCGGGATACCCGCAGCATCTCGGAATAGTATTCTTCTGTGACAGAGCGAAAGTCTGCCGTCGGAAGAATGTCAGGCGACGGCCAGACATTGGGGCCTTCCAGGAAACGGCCCTGGACGACACGAGGGTGGTCCAGGGGCATCTCTTTGGAGATGAAAAACCCCTCCTTGACGTCTCGCAAGATTCCGTCGTCTTCTTCTTCCTCCGTTTCGTAGGACTGTGAGCCCATGACATCGTAGCCACGAAAACCAGGGTTCTTCCTAGCATCAAGACGAAGTTTCTCCTTCGCAGGAAGAGAAAAGAATCTGGCGGAGGCTTCAAACACTCGCTTTTGCAGCTCTTGGGACACGCCGTGGCCTTTCATTTGGAAGAAACCCGTCGATCCACATGCTCGTCGGACATCGTCAATAACTTGTTGAGCAGCATCGCTCTTGGGATCCTCAAGGAAAGGTGTAATGTCTATGAGGGGCAAGTAAAAGTCTGGCAGTTCTTCGACGGAAGGCATTATTTCCGAGTCAATCGTTATCAGAATATTGAGAATTGGCTGAGAGGAGCAAAACTGATCAATGTGGCCGCTCGTGTGATAGAGCTATTGCTAAATATTATATCTTTATGTCACCACACTTGAGTCCATTCGCCTTTTCCTGGCAGGACTTCGGGTAGTTTCGCTCGGGCCATTAGTGAAGGACTGAAGGCACAGCTGTATCATTGTGTAAGAGACGCTCTTCATATTGGCCGGAACGTCTTTCTGCGAATATTGTCATAAATGCGACAAAGGAAATGAGCATAACATAGCAAGAAGCTCAAGTTCCTCAATTATACCCTCACTGGCACGATGCATTCAGCGCCAGCGCCCGACCAGCTTACACGCCATCTGCCTCGCATACTTTGCCTCCATGGCGGAGGAACCAACGCACGTATTTTTCGAGCCCAATGTCGTGGAATTGTTGCGCAGTTAAAGTCAGAATATCGCCTCGTCTTTGCTCAAGCACCATTCGAGTCTCAAGCTGGCCCCGATGTCACGCCGGCCTACGGCGAATGGGGCCCGTTTCGTCGCTGGCTTCGCTGGTTACCTGACCAGCCTCATGCGCACCCCAACTTCATAATTGAGCAAATAGATGAGGCGTTGATGGATGCCATGGCCGCTGATACTAGAGCGGGCGCAACTGGCGAATGGGTCGGCATATTGGGATTCAGTCAGGGCGCGAAAGTAGCCGCTAGCATCCTGTATAGACAACAACTTCGACGGCAATCTCTCGATCAAGACGACCTACTCAATTTCCAATTCGGCATTCTTATAGCAGGCCGAGCACCTATTGTTTCTTTGGATCCCGACATGTGGCCGGATCAGACACTTCCAGATGCATCGCAACTTACGGACTGGCCCAAGAGGGACAGCGACAAGCGCAGTTTCTACGGCAATGGACACATTCTGAGTATTCCCACACTGCATGTGCATGGCCTTAACGACGAGGGTTTAGAGCTTCACCGCAGTTTATTTGAGAACTTTTGCGACTCGCGGAGCAGGCGTTCGGTAGAGTGGGATGGGGCGCATCAAGTGCCGCTGAAGTATAAGGACGTGCAGGTAGTCGTGGAGCAGATACGTAATCTTGCAGCTAGCTCAACACTGTATACTTAAAAGCAGCCATAGTAATAAGAGTATAAAGCATGACGTTTCAGAACTGCTGTCTTTTGAATAATGCCCTGCCTATCTTGGAGATATGGTGCGCCGCGGCCCGGTTTGTTTGTTCAGCTCAGACACTGGAAACCAGCCGGGCCCTATGTAATCCTTCCCAGTATCAAGGTCCGCGGCGAATCATGGGATTACTGAAATAGAATTTACCAAAACAGAGTACTTGCACTGACAGGGTGCCAAGACAGAGCCACGAAACATATCATGTCGGAGTCTCCTACAGTCTCTCCCACACAGCATCTCTTATGCATCTTGCTCCCAGTCACCAATAACAAAATTAGATCTTTCGTCCTCAACATTATACCATGGGTTCGCTTGCAAAACAAGATATGGTACAAAATGTACTTTTATTTGGGCCACAGGCGCTATCACTAGATGTTGATGACATCAAAACCCTGCGAGATACACTTCATTCAACGCCAAGCAATCGATGGGCTCTCGACTGTCTATCCGAGCTGCCTGACTTGTGGGATGTTGTTGCCAAAAATGTCCCTCAACTGAACAGTTTCGATGGCAAGCCATTGTTGAAAAAGTTTGTGGACGAATTCAACACTGGAAGCACATCCCCGTCCACGTTCCCGCTGCCAAACATATTATCCACCCCCCTCGTCGTCATAATGCATTTGACACAGTACTCAAAAGCATTGCGAGATACTTGGCCAAGACTGAAAGACGACGATCCGCTGCCAGCCGACTTCATGCAGGAATCAGTTGCAGCTGGTCTATGTACCGGTATGCTAGGAGCCATGGTCGCGAGCCATTCCAATACCCTACAGAGCTTGGCCACGAACAGTTGCAAAGCTGTGAGGCAAGCCATGGCAATTGGAGCAATTGTCGATGCCGAAATGGCAGCAGACGGTTCAGATGGGCGTGCAGTATCTTTCTCAGTATCATGGGGAGCTGGTCGTACCCTGGATAGTGTCAAGAAGTTGATACAACCGTTTTCCAACGTAAGTGTTCGGTGTCTCGCTGTCATCCTCATTACTAACTACAGTCTAGACCTACATCTCTGTTATCATGGACGAACGAAGAGCAACAATCACTGTTTCAGAGAAGTTGGCAGTAGCCTTTGCTCAAACGCTGAAGGCTGCTGGCCTTTACATCGTGCGACTTGAACTGGCGGGACGTTTCCATTGGCAGGGCCATGAGGAAAATGCAAAGCAACTAGCACAGCTATTTGCGTCAAACGAAGAATTCCATCTGTCAAGCTCACGCCACATGATGTTCCACAGCGATATGAGCAGTTGGAGTCGAGACTCCCTTGTGGAAGTGACAGTTCTTAGGGGAATCCTCCTCGAAAAGTCTGACTGGTTTTGGTCATTTAGCCAGCTAATTGACCCATCCATTCTTGATGCCAGCCAGGGCAGGATCATCATCATCGGGCCAGAGCGCTGCGTGCCACCAACTCTTGCCAGCATGCTGAATTCTCGGATAACCAGAATTGGCGATACTAGTCTGGCAAAGATAGGCATCTCATCACAACTTAGTCATGGCGATGAGCAGATTGCAGTCGTCGGAATGTCCTGCCATGTCCCTGGAGCAGAAGATCTCGAAGAATTCTGGAATATTCTGGTCAGTGGCCAGTCCCAACACAGGGAAGTTCCTCCTGAGAGATTCCCCATGGATATGAATTGGAGACAGCTACAGGAACAAGGAGCTGGTGGTCGCAAGTGGTTCGGCAACTTCATTGACGACTTTGACAAGTTTGACCACAAGTTTTTCAAGAAGAGCCCCCGAGAGTCGGCGTCCATGGACCCCCAGCAGCGCCTGTGTCTCAAGCTGGCATACCAGGCAATGGAGCAGGCTGGATATTTTACGTCGCCCTCGTCCACCAAAGATAAACACATTGGCTGCTACATTGGTGTGGGCAACGTCGACTACTTCGATAATATTGCCTGCCACCCTGCCAACGCCTATACAGCGACAGGTAACCTCCGCAGCTTCGTCGCAGGCAAGGTCAGCCATTGGTTTGGGTGGACCGGTCCCAGTTTGACAGTTGACACAGCCTGCTCATCGTCCAGCGTGGCCATCCATCAAGCGTGTCGGGCCATTCTACATGGAGACTGCAGCAGCGCTCTCGCTGGTGGTGTGAATATATTCACCAGCCCGAACTGGTTCCACAACCTTGCCGGGGCGTCATTTCTAAGTCCAACAGGGCAATGCAAGCCATTCGATGCCAACGCAGATGGTTATTGCAGAGGAGAAGGCGGTTGTGCGGTCTATCTCAAGAAGCTGTCCTCGGCGCTCACCGATGGCGACCAAATTTTTGGTGTCATTGCAGCTACCAAGGTGTACCAGAACCAGAACTGCACAGCCATTACAGTTCCCAACTCGCCATCACTGTCTGAGCTATTCTCTGACGTCGTACACCAGGCCAGGCTCGAACCACAAAATGTGTCTGTGGTTGAGGCTCATGGAACAGGAACACCAGTCGGAGACCCTGCTGAGTACGATGCAGTCCGTACGGTTTTCGGAGGCCACAGGCGAGGCAACACTAATCTGAATCTCATGTCTGTGAAAGGACTTGTGGGACATGCAGAATTTGCCTCTGGAATCATTTCTTTGGTCAAAATCCTACTCATGATTCACCACGGGACCATCCCTCCACAGCCCAGTTTTGTAACCTGCAGCCCTGGACTGAAAGCGACATCTACGGATAAAATTGAAATTACAACGAGGGTGAAGCCATGGGATGCGAACTTTCGTGCTGCCCTCATCAACAATTACGGTGCTTCGGGATCCAATGCGTCCATGATTGTTACTGAATCACCCACTCTGCGTCGCATCCGGTCCAGCGTCGAATCCGCTTCGATTGAAGGCCAAAACTATCCATTTCGCTTGCACGCTTTGGATCAGAAAAGCCTTAAGGCGTACATACACAAGCTCAAAAAGCTTCTAGAATCCCAGGCCGCAACGGGCACTGTCGACAAAAGCGTTTTATCAGCGTCCAATCTCTCCTTCCAATTGTGCCGCCAATCTAACTCGACATTGCCCTGGGGCGCCATATTCACTGCTTCCTCATTGTCAGACTTAGGCACAAAGCTTTCTGCTTTGGAGAATGATAGCGGTTCAGTTGTAGCAGAGCAATACTCTCCGACAACGCGCCCAGTTGTTCTCTGCTTCGGAGGCCAGGTGTCTACCTTCGTTGGATTGGACAGAGCTGTCTTCGACAGCGCTACCGTTCTACGGGAGCATTTGTACAAGTGTGATTCTGCATGTCTCTCGCTCGGACTGGGCAGCATATACCCTGATATCTTCCTGAAAACACCTATTCAAGATATTTGCAGACTCCAACTGGCCTTGTTTGCGATGCAGTACTCTTGCGCCAGAAGCTGGATCGACTGTGGAGTGAATGTCGCTGCTGTAGTGGGCCACAGCTTTGGCGAGCTTACAGCCCAGTGCATCGCTGGAGTCTATTCGCTGGAGGATGCTCTCAGGATTGTGTCGCGTCGGGCTCGGATCATTCGTGACTCTTGGGGTTCAGAGAGAGGTGCCATGCTGGCAGTCGAGGCTGACTCTGCCACAGTAGAGGATTTGATCGCAAAGGCTATTGAAGCCTCCAGTGGCGAATCAGATGTTGGAGTTGCCTGCCATAATGGGCCAAAAAGCTTCACCCTGGCTGGTTCTGCCAGATGGGTTGAGCACTTCCAGAGTCTGGCCGCCGAAGCCACACCATCGCCCAAGATGAAGCGGCTGAACGTTACAAATGCTTTCCACTCGAAACTTGTTGAACCGTTAATGAAGGAGTTACAAGATGTAGCTGCTGATGTTGAATTCCACACACCTACCATAAGGGTGGAACGGGCAACAAGGACCTCGTTGTCATCCGACAAGCTGCAATCGGATTTCGTCGCACAGCATCTACGACATCCAGTTTACTTTCACGATGCCGTTCAGAGACTTCATAAGGACTTTGGGGATGCTATATGGCTTGAGGCAGGATCGAATTCAAGCATTGCGAACATGGCCAGTCGCTCTCTTGGGAGCCCAGCATCGAGTCATTTCCAGGCCATCAACATCACGAGCAGCAACTCGCTCACGTTCCTTGTCAATAACACCATTGACCTTTGGAAGCAAGGCCTCAATGTGGCTTTCTGGATGCATCACGTCAGTCAAGTGCAACAATACTCCCCGCTCATTCTTCCTCCGTACCAATTTGAGAAAGCAACACATTGGATGGAGCTCAAAGAGATGCCGCTCAGCTCGCCGCCACCTGCTGCCACCGAGCAGCAGTCTGCATCACAGCCAGAAGCACCAAAAACCCTGACAAGTTTCGTTGCCTACCAAGGAGAAAATAAGCAGAATGCTCGATTCCGCGTCAACGTTGGCACCTCCCAATTTCAAGTTCCTGCCAATGCAACCAAAATTGCCCAAAAAGTGGCAGCAGTCCCGGCCATGTTTCATGTCGAGATTGCACTGCATGCTATTTACAGTCAGGATCCTGAGTTGGACGGTACTGAGTACCAGCCGCTTATTCGAAATACTCATCTTTACGATATCCTATGCGCCGATGTCAGTGACGACCTCCTTATTGATGTGGCGTGGTCTGGAACACCAAACCGCAGCTGTACGTGGAAAATCTTCAGCTCAGCGGACGGCAGTGGAGCGCCAAATACAGTCTATAGCACCGGCGTCATCTCATTTACCTCACCAGCGGATCCCTACGTAAAAGAGAATTATGATCACTTGACTCGTCTCAGTGGAAGGGACAGGTGCGAGAGGTTGCTGACGGGGACCGATGAGAATGTCGATGTGCTTCAAGGCCGAAGCATATACCGTTCAATGCAACAGCTGATTGAATACAAAGAAGCAGTTGGCAAAGTCACAAAGGTCTCTAGCAATGGCAGCGAAGCAGCCGGTCGTGTCAAAGCACATCGACTCGGTGGACAGGAAGACGGCAAGGTTGGCTACGTCAACGCGATACGCACCGAAACCTTTTGCCAGGTGGCGAGTATCTTCCTCAACCTGATGATTGAGGATGAAGATTCTTCATCGGAGAGGGACAATAAGGGCGCTATCTTTATTTGCCGTGGCTTTTCTCAGTGGCTGCGCAGTGGCAGCTTGTCGGATAACAGCATTCACCCGAGAGAGTGGAATGTGTTTGTTGCCTGTCACCGAGGCTCCGAGTCGGGATACATTGCCGACATGTTTGTCTTTGATGGCCAGGATGGGTCTTTGGCGGAGGTCATGCTGGGTGTTTCTTATGAACGACTAGCGACGGATGACATCGTTACTGGACAACTGGCTGCCGAACCCTCGCGCGCAGAGATCCGGAGCTCCTCATCAACAGACGGACCCGCGCCGGCGGACACGCCCAATAATAATCCCGCCAAACACATTTCACAGAAAGGTTTATCTTCTGTTTCGGAGGGCTCTGAGCCAGCACCCACATCGGCGCCTTCCGCAAATGCTGCTGTTGACGCGGAGGTCTACGACAAAACCGTAGAGCTGGTCTGCAATCTGTCAGGATTGGAGCCAGACGACATCAAGAAAGACTCTGACTTGGCAGAGCTTGGTATCGATTCCCTCATGGCTATGGAAGTAGTTCGCGAAGTCGATGCGGCATTCCATGTTGTGTTGACTAATGATGCCTTGATGGAGCTGACAGACTTCAAGAGTCTGGTGGCTTGTATCAGATCCGCACTGGGTATGAGCAATGACACTGCACCTGCAAACGAACCTGCTGCATCATCAACTTCAAAAGGCATCCCCGGCCGGCATCTCAATGGCACTTCAGCTATGGAACCCACAAGCACTGTGAATGGTGACGCCAGCAGTGCCATGGACGGCTATAACGTCATACCGAATGGCAGTCCTGCCACGTTGTCGTCATCAATCGTCTTGGAAGTCTTCAACGAGCTGGCATGGGAGACCGATAACCTTCTTGAAGAGCACAATCTGGCTGGATACAACAAACACATCACCCCACGAACAAGCGAGCTGTGTGTTGCCTACATTCTCGACGCGTTTGAACAGCTCGGCTGTTCCATCCGCTCTGCAAAAGCAGGCGATCAATTACCGCGTGTCTCTTATCTTGCTAAGCACGAGAAGCTCATGAAGCTCATGTATCAGCTGCTGGAGGTCGACGCCCGTCTCATCGACATCCAAGGCTCAACCATCACACGCACAGCAGTCGCGCCGCCACTCAAGTCGGCGGATACTTTACTCGCAAAATTGCTAGAGGAAGAACCGACGCACATGTACGATGTCAAGCTTGCAGCTCTTGTGGGCACCAGATTTGCCGACTTGATAACTGGAAAGGAAGACGGCGTCCAACTCATATTTGGGCGTCAAGAGAGTCGCGAGGTGGCCTCTGACTTTTACGCCAAGTCTCCTTTTACAGGTGTCTGGATTCACCAACTTTTACTGTTTATGGAGAAATTTATCTCCAGGATTCCCAAGACTGGTGAGACGATTAACATCCTTGAGATTGGCGCGGGCACCGGTGGAACCACTTCGCAGCTTGTGCCTCTGCTGGCCAAGCTCGGCGTGCCAATCCGATACACCATGTCAGATATATCTGGCTCCTTGGTCGCGGCCGCCCGCAAGCGATTTAAGCAGTACCCGTTTGTTGAGTTCAAGGTGGTTGATGTCGAGTCTGCACCCGATGCCGCCCTTGTGCAAAGTCAACATATTGTCCTGGCCACGAACTGTATCCATGCTACGCGCAACTTGTCTGTGTCACTGGCCAACATTCACCGCATGTTGCGAACTGATGGCTTTTTGATGCTTCTGGAGATGACACATCAAGTCCCCTGGATTGACTTTGTCTTTGGTCTCCTTGAAGGTTGGTGGCTGTTTGAAGACGAGCGTGATTATGTGCTTGCCTCTGTGAGCCACTGGGAGAAGACATTGAGATCAGTCGGATTTGGTCATGTTGATTGGACCAGGGGAGACCATCCAGAGGCCGATCTGCAGCGGCTTATTATTGCATTTCCCTCCAAGGATAGCCATCCTCAAGCACCGCGGCCGTCTGGATATGTTTCGCGCGTTTTTACACCGTCTTTGCCCACCAACAATGCCGAGAGACAAAAGATCAGTGACAACTACGTCGAGAAATACTCCAATGACTTCGAGCTGCCAGAATCAATATCCTCAAGATCAAAGGCCACGTCGAAGGCTTCCTCGCGCTGTGTTCTCGTTACTGGCGCAACAGGCAGTCTTGGCTCTCACATTGTGGCCGCCTTTGCGCAGCGCAGCGATGTTAAAACGGTCATCTGTATTAACAGACTGAGCAACACTGAGGCCAACGTCCGTCAAAAAAGTTCATTTGCCATGCGTGGAATTGAGCTCGACGCCGCGGCTATGGCAAAGTTGGAAGTGATTGAAACTGATACAAGCAAGGCTTCCATAGGATTGTCTGCCGACAAGTACCAGTCTCTACTCGGCAGAGTCACCCACATTGTCCACAGTGCGTGGCCCATGAGTCTGACGCGCCCTATCCGCATGTATGAGATCCAAATGAAAATTCTAAGAAATCTCATATCCCTCGCAGCGGACATTGCCAAGGAGCAGCCCCAGCTCCGCGTCGGGTTCCTATTCGTGTCATCCATTGCCGTGGTTGGCAACTACCCTCTGTGGAAGGGAACCCCCTTGGTGCCTGAGGAGCCGACAACTGTCGAGTCGGTCCCTCTCACTGGCTATGCAGAGGCGAAGCTAGTCTGCGAAACCGTTCTGTCCAAGACGCTACGCCGCTATCCCGATCGCTTCCAGGCCAAGGCCGTGCGGGTTGCGCAAATCTCCGGATCCACCACTAACGGCTACTGGAATACTTCCGAATACATGCCTTTCCTCATCAAGTCATCCCAGTCTCTTGGCCTACTCCCATACCTCGAGGGCACCCTCTCCTGGTACCCCGTCGATGGCGTCGCTGCTACCCTAGGCGACTTGCTCTTGTCCGAGACGGCCGACGACTGGATCTACCACATTGACAATCCGTCGCGCCAAGGCTGGCAGGAAATGATTGCATCCCTCGCCAGCGCCCTCGGCCTTGGGAAGGAAAGCATTGTTCCATTTGACCAGTGGATTGATCGCGTCCGACGACTGCGCGGGTCTACGGTAGATAATCCGGCACTGCAGCTGATTGACTTTTTCGAAAACTACTTTATTCCAATGTCGTGCGGAGAGCTTATCTTGGATACAACCAAGGCAAATCAGTACTCTGAGACGCTTCGTAACCAAGGGCCAATCACGGACGAGGTCATTGGCAAGTACATCAAGGCATTGAGGACATCAGGCTTCTTGAATTAAATTGGGATTTTTTAAATTGTTTATTATCTTATCTCTTACGTTATTTTAGGGTTAGAAAGTATATGCTATTGCAATACAACTTTTTTCTTAGCTTTTTTCAGCAATCTGTCGATACAATGTAAGCTCTGGTGACACCAGAGCAATTGCCCAAAGTACGACATGCAATGGCGCAACAAAATAACTGAAGGATTATTAATGTATACTGGCATACATATTCAGGCTTGTCACGATACTGGAATTGACCCTCGGGTCCCCCGAATTATATCCGGTACTTGCTCGGGTGGTTGTTAGAAACAGAACCCGGCAACAGTCAGAACGACACGACTGCAGCTACATACTCTCCCTTCTCCTACTGCGCATTTCAAGTGCCTTAGTAGCTTGTCGCATCTAATCAAATTCAGTATCACATATCCTAATTTACACAATCATGGGAGAGAGCATGAAAACCACCGACTGGAAATCCGACCCAAATACTCTTCGGAGGGAGGCACCGTCTCTCCTTCAACTGGCCAAAGACTCCCCCGACACCCTCATAGTCACGCCTTCCAACCCATTTTATACATCCATTCGCCAAGAGTACAACGAGTACAACCGTCAGACTGAGCCACTCGCCATTGTCTTGCCAAAGAGCATTGATCAGCTACGACAGGCAGTAGTCTACTGTTCTGGCCATAAACCCCCGATTCCTATGACGATTCGAGGCGGTGGACATGACCCCTACGGACGCACCGTTGTGTCGACCGCTGCTCAGTGTGACCTAAGATTTCTCAAATGGATCAAGATCCTCGAGAGCAACCCTTCCTCAACCGCAACAGACAAAGTTGTCGCGCTTGGACCGGGTATTACTGCCATAGAGCTGCATCGAGCGCTCGATGGCGCCGGGCTCAGCGCAGCGACGGGCTGGGTAGGCAGTGTTGGCATGGTAGGATGGTCTTGCGGTGGTGGGTACGGCCTATCCTCTGGTGCATGGGGGATGGGCGTGGACAACATCCTAGGTGCAAAGGTAATGCAAGCGGACGGTCGTATCATCGACACCCGAGATGATCCGGAGCTGTTGTGGGCAATGCGTGGCGCTGGACTGGGAAACTTTGGCATCGTGGTTGAACTGCGAGTCAGAGCTCGTCCCAAACCTCGGTACATTGCTGGAATTCTGGTCTTTTCTCTGCAGCATGCTGTCCAAGTGCTCTCGGGCTTTCAGACCCTCGTGAACGAAGGAGTACCGACTAGCTTTGGCGGAGAGATGACCATCAACACGACCGACGAACTCGGCCCAGCCATCAACATCTTTTTCACTTGGATATGCGACAGCCACTCGGATACTCACGCAGCTGAGGGGACAAAATTCAAGGAAAAGCTCCTGCAGAGGCTTCAAGTGGCCCCCTTGGTGGACACAGTTGGCGACAGTAAGTCTACTCCATTACAACGTATGACTTTCAGCTTTGTAACTAATTTTTTTTATCTCCAAAAGCATCAATCCTTGCTTTTCACGAGACACTAAGTCAAGGCATTGAAGAGTCCCAGCATGGCTACTGGGATATGGCATCTCTGACACTGGCCCATCTCACTCCAGAGGTGATTGGGATCATCATGCGGAATCCAGCGCCCACTGGCGGCGCATCGGCCATACTCGTGCACCACGTCCACGGTCGCGCCGTACAGCCTGATGGCACGGCTTCCTGGAGTCATCGCCGCCAGCACTACGTTGTTTCGCCATGCGCCATTGCACCACTGGACGCATCTCCACGACAGAAGCAGGTCACAAGGGAATGGACGCGAGTTATTTATAGTGAGATATTGCAAACCGGTCAGGCTTTGCCAAAGGGCTACTGGAGCATGTCGCGGCCAGCGGACTGCGACGCAACCCGTTTCTATGGCGCCGACACGGTCAGGAGGTTGACCAAGTTGAAAAGGAAACTGGATCCGTCAAACGCATTTCCGTTTGGCTTACCTCGTTTCAATACACAGGAGTCGCGGGATGAGATGGCTTATTTATAAAGCAATACGAAAGGAGCATTAATTTTATGGCTGAATACCTAGATTGTCTTCTGCTGTACTAGCTATCCACTTGATCCTTGCCATCCTGTATCAGTTACCCTGCAGAATGCCCCAGTCGCCTTCACTCCAGACAGATTTAACTCTCCAGTATTTAATCTTCCACAGTCCATCGGAGTCATCTTTGACAAACTCATACCAGTACAGACTGCCCACCAGGAGCGACTTGGAACCGTCCTGAAGACCCTGGCCTGGAGCGTAGTGCTGCGCCAGCCCGCAACTGGTACCCACGGCCTTGGACTCGCCTTCGACATAGTTGACACGCACATTGGTGAGGAAGTGCGTCGTGTCCATTTTGGAAATGGGATCGAAGCATTTTGCCTTGACTTCTTCCAAGCTGTTCATGACTTTGCCATTGAGGTCAAAGAGGCAGTCGGCTGCGAAGCTCGACGCGAATAACGCGGCGTCCGCTGTGTCGAACCCCCACAGACAGCGATACATGGCGTCAGCGATGGCCTCACGGTCGCCCAAAGCGGGAGTGAGCTTTGGCAAAATTGATGGCAGGTCCATTTTAGGTAAGCAAGGTGGGAAATATTGCGTGTTTGGTGCTGTTCTGTATTTTGGTGGTGTTCGACTATCTTCTCTGAGCGCGGCTGTGGGCTTTTGCCTCGCTTTTCGTTGACGACTTGGGCACCCTAATCTCCCTAAATGTATCGTACCTAAGCTCTCGGGACATTTAAAAAATGCTAAAGACCCCCGGTGAGTTTTTTACTGTAACCCACTTTACTGAAGGCCACGAGTTAGGGTTAGTCGAGCAACAGAGCAGGTATAGGGTAGATCAGTGACCGTTCTGGTTTTGCCCCCCAGATTGTGGTCATTAACTACTGGCTTATGTACTAATCCGCAGACACCCCCGTCTTGTTATGCCTTTTGCCCTGGCTGGGAAAATACTAATAGTACATAGGTTTACATGGGTATACTTTTGTGCATGATTAACATTCAAGATCTAGACGTGCGCTGCCGTTCCGCCTCAGCATCTTTCTGGATCTGCAAAATCGTTCGGCTTCGCGAACGAATCCTTTTTCCGTAACGCCAAAAAATGAAGGGAATAGGAGCCAGGCACAACTCTATCAGGCCGAGAAGTGTGCCGGCCCAATGAGGTGTCAGGTTTTGATACATCTTCGGTCCGGCCAGGGGCAATGTTCCTCCTAGGATAGATCTGAAAACTGTATTTGAAGAGAGCGCAGAAGCTGCGTAGATGCCGTAAGATCCCGCCACTTTTATTCCATGTTAGTCAGTCGAGAAATCCCAGTGGGACGAGGCACATACAATAATTCGAGCTGTAGATAAAACACAGCGTATTTCCAAAGCCAAAAGGAACTCCAAAAGCAATGGGCACCAGCCAGTGGATACTTGCAGGCACACAAGTCCAGGCAAACACGAGTTGCCCTATCGGAGTACATACCGCACCAAGGCTCATAATGGACCCTGCGGCTTCAGGATATACACGGCCAGTTTCGGGGTTGATTGGACTGGAGTTGATGATGCGCCTCCAAAGCGGCTCGAGACAGATGGCAAGCATCACTCCTAGACCGTTGCCTAAGTATGCCAAGCCACTGATACCGGGTCCCCAGCCTCTATAATTTTGGAAAACGATGGGATATGCGACGAAGGAAAGGTAGAGAACGGCATAGACAACAGACACCCTGGCACGACATTAGCATTTGCCTTGCCAGCAAGCTGCTTGGGTCTTGACTTTGGCTACTTACCATGTATTAAAGAACCACAGAATGGGCTCAGTTGCTGCCAAGGTGAACGGCCGGCGCAGATTGACCTTGAGCTGCGACCAGAAGGATGTCTTGTCGTCGTAGCGAGACCAATAGCGACTATCCTGCTCTTTCCGGAGCCGTGAGGCTCTTTTTCTGAGGAGGACAGGGGCATATGTTTCGGGGATCGTAGCCATGAGCAGGACAGAGGCGCCGCTGAGAATCATGGTCAGCCAGTTATCCCAGCGCCAGCCCAACCCCGCGTAGACGAAGCCACCGATGATGGGCCCAATAACAGGACCATTGAATGGCGCGATGCTCCATAGCGAGAAACCAACTGCCAATTTGTCGGGTGGATAGATGTCGACCAAGCTACCTGGCGCATTGGAGATGGTAGCAGCACCAAACACGCCTCTGTTGAGATTGGCAGGTCAGCCTACGCAAAAGTCACGCCACCATCCACAAGAGACAAATTGCGTACCCGAAAAATCGTACAACTAATATCTCAGCTATCGATGTGGCCAACGAACACGGAAGGATGAGAAGAGTGAAAACCACCATGGACACGAGATAGATCGGGCGGCGACCAAACACCTCGCTGAGCGGTGCTTGGATCAGACTACCCGCACCAGTGCCGATGAGGTAGGTGGTGATGCCCAGCGTCGGGATGACGGGGAGATGAATATCGAAGGCTTTGCTGACTCCCGGTATGGACGACGTGTAGATAGTGCTGTAGAGGGACACGATAAAGGAGGAGAAGGCGATGCAGAACAATGCCCAGGCACGGCGCCAGGATGACCATTCTTTGGGGTTGGTGGTATCTCCAGCTTTGAACCGGACCTCGAAGTCGGCTTCATCTTGGCCACCATGGTCTTCTTTCTCATTGCTTGTCTTGACACCACCGTCGAGGGCATCATCACCACGAGGGATGGCGCCTTGCACAGCATCACCCTGACCCTCCTGCACTGGCTGAGCTTTTGGATCCTGATGGACCACACTCGACATGGTAATCGGTGGCGTCGGTCAGACGCTAGGAATAGGATAGTGGAGATATTGTTCAGCGTCAGTACATGGCTCTCCCCGAGAAGCGGCTGCACTTCAGGTAGCGTCAGTGTTTTGTACAGTTCGCCCGTTACACAAAGCTCTTCCCCTGACAATCCAGCAAAGCACCTTAATGATTGCATCCAAGGAAACCGACAAGTATCTGACAAATGGACGCTCATTCCAGCCGAGAAAGGCCGATTGAAACCAATCAAATACTTGCCAGTTTACATGGATGCAAACCGGATAAAAACCACCCGTGGCTAGTTTTTGATTGGCTCAAACATGACTCTCGAGTCTTTTTTAGGCGTTTTGACAGCGGGAGTTGCCGCGTTTGCCGTTCATGGCGGCGCTGCGCGCGCCCCGCTCTCATCCTTTGAGCCTTTGATATCAAGGTGCTTTTTATTTCCAACATGTCAGACGAGGCTTGCGACACTTTGTCTCGACCTAGTTAGAGAGAGCGATCCTGCTAATAACTCTGTCCCGCGTTGTTGCCCTTCGTTACTCTCTTTCTCAAGCTTCCAATCCTCAGCCTCGTGCGCCACTTTCGTATTTCCTTCCCAACATCGTCCTTACGAGCTTTGTTCTTGTTGCGCTTCTCTCTTGAGCCTCGCTCTCTTTTTTCATTTTGGCCCCCAACTGTTAGGACTCATCCTCTTTCCTAAATCTGGCTTATTCTCAGTCTCGCCAAACTAAACTAAATTCTTACGGCTGAACAGTCCTGGTATAAAAACACGACGAAATGTAAGTTCCAAGACACGAATGAGACGATATCCAGCGTGTTCCTAGAATCCCTACCAAAGAAAACCAAAGAAAACAAAAATGGCATTCAAACGGCTAATTCCATTTGCCTCCCTTGCAGTCAGTTGCATTGCAGCCATGTCGACTCCGGCGCCACTTCCCAACCCCCAGCGTGTCATTACCGACACCGATCTCGAGACCGGCATCTCGCATTTCAATACGAGCCTGGACGAAAGCCTTGCGGTCAAGCAGGATCTCGGAGGTTCCCTGTTCCGTCTGGGCTACATCACCGACAAGACCCCCAACACGCTCGATGGCACCGATCTCACCAACTACATTGAGTACCTGGAGACTGCCAGCGTGCCTCCTGTCACCCTCCCCGACGGCCGTGGCATGATGTGGTACATCGACACCCCTCCTGGTGAAGGCAGTCCTTTCCACCGCACCATCAGCTTCGACGTTGTTATCCAGGTCGCGGGCGAGATCGAAATCACACTCGAATCTGGCGAGAAGCGCATCCAGAAACCGGGTGACATGCTCATCCAGCGCGGCACCGCTCACAAGTGGAGAAACCCCAGCAACGACAAGTGGGCACGCATGGTTGGTGTCATGTACTCGAGCAACCCCATAGTTCTCAAGAACGGCACCGCACTTGGTTCTACCGGACTTTAGTCGCCTTATTAGCAATAGTATAGACTATTTTTTGCCTACATAGGACAATCAATTTATTTTGAGCTCACCTTTTTTCACCTGCGTAAGCATCTAGAGTGATAATAAATTTCATGTGCCAGCGAAACAACGTTGTAAAGTACTGCCAGTAACCTGGTTACTTCGTATGCGCAAAATCACCAAAACTCTGAAATATACACATTCTCTTTTTCTGTCTCAATCTATTGACATAGTTATAACAGCGCGATCAAGATCAAATAGATAAAGATCGAATCATCAAATCTTGTCCGTGTATCTCTAGTATCTCTAGTACTCTAGATTGTATTGGCGTTGTGTCATTCAATAATACCCTATCTTTCAATAGCCTCTAGTAGTTGCAACACTGGTATCAGGTAGTTTCCCAGCTCTCTTTCCCATCGAACATGCTGATTATGTTCCATCTGCTGCATCTCATCCAACATTGACGCTATCTGGCGTAACATTCGACGATATATAGAGCGTATCAGGGTGGCTCCTTGTTGACCGTCAAGAGTAAACCGCCCGAGAGCCATAGGAGGGAGATTCTCAAGGGCGGCAGCCAGGGAGGGGCTGGAAGGAGCCACAACGGGCAACAGACGAGGTTGTGCGAAGTTTTGCGGCGCGCTCCCAATGCTGCTGCTGCTGCCGCTCCGGCTATCCCTCTCAGGCCCCCCATCCGAGTTGACGGGCGTATCAGTGACATTATTGCTCAGAAACCCAATCACATTCTCAATCATGTCGAGAACGCGGTGTGTGTGGGCTTCCAGACAAGGCCGGCATGTCTTTAGGCGTTCCCAAAATGCCATGGCTTGACTAAAGAGCCGAAAAATAGCTTCCACGCCCGACTCGTCATTAATTGGCAGCGCCTGAAGTTCGGGTGGGCTGCTGTCGCCGCAGAAACATGACCGTTTCGATGTCTGATTTGACAAGCGCGATTGCCGGCGACTATTGTACGTTCCATGGCATGATGCATCCATTTCGGACTGCAGGATACGTTACGCACGGTTTGAATAAATTGGTATGAGAAGGAAAAGAAGGACAGCTAGGTGTAGCCGGTCGCAAGTCTACGACCACCTAAGGCCTGCGGAGCAAGCTGTAAGCAGTATGCTAAGAAGCGAATATTCTACTAATCTACTCCAATTATTGATGGAATGCTAGATGGCCTAGTTAGGTATAGCTGGTAGATATCTACCATCCCAAACTGGGGCCAAAAGTCTAAGAGAGAGGGAGCTCAGGGAGGCATAAGTAGGGAAGAAAGGCAATGATAATTACGAGGGGAGGCAGGGTCCTGGCCCCCAGGACCCACTTTTACGATGTATTAGGACTCTAGAATACTATGAATTCTATAGTGATTAAGAGAGTCCAGCAATAGAAATCATGATGATATCACGTGATATAAGATTTCAGAGCCAATCAGAAGGTCAGAAACTGTGGTTTTTGTCCAATCAGATTGAGCACTAAGACAGAAAGCTGGAAGGGGATGCAATAAGACATGCTAAGGTACGCTTCGCTCCGCAATTATGCTGAGGACACGGAAAAAGGAGGACTTTACTGAACATGCAGATGCTGATTAGATACGGTTTGTCTGTTTTCTGCAATTCACAGTGTGATTACGCTCCTTGCACAAATCCTTGTGCTATCACCTCACAGCATAAATCCTAAAGGAACATAATACAGCGTTTAACTGTATGTGCATAGCTCTGTGAGTAACTACAGGCGGGGTTTACAGAAGTAGCATTTAACTACCAGAACGATAATGGTGAGGAACCAAGTAGAAAAAGGAAGCCGAAAATATTACATTGAAAAAGTTTCGCGAACTCAATGCCATTGTCAAGGTAGAAATCCACCATTTCGAAGGATTGCTGGAGCGATGCAACGCTGAATACAATTTACCGTGGATGTCGGTCAATTTATGAGGACATCGAGGTGAAATATGTTACCGAGGGGCATATCATACAGTAATACCGTGCGAATATTGGCCCGACTATAATAAAACCGTTTATTTCCCACGCATATGCGCCAGTATACTTGATTCCGAATCGTCACAAACGATACAGACCTGTTTATACACTGGTCTTCTTGATTTTTTGCCTCGTCTTGCCAATTAGAAAATATACTCTGATATTGCCGTCAAAGAAAGCACCCCAATCGACAAAATGGGATCGAACGCAAACGATAGATCAGAGCGCTTTGGCGACATGAGGGATTACATGTCCAATACGTTGTTCCAGCCGCACCGAGCCCGCGACGCCATCCGGGACGCCCACCAGGGCAAGATCCCTACTCTACTGGGATACTACGCCGGGCTAGCCTCGGTCCCGATCACCCGCTGGGTGGCCCCCATGGGTTTTGACTATGTTTGGATCGATTGGGAGCATAGCGCCATGAATATTGAGACCATGACAACTGTACGTTGGAAGCAATTTTAGTCTCACACCTCTAGCTCGCGCAACCTCAATTCGTTATTGGCTCTTGTTTTGTAACTTTCTAGAAAGATTGTCCGCTGAATATAGCCATGCGCAGATGGTACACGAGGCCGTCTTCCTCAGCAACGGCMGCACGATCCCTTGGGTCCGCGTACCCGGCCACGACCATGCCACCATGGCGTACGCCCTCGACGCAGGCGCATCCATCGTGGTGCCCCAAGTCGACACGGTGGAACAGGCCAAGGAGGCCCGCGGGGCCGTAAAGTTCGGCCGAAAGAATGGCGGGCACCGCTCCGCGCCGCCTTTCCGCTACGTGCATGGGCTGACAGACGTGCCGCTCGACAAGGACCACTCGTTGTGGGAAAACTTCAACCGCCAGTCGGGCTTCATGATCCAGGTGGAATCGCTCGAGGGCATCCAGAATCTCGACGCGATCCTGACAGAAGTGCCCGAGATCGACGCCGTCTGGCTTGGCACCATTGATGCCCGCGTCAGCATGGGGCTGCCGGGTGGCCACGGCATCGTGGGGACAGAACCCGAGTGGCTCGAAGCTGTTGAGCTGTTCCACAAGACTCTGCGCAAGCACGACAAGCCTTACTCGGGCTTCTGCTTGGCCAAGGGGGATTCGTTCCTCAAGGGGAAGAGCTACATGTCCATGTGCATTGTAGCCGGAGATACGCTCAAGCTAAGTGAGATGATGGAACACTTGACGGACAGGAGAGCCGAGATGGCTCAGAAGCAAAATGGTGCCAAGTAAGGACTTTCGGTCTACTTTTGGTTGAAACAGAGACGCAAGAAAACGATGGTCTCTACTCAGGTCCTCCGAGAGCAGCACATGAAGTCGTGTTTTGAGCTTTTGACCAGCCAACTAGACGTAAATTGCAATGTGAATAATGTTACAAGCAAATATCGCGTCTTAGCTCACCTTTACTCGCCCACACTCACCCCATGGTTTAGCATCTCTTATCTATAAAGCAGCAAGCTTTTAACAACAGATCTCCTGGCTGCTGCATCTGTTGACGGGTCCAGTATCCCTGGCCAGGGCACCGCTGCAGTGTACCTAGACCCCTCTATCACCACTCCGCTACATCTTGACAGGCCTTTGGAGTCTCACCAGAGAACCAGTATTTCAAAGAAACGCAGATGGAAAAAATAAAATAAAAGCAAAAACATACAACAGCCGGGATTCGCTGGTGGTCACCCACCCAACTACTAACCGGCCGGCGTGTGGCTTAAGTACGGCTGAGCGGACGGGAAGCCCTGTTTTCCACACCCTGTGGTCGTATGTGATAAATCTCAGGTGAGAAATGATATATGTATGCTCCAGACTACCTTTTTGAGCTGGCCCTCTGCTGTGTCGCGTCCGTCTCACACGTCCATCAGAGCTTCATCACTCTCGACCCCCAGCATTACCATCGTAACCAGCCCATAGAGCGCGGCAAGTTTGTCCAGGATTGTACCTTCATTTGTTGTCTAAAGAAAGATGAGGAGTTTGTTTGTTCCTTTGTCCGCCGTATCTTGCACCCAGACTTCATCTGGCTGCGGCCAGCAAGACATGCCATCTCGGAAACTACTCCTCCGGTACCCCGTGTACCAGGCACGATAGTACGAATACTGCGGCATCATTCACAAGGCATTATATTATTTTTCGCAATGGTACTGCTTATGGTTCGAACTCCCATTTGACGCCCACGTCGCGCAACTGCCGTTTGGGCTGGTAATGAAATAGATAGACTGGATAAGCATAGAGGAGGCTAAAGCTACTAGAATCCCTATCCTAGAAGTTTTAAGCAGTAGGAAGAATCTAGATGATCCATTCAACTGGATTTTTACAATCCTGATAACAAGATTGCCTGGTTGTTGTTATTATATTGATTAATTTCCAGTGGAAGGCAGGTAAAGCTAAAAAAAAAAGATATTTAAAAAGGGCAGGGTTCGACCGTGCCTCTGAAGAGATCAGAGGGGTTATTGTCTGAGATAGACACAATTCACTTTAGATTTGGACTGTACCAGGAAGAATAGTACGCGTATCTGGCAGCATCCTTCATAAGACGTTATAATATTTTTTTGCAATAGTACTGCTCATGGTTTGAACCTATTCAACACCCATGTTATGCAACTGCTGTTTAAGCTAGTAACAAAATAGATAGACTAGACAAGCATAGAGAAGGCTATTAATATATTGTGATATCGACAGGTATGTATATGACTTCGGGGAAGTCTATGAGGTGTGCGGAGATATCTACGAGTTGTCATCGCTATGTATGTAACGATCTAGACCCTTGCATTCCTTCACAGCTCAGGTAGAATTATAAAAGGGACTTAGAACCCTTCAATATTGACGGGGCATGTACGGGGCGGCCATTGGCCTACTCCTACCCTCGCACAATTCGAAGGCTCTACTCCCACTGCGATGAACAATTAATCATCCCACTATGAATAACGTAATCCACAAGCGAGCGGCCATTCCAATCGAGCGGCCACCCTCTTCAGATTTGACCGCGTCTCATTATTTTGAATTAATTAGCACGTCACCATGCCTCCAAACTTGCATAAAAAATCAAGGGAATTAGCTGAGCAGGAGGGAAGGATTCTCCTTGCAATATCTGCCCTTAAGAATGATCAAATTTACAATATTTCCGAAGCTGCACGTGTTTATAATGTCCCCCGCACAACTCTTCAACGACGCCTAGATGGCTATATCTTTCGACCTGAGGCACGCGCAAACGGGCATAAAATGACTTAGAATGAAGAGGAATCACTTATTAGGTGGATATTATCTATGGATCAACATGGAGCAGCTCCTCGGCCATCTTATGTTCAAGAAATGGCTAATATCCTTCTCTTAAAGCGTGGATTACCTGTTTCCCAGACTGTGGGCAAGAACTGGGTATATAACTTCATTAGTCGGCATGAAGAGATCAAGACTCAGTACTCTAGGCGCTATAATCACCAGCGTGCTAAATGTGAAGATCCAAAGGTTATCCAAGAGTGGTTTAACCATGTCTAGATTACTATAATGCAGCATGGAATTGCGCCTGAAGATATCTACAACTTTGATGAGACTGGCTTTGCCATGGGCTTAGTAGCTACTGCTAAGGTAGTTACAAGAGCTGAGATGCTTGGTCGGCCCTTTCTTATCCAGCCAGGGAACCGCGAATGGGTTACATCTATAGAGTGTATTAACTCTACTGGCTGGGTGCTTCCACCATGCATTATCTTCAAGGGAAAGGTCTATATTGAGGGCTGGTATCAAGATACAGCCTTACCAGCAGACTGGCGGATTGAGGTTAGTGAGAATGGATGGATGACTGATCAGATTGGATTATGATGGCTTCAAAGAGTCTTTATTCCTGCTACCAGTCGTATAACTGATAGATATCGACTCTTGATTCTTGATGGCCATGGGAGCCATCTAACACCTCAGTTTGATTAAATCTGCACTGAGAATAATATTATTCCAATCTGCATGCCTGCACATTCATCACACCTCCTTCAACCTTTGGATGTTGGCTGTTTCTCTCCGCTAAAACGCGCATATGGCCGCTTAATTGAGAATAAGATGCAATCTGGTTTCAACCATATTGATAAGTTTGACTTCCTTGAGGCCTATCCGCAGGCTCGTACAGCAATCTTTTCAGCAGATAATATCAAAAGTGGCTTTTCTGCAACTGGATTAATACCACTGAATCCAGATCGGGTGCTCAGTCAGCTTAATATCCAGCTTAAGACCCCTACACCACCAGGCAGCCGATCAACCAATTCCATCCCAAAAACACCCTATAATCTTAAGCAGCTGAAAAAGCAGGAAAACACACTTAAGAAGCTACTCAGAGAGCGCACATATAGTCCTCCTACCCCTTCTAAGGCTGCGCTAGATCAGCTTATCAAGGGGTGTGAGATGGCAATGAATAGTGCTATCCTTCTTGCAAAGGAAAACCATGATCTACATGCCGCACATGAGAAGCAGCTTCAAAATAAGAAGCAATCTAGGAGGCAGATAGAATCTGCAGAGGGATTCTCTATCCAGGAAGGGCAGCAGTTCATTCAACAGAGGAATCAGGCTGAGGAAGCTATCCAGGCAGTAGATGCAGAACAACGCCCTCAACGGGCACCCCCGCGCTGCAGTGACTGTCATATTATAGGCCATAAGCGATTGCAATGTCCGCAGCGCAAGAATAACTAGTTTTAGTAATATAATCATGTTTTAGGTGTTCAAATACCCTCTAATTTCGGTTGCGGCCAAAATTCTATGGTTTAGTGGCCGCTCGATTGGAATGGCCGCTCGCTTGTGGATTACGTTAGCTAAAGCTACTAGAATCCCTATCCTAAAATTCTTAAGCTATAGGGAGAATTTAGATGATCTATTCAGCTAGATATTTTTAATCCTGATAACAAGATTACCTGGTTATTATTTTTATATTGATTAATATCGAGCAGAAAGCCAGGTGAAGCAAAAAAAAAAAGATTATCGACAAGAGCAGGGTTCGAACCTGCGCCCCCGAAGGGAACAGATAGTTTGTTGCCTAAGATAGACACAATTCACTAGGAGGAGATTAGTATTATTTATAGAACACTAGGATGGGGAGTACCGACAGTCTGTCGCCTTAACCACTCGGCCATCTTGCCCGGTTGTTGAATGTCGCAATTGGATGTGAATTATCCTGACCAAAAAAAGCATTCACCTCCACTACTCCGCAGAAGGATTGAATATAACCTGAACTTGTGCGACATGGAGGATACCCTGACTATTTGTTAGTGACCTTGATTTAGTACGTCATCAACGGTATCGTGGAGGCGAGTTCTTTTTTATTGGTCGTGATGAGTGACATCGATAATATTTCAACAGGCAAGGTGGAGGAGTGGTTGAAATGTGGTAGAGAGATTGACTGAGGCCAGCAAAATTAATTCGTCTTCTTGACAGATGCAGGACCATGTGGCATAGCACTGGATGTCTGGTGAAACTAATATACCTAGCAAATTTATATAAATGCGACATGGAATTTACACTTGATGGGTCTCGATTTGTAGGAATATGAGTAGCATGTCGGGGGCGTGAGGTGTGTGAAAATATATATATACACATTTCCCTCTATAATGAGCACAAGTAAAGGATTTTCACGTACTCGGATACATGAATCATTAAGGTAGTTAAGATCAAGGACACGTATAATTAATAGGTGTCGATGTCCATATATTTAATGGAATCGACGTATTTAATAATTCACTCACTGCCTCCATACTCATATTGGGAGATGTCGTTGAATATTAGGTAGAGTTGCATATCTGGGACGACAAGCAAATCGCTTTCTCCTTTTGGCCGAATAGTATTCATTCTTGACATAAATAACCCAAGGTGGAGGGTTCGAAACCCATCAAGACAGACTCTACTGTTATTCTTATTTTATTATTTTATTACCTTTCTCTTTTTCCGACCATAATCGCCTTTATTATGACCATCGCAGCAACCGAGTGTTTGGATCTCATGCACGCTCCAAATATTTGGCCAACTTAAATACACCCTCCTGCACCATGACTGCGAATCTTCAAAACGAAACCAACTCTTTATTATGGCGTTAAATCATCATTAACCGACACAGCAGACATGATGTCCCTCCAACCGCTCGCATCCGTAGAGGACAGTGTGCCATGAAACGCGACCAGGACCCTTAGCAACCCTGAGCAAGGAAAAGCAGGAGTATACATCGTTTTCGAGCCTCGACGATGGCCACCTCGCGATGGACTGTTTGGGACCAAGGTAATACGCACACTTACACGCCTTCCCGTCCACTAACAGCTCGAACAACTGCCACAGGACAAAACGCCTATGGTATTCTGTACAATTCCACTTCTTGCACTGTTCACACGGACCGTTCACCTCAATTCCCCGACGGTACAGAACAATGGCGTATTATTGGACCGAAGAGCTGACAGGCTTTGCCGCCGGTTGACCATCGCGACGCCATGCCCATTCCACGTCCCGAATAATGGCGAGAAGCTGCACACATGATTACTCCTAGGGAAGCTTCACTTCCTGCTGCGCGGCCTCGAGAGCACCGCGCCTGTCGCATGAAGCCCCATACCTGTCTCCCTCTCCCTTCTTCTTTTGAAGAACTTTCTCCTCCACGCCATTTTCCAATCCTTATTCTACTACGGCATATTGATATCGGACTGTCAGCCAGCACCTGCTAATATGTCACCCTACTATCATTTCTACTATTCAGAAAAGGTCGTCTAGACACTCTTTTAGCTTAATCATTGAGTGCACTCGCCATTACCCAGTTTTGAATCTCGTGGTTCCTATGACTGGCTAAAAACTTAGAATAGGAAAGAGAAAGTATTTTCATCCTTTGAAATGCCTAGAAAGTGAATAACCTTAAGCATATCAATGTATATATATCTCAATATCCGCACCTCTTAGAGGTACAACTGAGTGCTCCTATTCAATATATGGCTTATATTCACTCAACTGGCCCTTAAAGTCTATAACAGTGAATAGAGACACTAGAATGAGTTATGTAATTCTTCAGAACCCACAGCATAAATAGACTGATCTTCCCTCTTTTTACTCTCCATCCTATTCTACATCTTTCCGGTTTGCTATCCATCCTTTTTCCAGTCTAAAAGACTCTATTTTAAACCCTCGCCTGATGGGCCTCTTGCCTCTGAGAAACTTTGCTCCCCTTTTTCAAGAAGATTGCATGTCTTTAGGGGCCAAGCTAGAGACATACACACGCCCGGCATGAGCATGATCATACCCATGTCCCTTGCCCAGCAGATTACCGGCCCAGCCTTAAGCACTGGCGGCCAGGCATTTGACCTGGATCACTAGCACTATACCAATCCGCATTTTCATAACCCACAGGCATTCGCCCTACAAGCGCTTTCGCGCCCAGCGCATTTGTTCCCCGCGATTCAGGCTATAATGCTATGGATGTGTCTGTGGATGAATTGTCTTTAAATGACGTTGATGATGCAGGGAAATACTTCCCAATTTGCCGCTTCGACAACGCATACTTTTCAGATACTCCAGGACCTGGTGACACTGAGCACTGTGCCAACCGAATCACCCTGTCCCCTAATGCACATGCATTCTGGGTGAGATGCCTCTTCGCGTTGAAGCCAGTTGCTCTCAACCAGGATCACAAATGCCTTGAGCTCGAGTTTCACTGGCCGTCTCCCGTTCTGGCACGATCCTTCTAACCAGTAAACCTTCCCTCCCAGAGCGCCTGGATGGCAGCATTGGCGATGCTTGTCTCTTTGACCCCAGCACAAATAGCATGATTTTGTCAGACCGTAGGATATGGCTGGAAACGGACGACCCCGTCAATCGGCCCCTTCCAAGCGTCAGGCTGTAGCAGCTCCACTTGACTATGCAAAGACTGGCAGCACTCAGTGGCGCTGCAGAGATTTACGATGAGTTGAATCACATAGATGACTATTAAATTGTCGACATGGTGAGATTATGATTCTACAGACGATTCTTGGGAGGTTGACGAGATTTTGACGATATTGTATGCGTTTATGAGCCATCCATCTCTTTGCTTTGATGCTAACATGGATAAAAGGTTACGATCGACCAACTTTGAATTTGCCTTCAGGACGTCATCATAGCGCTTGGAGCCGTTGAGGACGGATTATGGAAGGGAGTCATACACTGGCAATTACAGTGGTAAGGACCCCTTAGTTCTGATAGATCATCCAGTCACTGGAACTGGGGTATAGGTGCTGGCCTCCATCGAAGAGGAACTCAGTGACACCGTCCCGCGCATTCACGATTACCAGCCAAAGACGCCTGTTAGAAACGCCCAAAGAATGCCGTGAAGGTTAAGGGTTTCCCAGCCTAGCGCATTGAAGTCACTGTATGCCATCCGAGCTGCCTAGCCTCTAGACATGCATCGAGGATGAGTTCAAAGATCGTCCAAGGTTGCATCCTCGATTGGATTAGCCCAAATATTCTGGATGCTGCTGACATGCTCCAGATCAGTGGTTAAGAACATGCCAAAGGCCTCGTCGACGTAGGCGCCGTCTTCCGTGTGGTTAGCTTTATCCACTGTGCAGAAGAGGCCATGGGCGATCGGGACCTTCATATGCTCTTCATCTTGCGCGGGAAGGTTGTATAGGTAGTCAACCTCAAAGCTTTCACTCGTCGGCGTATCGGAATCCTTAGAAATAGGGACAACTTGGACTGACTTGCTGGCGGTGTTTCTACTTGGTTATTCCTCGGTCCTTCGATTAGCCCATACTGCTCGATGGGTCCTGCGCTCTGGTCATAACGCTAGGCCATGTCATATGGTTACATCGCTTGCTATCGCATCCTTGCTAGGCGTCCCAGGGCAGTAACCTAGCGGCTCCGCAAGGTCAATTACTCCTGGCATCTGCATTAGCATGGGTGACCAGGTAGCTTCCAACTGACTCGCCTCGTTCGGACTGGCTGGTGGGAACAGAATGTCGTCATAGCTCTACACAAGAGACGCGATATACTAACGAATCCCTGCGGCTAGTCTGTGGGACCAAGTCAAGAAAACAGTTACTAAGGATAATGTAAGATATAGGTTCTAGCGAGCGAAGTGGCGAATGCTTAACAGAAGCAGGGCAGCGAGGGAAGATTCCTAGCTAGTATAGTCTCCACGCTTAAGATGTCTGAGCTTAGACGTTAATATAACTACCAGGCTATGTACTTAAGTGTCCATGGTCAGCAAGTTCAAGGCGACGTCGGAAGCTAACTCAAGACATTGGTCTTCTCCCATCCACAAAGCAGCGTGAAACCACCAACTGTCTTTTCCGAACCGCATTGCTGTTGTAAATTCCCAGAATTCAGGATACCAGCCTGCAGACTCCGAATCCATAACACCCGATAAATGCCCTTCTTCGTCGACCAGGATATTATGGGCCTTGAAATCCCTGCGGGTAAATGTTATCCGATGGGGAGTTACTGGATTTTCCTCGCACACAACAGTGCTTCTTCATACTCTGCAGTTGAATCGAAGCCATGAGGAGAGGCCAGACTGAAGAGAAATGCATAAAAATCCCTAGTGGATGCAAAAGGACCCATAGAATGATCAGGAACCCGGGAGCTTCGTATACGCGTGCCGATTGCTGAGCAGATGGAATCATGATAAGGAGAACGCTATTAACAGATTGTATGCATCTTAAATTTTAGTTCATGCAGCCACGCTTGCTCGTAACTTTTTAGCTAGTCGAGTGAGTCTTTCAGTGGCATACCGGTATTATTTGTACATCAAGGCAAGGTGGCGGAGTGGTTAACGCGTCAGAAAAATTACCTGCAGGCCAGAGTCCAGAGATACCGTTGATGACGTCCTGAACCGAGGTCACTAACAAACGGTCAGTCCTAGGTACCCTCCATGCCGCACAAGTTCAGGTTATATTCAATATGTCTGCACTTCTAGTGGAGGCGAAGTTTCTATTTTGTTATCATGATAAGAGAGAACAATTCCTGATTTTTCAACAACAGGCAAGGTGGCAGAGTGGTTAATGCGTCAGCCTCGAATAGTAAGCTGATTCCTTAGGGAGCGCCGGTTCGAATCCGGTCCTTGTCGTTTTTTGCCGCTCCAAAGGCGTAGTGGGCCCTTCCGCCATACGGGCCTTTTTCCTCTTTTTTCTTTTTTATAATTTTTTTTCCCTTATTTATTTTATTTTATTTATTTATTTATTTTGTTTTTTAGGGACTCAGGTAGTTCCTCGACCTGCCAATATAGAAGATGTTTTTCGTATAGGAAATCATGTGTGTGGTTGGCCTGATCTCTGCACTTGTATTAAGATGATGCTATGATCTTGGTGTCGTGCAGATATAAATAGTTATGATGTATCTATGCCCTTTGAGTATCTACTTAGTGAGCTAGTGAATAAATCCATTTCAGACCAGCATTTGAGCCATGGAGAGTGAATTTTTTATATAATCAGAATCATTCTTCAGGTTATTTCCTTGTAGAGTGAATATATAATACTACACTTAGGCAAGTTCCGTTCTCGTATCCAAATTCAGGACTCTAATTCTACCTTTTCTTCCTCATTACCTGCATAATGATGTGGCTTTTACTTGTTTGAATTCTGCCTTTATCGTCGAATCAAGGGCAAGATGTTGAGATATTATCTGCAAAAATGGCAGCGCAATCGAGCCAGTCGGATATCCAACGCAGGGCCGATACTCCTACAAATGGCTGATGAATAGGATCAGATTCCGCCGGGGAATGACAGGCTACCCAGTACCTGCAGACTGGAAAACCAACTTATCGTTAGTTAACGGACCTTAGAACTTTTCCTTGAATAAGGAGGATCACTAACGTCACAAAGGTAAATTTCGTCTAGGATTCTACACGAATGAACGAAAGATTAGGTCCAGAGGGCCCACACTCGAATGTCCTTCTCCCAGAGCCTCGATTCTTACGCTGAGGACAAGGCTGGTTCGAAGGCTGGAAAAGTCTCAGATTTCCAAAGACGAACCTATGTGAGGGTGGCCAGAGTCAGCAGACTCTTACCCAGGAACTAAAGAAATGGACTCACAAACCAGTACCTGGAGAGCCAGGCCAGTGATTCTCTCAATAACAGGTGGTAGGACACCATGATCGAGGAGATCAGGGAGATCCTGGATGCGGCCAGCACTGTGCCGACTTTAGGTGTTCTTGACTATGGATTTGCTGGTGCTCTACTGGATCATGTCAAAGCATCTCCTGAAGTAGACATTCTGTCGGTTATTGGCCGGGCAGATGATAAGCTCGGCGTAAGCTCGATGGCTGCTCTACGATTGCTCATGAAGCATAGAGTCCAGACCGAAGTGGTCGAGCCCAATCTCGGGCAGACCTTTTTACTCTGATTCATATCCTTGCCCAAAAAAAGGATAGCAAGAGCCCAGGTATGAACTGTCCATGCGATATTTTGACATCTACAGTCTGTAACTTACAAATGCTTCGCTAGATGACATTACTAAGGGCTGAAGGCCTGCAAATGAGAAAGTGAGCAGTGTGCTCACAGCCGAACCACGCGCGTCAGAAATCAGACGCCATTTCTGCTGCGACTCAGTTTACTTTAGGATTATAATAAAGCCCACAAGTGGTAGGGATCGCTCCTCGTTATGGTCAATCTACGGAAGCCCTCGGCCAAAAACTTATCCGGGCCACAATAATCCTATCGAAAAGGATGCAGAAGGAAAACCTTCTAATACAAAGGAAACTGTATGCTGCAACACACCGCAGACCCGCTTCAGTGTCATCAAAACATCTGACTCTGGCGTCAAACTTCTTCAAGGATCATCTTAAGAAACGTATCTCTCCGACTAGCACTGCCGACGAGCCAGTGGAAGTCCATATGCGAGACAGCGATCCTGGAGCACATTAATTGTCATGAACATTATACGTGGGAAAGGCCCAAAAATGGATTACTGTAGTTATACCACCAGAATCCTAGTTACTCATCTGACTTCACTATGTATTATGATTAGTTCCTAATTAGACGCTGCTCTAAGCTTGGTCACATCTGCTACGCTCACAATAGTGCCCTAGCAGAGAAGCATTTACTATAAGATTAATACGGCTGTGTAAGAGCCAATTAGCATTTTGTAGCCTGCCTGAAGATCTTCTGATCGGAAGCCAGAATCGATGCTGGCACGTTGCTTCGATCATAGGGCTTGGTCATGGTACCTGTACCAGGACTAAACCCGTTTTGCTCAGCCGCTGATATGATTCATTCGTCTCCAAATCACCAGGGGTTCGATGTAAATGGGAAGTTGACAATAGTGAGGCACTCCTTTCAGTACTCAGTCGCTGTGAGCGCTGGCAACATGGAAGTTGTCGAGTTTATGCCTTGTTGTGCGGAACGCGTTTTACGTCGCTTCCAACGGAGGGAACTTGCCGTTACTCATATTACACCTGTACAAAAAGTAAACATGATATCGATGTCTTAAGACATTGGAACATTCTGTCCCAGGAACTAGTATGAACTCAGATTGCGTCCTATGCCCTAACAGCTCCTGGAGAAATCTTCTCCAGCCATCATATTTAACTAGACTAACAATCAACATCGATATTATTATTAGACATTTCCATCTAAGAGGGATTTATGAATGTAACAGTGTGTATATACGGAGTATAAGAATAGATAATAGAATAGCTCTGTGTTTAAGACACCACTAAAGAAGTAAGGTAAAAATAAATAATCTAAGTTTCTACACACTTCAACTCTTAACGACGCCAGGACAAAATAAGGAGGAAGTTGAATAGCAGGCTATATATATGACTGCTTTCAAGGGAGAGAACATAAGAATAAAAAGGATAAAGGAGATTTAAATGGATAAATTATAACCTTATTCCCCATCTATACAGTCTAAAAGAAAATCATCGCATTAAACAAAAATTGTCTGCACTTCATTTTAGATGTATATGGCGACTACTCTAAGGCAAAGTTCTGGTGTGCTTGAGCCATGCCTCCTTCTATAAGCGCCTGACCGGCGTCATTACCCTAGTTGATGTCATGGAAGTTAAGGATCTCCGAGTAACTGCACGTCTAGTGTTAGCAGTCACTGAGATACAATATTCACAAGGTTCAACATACATCATGATCTTCAAGGCATCCACAGGAAGGTCAGCGTCACGAAATGGTGGTACAACTATGGTAAACCAATTTACCGGTGTCGTACCACCAGTGATAAAATTGGAGACAGAGTCGGCCAGTAGGAGGCATGAAATTCTGAATAGGAGCAGGGAATGAGTTATTATATCATCAGGAAGTAGCATAAAATGCAGATGGATTGCATGGAGGTAAAAATCTTGCTGTGATATCAAAAGCCATGTTCCCCAGGTTGATGTTGGGTCAAGGTGGCTGTAAGTCATCAAGATTGTAGCATCATCTCAATATGAGTACAGTGAGTACAGTGCGCCTAGCAAGAACTGATGATCCGGGACACAGCGTAGCGATTAAACGTAAGCATACAGCTAGCTCTGAGCCCCGAGATTGCCGTTCGGCTGCTGAGCAGCAGGGGCATAAATGCCGGAAGAGTTCTCGCTGGCACCGCCGCGGTGTGTTATGTTGATACAAGAATGGCTTCTGTGGGCCTTGCAAGGGAGCCAGAAGCTGGAAGAATTCTCGCTGACACCGACCGGAGGTGGTGTTGGAAACAGAACCGGAGATAGAGGCGAGCATGAAATTCTGAGTTCCAAACTGGGGCCCAATAGTAGGAGCAGGGAATGAGTTATGTTCATACAAGAATGGCTTCTGTGGGCCTTGAAAGGGACCCGGAAGCTGGGCACAGAGTTCATTTCGTTGGGGGCGACCTGTCTGCTTGTCGCGGTGCTTCACCTACCAGAGCCTTCAGATGCCATCATTTTACCGGCAACGCGGCTGCCTTGGGGGGTCTGGCGGATGGAAGGCAGGATTGGGCGAATAGCGTCCACAATGCGAGCTCTGGTTCAGGATCAGCGAAGTCCATGGCTGTCTGAACAGCGAAATTGGCAAAGATGTGCAACCTCAGGCGACTCTCCTAGTTTCGCGATAGTGCATCGTCCCTTAGTTTCTGCGTAAATACTGTATTTGGCTTAGAGAAGGATATTTATGCGTGGTCATGAGTTGTTTTTGATCTTCCATAGCATGATCACGGCGTTCAGACGACGAAGGACCAGCCTCACGAAGGATATAATGAAGCCATGTAGCCCCTAAGTAAAAGCCTGAGAGTCAGCAGATTCCCATGGCAACGAAATACACTTATGTGTAGCGTAGTGAGGTGTAGATGATACTTGCATGCCAACTGTGTCGCCCCTGGGATCCTGCGTTCTCTGTTTCAGCACAGTCCTTCTTCTCAGTAGAGTCGGTGGGCGTTTCATATTCGCAAATCTGCAATGTAAACGGAAAGCGAGCTGCGATTATCTCAAATCATCAGGATGCACATGCTTAGCAAAGCTGGAGTTAAGAGCCTCTTCGAGTTTCCGGCCCGTGTCGAGATGCCACCGCTCATTCACAAAGATAAGGTCCCGATGCTCAGTTACTTCAGACATGACTTGTGCGATCGACTTAGAGAATGCTCGATACTTAGCATCGATCGCGAACTTCTGTCGCTCTTGTGCGGTTTTTAGTTCCGCAACCTGCTGCTCATGTATGTTAGCAAAAGACTCGATCCAATACACCGCCTCCCCTGTAGACGACAGCAGGGGATTGGCTTGTAATATAAACTCACAGTACGGAATCATCGTTGAATCGCTTGACGCGCACACGTTCTGTGAACTGGGAGCCAGGTGGAGCGAAGGTAGGCTGGCACAAGTGTGGCCGATGTGATGGTGTCATTAACCAGGCTGGTGCTGTTATCCGCCAAACGTCCCATGTCCGCAGTGGATATAACCTCCTTATTGAGGCATGCAATTGGGATGAAGCTCTTCAAATTGTGCGTAAGAGGCCGTATCCTTCCTATTAAGCGTAAGGAGATTTTGTTGCTTATAGCTAGGGACTGGATAACGCCACACTTCTATACCTAAATAGGTAATTTTTTATCATAAGGCAGGAACTTCGAACTTTGAATTCATACTGATTTACCATACAAAAATCGCTCGTGGGCATTCCTATCATTCAAATTGCTAATCGAATACGTTAGAACGTACATTTCTCAGCCAATCAGATCGCATTTTTCAAAATTCAAGTACGCCCGACATCTCCTGAGGGATCCCAGCATCCTGGCCCTCTCGGAATCTGCCGCGCCGGCTGAGGTATGTAAGGTGCCTGATTCTGCTGATTCTCTGCGCCAGGGGCCTGATTTGAAGCTATTTGCTGACGTTGCTGACGATCTTCCTGTGTGTTAKGCTGACCTCTGCCTCTTCTGCCTCTGCCTCCACGCCTGCTAGTATCGGTACTCTCTTGTGATAGGACGTGTTCGAATTCGGATGGATTACGGCGTACACTGGTCATCTCCCTAGCTTGCGGGACGTTCCCTGACCCTGCTAGCTGCCACCGAGGCTTGATAATCTTTGATTCCAACACTAGAAGGCGGGTTCTACTGGAAGGGTGTTATGATCCAAATGTATGGATTCGATTTCGACAGCTGCGACTCTCTTCACCTCGGGGATATAATTAAGGCCACAAATCGTATGGATAGTTGTTACGCTATGTGTATGAAAGCCTCCAATTGAAAACGACTCATTGCACTGCTAACAAGCCACGATGTGTAAACGCTGCCTCTCTTCTTACACTGAAACCTGCGCTCGCCAAAGCATGCACGGGAGAAGGGCTCATCTTACAAAACTATCTGTCGAATGACTAATTGCTGCGGTCGACAGAGCTATCGATGCTGAGAATCACTTCGCGCCTCGCTTCTAGTCATCCTTTCTTATCAACACGATGCTCGTGCTATTGTTGTGTTCTGTGGGCTCGAATCTCTCTAGCAGCGTGATAACCTTGCTTCTCATCCGAATTTGTAACCTTGTGGATTTTATGCAGCCCTGAGATAGTATTTGTGCGTCTGATTTCTGTCCTTTTTCGGAGTGGGTATGGATGGTCTTGATTTTGAGCGCTCTTTTTGTCCACTCGATGATATTACTGGCCAAAATGGAGCATAAATACACATAAGAAAACCCATCCAAGCTTGAGATGAGATGATCAAATACGATCCATTTCCTTTGTGCCATGTCTCCTTCAATCGGTTGGATACTCCGCAGTCGATTCTGTCCTGAATAGCAAATCTCCGAAGCTCGACAAACCAATCTGCCGGTTACATTTTTACGGACTGTTTGTATGTATGGAAAATACTTGGCGATATATTCCATTGATCCGAAAGGACCACACCCGCATCATAGGCACGCCTCTATTACCGGACGTCATGATAACAGTTCAACGAAGAAAGAGACTGCCATCATTGTCATACGAGATGATGGTCCTGACAGGAATAACATCTTATTGGAACCGGACGCAAACTGCGGCTGATATCGTGATATCATGGGGCGTCCTGCAGGTGTTTATATCATATGGGCTTTCGATTTCCTGAAGGGGTGGAAGACCACGGGTGGTGCCAGTCTCATTGATATAAAATCAGATGCCGGTCGTCTTGATTGCACTGATGAAAAATTGAAGTGCAGCAGTTCAGGAAATATAGTTCGGATTCCCAGGCATGAGCATAAGGGGGTTGGTATGAGGATACTCTGTCCACAGTCACAGCGTATGTAATATGGCTTAGCTCCGTATGACGTCCCTACAGGAATTGAGCATATTGTGAGGTCTTCACAATGTTAGTAGAAAGGCTTTTAAACGAACATGGTACAACGCACTAACATACGTCTCTTCTTCTTCTTGTTCGTTACATCATGCTTGACGACATGAGACTGTTCGATATTCGCGAAGCTATMCACGAGAACGAGGAGGGCTTTAATGATTTTGTGCTGCATTGCTGCTGTCCAGCCCAAACCTGGGTCAAAATCAAGTATACCACGGAATGTTGGACAAATTGAGGTTGTCGTTGATCACATTATTCCCATGTCTCCTCCCGCGCCTTCAGAGAACCGACAAGTCTTCCTCGTTCTTTTGGTGGCTTTGGGATGGATAGGGATAGATGCAGTTGTGCTATCGTTTTGATCTCGTGGTATAGCTTTAGTAGTCTGGCTTCGGCGGCGTCCACCTATACCTCCGTAGACCCTTCGATGAGGATATGGGTATGATGAGGGGATCACAATAGAGGTTGTTCCATACACATGGAATGAAATAAGGTGACTATATCCTTGACATACAATATTAGTGTGGTTTCAATATCAAAATACGATGTGAAGTGGTTGGCAAATACAAACAACCATGAATAGATCAAGCTTTCTCCATCTTTACTGCCTTTGTAGCTTTTCCCTTGTCCATCTTGGCCTTCAGGCTTTCTGTTTTCAGATTGCTGATACTTCTTCTCAGTGGTGTCGGTGGTGTTGTAGGCAAGTCTGAGCTGAATAAAGCACAACATTAGTATCCGCACTCCCACAAACGACGATCACCGAAGATGTCAATGCATGATAAAAATCAGGGTCTCAAAGTGCATCAAGATATAACTTTGGCATTGATAGGCTCACCCTGAGGAAAGTATCCAGATGAAGCAGGTTTTGGTAGTAAACCACCTTGCCGTCGGGGCACCGTTGTGATTTGGCATGTATTGCAGGTCATGATTGTAGACTTGAATTTGTAAGGCTTTATTGAGTGATATGATGTAGATTTTTGCAAGAAGGTAGTTTGTAGAGTGGAAGTGGTGCTCCGATGAAGACATGTAGCGATAGTATGAGGAAGAAATGAATTTTCGAACCGGAGGACGGCGGCGGAGGGTTTCTCTCGAGAAAAAACACACATAGTAGACATGCTATACATACTCGTATTACCAGGCCAGCAATATAGAGGATATTCTTTAATGTGGTGTAAGCGGGAATGCTCTTCCGAGTAGGACCATTATTTATGATAGCAAAACGCCGCTAGCTTAACCACAGCTACAAGGCTCAACAAGTGCTTAATAGTAATGCATAGGTCGTCACAGAAATCCCAGGGCCCATTCTTACTGAGATGGTAAGAACCATGTATTGCCGCGGTCCATCCAAGCACAGGTATTCAGGGCTTACTCAGTCTTTTGCTCTGGATATCGGTATTGAAGAGGCCGTACCTGCTTTTACCAGGACTCTGTCTAGACTAGGAGCTCTGGATGCATACCTCGCCGTAGAAACGATGTCTTGATGAGATAAATCAAACAAGGGCTTTGCCCGCCATTCCGGAGCTACCTAGTCAGCTCCAATGTTAGCTTGTTAATAGAACATGGAAGCGATCGAAACGTACAGGTTCGCACAACGAGCGCGGAGGCGACACTCAACGGACGACGTGGTCTGGGACCAATTTGTTCCCCCACGTGTATGCTCGCACCTTTGTCAACAAGTAGTTTGATCAATTCTAGCTTTCCCAGACCAGTGACATAGTTCAGTGGCGTCATCGATTTGCAACAGTGCTGTTCAATATCGGCACCATACGCGTCGGGTGGAAGCTCGATCACTCGTGTTTGTTTGCTTTCCAGTGCGCAACTGAGAGGCATAGCCTTGCGCTTCTTGGAGGGCTTCTCAGACTCAGACTCGGACTCGGAAGAGTCGGAGTAGAGCTCTCAGAGTCTTCGGACTCATCAGAATCCTCAGTTTCCTCGGAAGATTCCTGAGACAGTCAGTCACAATTATAAACACTGCAAGGCATAGGTACATACCTTCTCAGCCTTCTCAGCCTTCTTAGCCTTAACAGGCGTCTCATCCTTGCCCTCAGAGTTGGACTCGGACTCGGACTCGGACTCAGAGGAGGCGGACTCAGAGGATTCGGAAGTGTCAGCCTTGGCCTTAACTTCCTTCTTGACGACCTTCTCATCTTCAGACTCCGACTCGGTCCCGGACTCGGACTCAGAATCGGAAGAGGTTGAATTCAACCTTCTTAGACTCCTTCCTGGTGTCCCTCCAGGCTTCTCATCCTCGCTCTCACTTTCACTCTCGCCGCTGGAAGCGTCGTCCATCTCCATCATCGCTGTCAGACTCCGACTCGGACTCAGAAGAAGAAGATTCACCTCCTTCTTGGTAGGCTTCTCCTCCTCGCTTTCGCTCTCACTGCTGGAGCTGGTGGACTCCATCTCCTCATTGCTGTCAGACTCGGAGCTGCTGGGAGCTGTTTATCACTAATTAGTATGATTAAGCTGATTTTGCGTTGACGTCGCCTGGCTCACAGCCAGTGATCGTGTAAGAAGGTAGGGTCTAGGAACCTACTATCCACAATGCCAAAAAGGTCACAATGATGAAGCCTAGAATCTGCATTATACCACTACCTCTCTAGGCTAGCCGAGCCCCATGACAGATCGTCTGACCACATTTTCAAGACCACGGCAAGCACCAAAGGCAAGAGCGGTGGGATGCTTGGATTCTGCATTGTATTGGTGGATGTATGGGTTTATGATGCTGAAGCTAAATCGGTTTGTGTGGGAGAATGCATTAAGCCAAGCTTGATTCTGGAGGTGCTTCGATTATTTAGCAGTGCTATCCTGACCATGAAAAGATGCTACTTATACTTACTGCGTGTGTGGCATCCCCGAGCAGCAGAGCACGGTTAATATGCCATTTCCCCCATTGCCAGACCTGATAGATGGAATACAACTCCCAATCACGCGTCTCCTCAATCGACTCCTGGATCCATGGAAATGCAGATGCGCTGAATTTACTGCGCACCTGAAAGCGAAGAGCCATCTGCGCCGATGTCAGAGCTGCAATATTGGTGTCTGTGTAGCCTAGCGCACGGTACCGCTCGATAATGTATTCATTCACATGCATGGTCGCGGTAACAAACATGGTCTGATGACTGGGGTAGCAGCGATCCTTGCCGATTCGTCGAATGAGATAGTAGGCATACTCACTCGGCCTGGCTAGCGCTCCTCATAAACTTCCTTCTTCGATACCTATCCAAAATAGGCAAGGTGGCCGAGAGGTTAAGGCGTTTGGCTCGAAATGGTGGTACAACTACAGTAAGCCATTACTGGGGTTGTACCGCCAGTGACCAAATTCGTTCGCGAACCAGGGTTCGAATCCCTGCCTTGTCGATCATTTTTCTTTTCTCTCTTTTCTCTCTTTTCCCTCTCTTTTTTTTTTTTTTTTTTTTTTTTTTTTTTTTTTTTTTTTTTTGTTTCCCTTAGGATCATTTTGGCTGAAGTTACCATGTAATGTCAGAGCTATAACTTAATAGCACGTACTTCTTGCCAGGGACACTGATCAAGATCAACACACTCGAAGGAACATTTACCTGAGGTTTTTCTCTGTATAATTATGTTAGTCTGAATTATTTCACTAGTCAACAACATACCAAGGGTAATTAGATACTCTTTTCCTCTTCTCTACCTTACATCTCTTCTCTCTTCTAACAATTCCCAGTCAAGGGCACTGGTTCCCTTTCGATACTAGCCAACAACCTCCCAACGGCAGTCAGATTCAAACACTTCGTCTTCCGGTCAATTCCCCATATAAGGGTAAATGATTCCCTCTCGATACCCTCGTCATGTCGCCCGAGACCAGAGAACACGCATATGGTATGTCCTCTTTTTCTGGTCATATCTCAAAAGTTTTAAATACATTAAGCATAGACTGACAGTTGAGTGGTATTATGTCAAGTTGATATCGAAGGGTACCTTACCTGATCGCACCGATATGAAGTTGCCGAATAACTCCCCTACAAACATTCACCTGGAGTCCCCTTACGGTCATATCTGGTTCGAATGGCCATTCAACATGGCAAAGACCATGAACTGGGAGAGATGCCTCCGCGCATGAGATGAGCATCCTTAGCCAACTTGTCCTGACAAGCTGGATGAAGAAGCCAGGAGAACAACCAGAAATCTGGTCTTCTTTACCCAAGTAAGTGAGAGAGAAGAATTATTGGGTATGCATGCTGATCCAGTCCTAGTGATGGCAGAGAGTCCTATACCCTCGAACCCGAATCGCCCTTTAACTTCGGGAGCGGATAAAAGGTTCGGGTCACTGGGTAGGAGAAAGAACAACGGGTCCGTGGCATCGTCATAGTAGCCACAGCGATTACGGCAGAGGCGGATGGCATTCATCGTGGAAAGGGGGACAAAGTTGAATGGGCGTCATTGCTCCTCGGGGATCTCCTCTAGTGGACGGACGGCCTCTCTGGACCTTGTCGCCGTCGCGGACCTTGCCTTGAGGAACGCACAGGCGGTACATGTTTCTTTCGAGATTGATCCAGTCAACGCCGTAGGGCTTGTGGGTGATGCCTGTGGAGACGCCGGTATTGGATCAGAAGATGTGCGAGAGGGTGGTCAGGATCTTCTGGCGTTCTTTCTCTGCGTTGGCCATTTTGAGGATGTCGGTTTGAGAGGTTGGATTGTGGGAAGGATGCAGTTTGGAGGGTATCCGTCTCTTCACAGATCTCTCTGAAAACTTGAGGGAAGAAGGCAGTGATCTCGTCATCTTTCCGCTCCGAAGGAAGATTCAACCAATCTGCATTTGAGACATGGATTGTCCGAGAAGAAACAGCCCCTGGTGACTTGGAGCCAGCTGTCTGGTCGTCTGCGAGCAAGGGCAGGCTGAAGTGAGGAGATGGACCTTGGGAAAGGAAGTGTTACAGAGTTTCGGTAGGCATGGTGTTGATTATGGAGGTCTGGATGGAGACGAGAACCTATCGTATTTATTCCGATATGGCAACGTCTGAATTAACCACACTTACGTCGTATGCGACAATGTGCTTTGCATCTGGGAAGATGGTGGCTTTCCACTGCACTTCTTCAATGATCCAGTCTAGCATATGCTCGTTGATATCTTCCCCTATATCCTGGATTCCTTAGCTCCACTTGGCAGTGATTTTAGCATTAAACATCTGAACAAGTCAGTATGAGTGTGTCGATCGTATGGACTACGCGCCTTCTTGTCCCACTTCGGCTTGTCTGTGATGGAATTCAGTGCTCACATCATTAGTATTTCGCGATGCGTATTCAACCGGCTGGTTCTGTCAGCTTTGCCTGACCAATCGTGTCCCAGTTGGCTTTCGAGACGCCGTAGCCGCAAAGTGCGAGAGGACAACGGCCTAGAACCCTGTTGGAGGATTGATATGTCGGATCGTTTCATCATCGAGGTATATGATACATTGCCAAGTAGCATTGCCGGAACCATTTCATCAAGGAATAGAATGGTCGTTGATCAATAGCGAATTCTGGGACGGTTTGGATCTCATGTTGTCGAGATACACCCTTATATTATAGCCTCCATGGGAGACATCCGTGATCGTGCCTAGTGGGCGTATTCTTGTGCCATTGGTACTCTTCTCTTGGTGTTTTTCTTTACATGTCAGCAACGACAATACAATTGTAAGAAACAGATATCTCAATCAGAGATACTCACAGAAGCTGACCCATTACTACCACCGTACAAGCCTGTAAACAAGGACGTCGTAGGCGTAGTGCTGCTATTTGTCCCAGGTTTACTCGTAATATGCGCGTGCAAGTAGCTTCCAAACAGAACAGGTTCGACATGGTCCCTTGGGCAGGGGCGCGATGCGATTGACAAACTGTATATTCAACCCAGGTGTTGGCGATTGACGTGTCCGTAATAATAGAGACGATGAGAAGAAATCAAAATCTCAAGTCGAAAACGAAGAAATAGAATTGATGCTTGATAAAATCATAGAGCGAATTGATTTCCGTCACGCTGATCAGGGCATTGAGTCTGTAGTCTGTAGAACAGTTAAGGTCAGTATGGTCTTTGTAGATTTCGGCAGGAGATCATCAGCTTACGGATGGTCTGATGGACTGAATGTGATCCGGAGATGATAATAAAATCAGCAACATCCAGAGAGAGGCTACTGAACCACTGTAAAAATGCAACCCACAGCAGATGCAGATGACGATGCACATGGAGGGCTGCCACCAGATAATCAACGAAAAAGATTTGACAGTTCTCTCAACTGTACTGGATAAAAGCACATGAGCGCCCAGTATAGGAGAGGTACTATAGTAGGAAGATATTGCATACCGAAACAAATGATAGATACTTAGAATTCTATGGAAAACTCAGGTAAAAAACGATTGCGATTTGCGATGATATGATCTCAAGTGCGGGATTATTGAGGCTAAAGTTTTAACTGACGATTCTCTCTCCACCACAAAACAAGAGCTGGTACTACTATGGAAATGTCCTCATCTCTGGAAAATGTAACTGTAAGGATGAAATGACACCTCATGCGACCATGCCGTTCTATGATACATATATATTAGTAGTAGATAGGCATTATACGTATTGTGCAGTCCCTTCATTGTACCTGTCTTCAATTCTTCATTAGATTGATTTCGTTAAGTATGTGAGTATGAGTCTTTCAACACATGAAATTGTCATATATCAGACCACTCAGCCAAAAAGGTGTCTAGACGACCATCTCTAGCTAGGAATAGTAGTAGTAGGGACAATACAGCAGGGATACAACATGAAATAAAACATTCCTTCAAATCAAATTACCTCCTTCGCATCCTTCTGAATTCCAGAGAGGCTGTCTCGGCCTTTCTCTACTACCGTTGCTCACTGCAGCGTCCCTGAGAGCTGTAAAATCCCAGCACCGATTACTTCTTTCGCCAATAACGATCATTCGTTCAATAGGTAGTTTTGTAAGATGAGCACTCTCCTGTGTATGTTTTGGCGAGTGGCCGAATTGGTGGTATAGCTACGGGACTCTGTGTCCCAGTGTTATAATACCTATGATGGCGAGTGCACATTTCAGTATCAGAAGAGATCTAGTATCAATGTAATGGGGCTTACCTGCAGTGCAATGAGTCGCTTTAGATTGAAGGCTTTCATGGACCGAGCATAACGAGGAGCGATCCATATGACTCATGGTCGAATTGGTGGTATAACTACGGGACTCTGTGTCCCAGTGTTAACCACTCCGAACTCAACCGCGGCGCCGAGGAAAATATAATTGTCGGTAAGCGTTGGTGGATCTTCATCCCGAATATCTGGATTGAACGCGGGAGAACCATTTCCCTTCCACCATCTGTCGAGACGAAAGGCCAGCGGTGCTGGTTGAAAAATCCGGAAATCCAGCTGTGCTGAGAAATGTGCGGGTCTTAAACAGTCTGTCTATGGACTTCCCACAGACACTGTGGTAATAAAGTATTACCTCCAGGGCATTCCACCCCAGTCCTCCGAATTGGACTTGCATATGGAAGTGATCCAATGGACTTGGATTGTCCAAGTATGTTCAGCCTGTATGTGTCCATGCGAAGGAGTAGTTTCTCAATCGTGTCCCAAAGCTCGCATCGACACTGGCGCCATTTCGTACCGCAGGTGCAGCCAAACTCCGCACCGCACCGACAGCTGAATGTTATACGGTTAGAGTCGGATTTTGCATGAAGATAACTAAGAAACTTACGTGATGTGCTTGCAGCCTGTTCCAAGCTCTATCATGTTTCGGCACTGAAGACAACGACGCCAACCCTCGCGCTCGGCCAGTTGGAGGAGCTTTTCGTCTTCGTCAGGGCAGTCACCCTTGTGCGCGGGCCTCTTGCAGCGCATGCATGTGCAGGAGGGGCAATGACTGCACGTACCGATATAGGAGGACACTGAATAATGAGAGATGTATTTGGAGCAGAAGGGATTTGAACAATGGTGCGCACATAAGCCAGTGTCATTGAGTCTGGTGGTATAACTATGGGACTTCTCCTCGGACTCCTGGTTCGCCCTTTGAAAGGAGGGTTTCTAGTCCTGCGAGCCTTTTGCGCAGGACGAGGGGGAAATTCCCGAAGTCCAGACTCAGAGGCCATTAACTTCCGCAAACTGAAGGCTCCTCCTGCCATTATGATCCTATAAACGATCGGTAGTCGTCCACATATGGCCCTAGTCGGCGCTGAATGTGATCAGCTCATGCAGTCATTCGAATCCAGAGATCTACATACCTTTCATATCTCGAAGCAACTAATTTTTCGTTTGTTGTCCGCGATTGAACGCTCCCGAAGGGGTTCAGTTCGCTAACCATATGTGCTCCGATGCAGTTGGATAAAATAGATGGAGGGACAAACGATGGAATCAAACACATGATGGTATTCTTCTTATCTATAACGCATGCAGTAACCAAAGGGAAAGTAGAAGCAACAGGGAACTGTAGCGATGTGATACTGGGTTGGTTGGTTTCAGAGAATAGCTTGGACCCGTCCAAGATCTGAGCCGGTTCGGTCTCTTATGACGGAGTGAATACTCAACCTCTTTATAATGAGTGAATACAACTCTATGACTGTCATGAGAATCAAATATTAGTGAATATAAAAATGGAAGGCGCCTATTGTAAATGAGTCAACATTCCACAGCAATGGTTGGAGATTGGTTGGAAACGACCGCCGTTACACTGTGTCCGAGTACATAGTTGATTCATTACGGGCAAGGTCTAGGTCCGGACCCAGCGCAGGAAACGAGCATAACAATATCTGAAGAGTAATCCAACATAGCTAAAGTAGGAATTGACGTGAAGCGGATGTTCATTAGTTCCCTTTGTTTGACGCAAAACACGTTCTGTGTAAAGCCGAAACTCGATAACTTCCGCATTGCCAGCCATCACAGCTATCGAAAGAGGCGTCTCTCTGATCAAGCATCTTGGCCAGCAACATGCACTCCATGGGTCAATTGACATTGACCAAAGTAATACACTGCTGTCGTTGTTGGATAAGAGGTGGGTTGGTCCTATGGTCTATTAAAAGCTACGCCTTGTCATCAAAAGATTAGCTCATGGCGCACATCAGATGCGGCAGCCACCAGCTCTCCCGACATGCTTTTTGAATATACCATGCTAATAGATACCCAAGTCGAAGGTTAGGAGAATCAGTTGAAATGTGTGTCTGTATGTATCACCTTCGCTGGCGTCTTTCCTCTTGTTGTTTTTGGATCTTCTTGGTGTTGGATTTCGGTATCTGGCGTCTAATTAGCGGAGTCTTGCTAACGATGCTATTGAGAGCACAACCCAGTTATACCTCAGGGCAGTCATCAACATGCTGTGTTTGATTTTAGGAGGGATATTAAGAGCGTCTTAAAGTTCCTGTCAATCACCGTCCGGAAGACTTAGGGCTTTGGTGTCGGAGTGAGAGTGTGGGTATCGGTGGGTACACGTGGTTCACCCCTTGGTAATCCACGATGCGGTGGAGCATCTCATTACCCACTGAGCTATGAGGCGTCTCTTGGCAGGAATTTATCTGACCGAATAGTGGTTATATTCGAATGTCTAAATGGGACGGGATTAGTCAGTGACTAGGAACGAGTTTAAGTAGCAGTCAGAAACTCACTGGATCGGTGATTTTCTGATCTTCTCTGAATACCGGAGGGATTTCACAGACTGGTAGTCTGCCCATTCGTCGACAGACGCCCCGGCCGATGTTATCTGATATGGCCCATCTAATGGCGTCCCGGTAAGAATTGGTCATATCGTGCGGCCTTGTAAACGTTATCAAAGAAGCTCCAAACTTCCGCTTGCGCGTTATCCCGTCCTGGGATATATGGACCAGTTCAGCGTTTGCGAAGGCACCGGTAAGGGTAAGGAGAGTTTCCGTAGCTTCGGACTGTATGGCAGCAGATCTAATCGATTGCTCGGTCGAAGAAGTCAGTACCTTATACTATTGGATGGTAATGGAGAGATCGTGCGCGTTACAGCCATACCGGTCGCCACCTAGTCAACACAGAGTCAGCACGTACACAGTAAACGTGAACTTGTCGAGACATACAACTTTACAGTGAGTGGCGGTTGCGACATTGCTGCGTTTGATACCAGAAAATGAAACGATAGTGCGTATCATTTTGATCGGGTAGATAGTATATATCTATTTCTGTATTAGTGATGTGGAGGTGCGTAAATCTCATACGAGGTACGATGTGAGCAGAGAGTAACTTGATATATAAGTGATACTGAAGAACAGTGAGTTTTACTTACAGACATGGAGTGCACCTGTATATTACTCACATCCACACGTGACATCCTATGAGTGTCAATGATCCGGCATGTCTTTCGAATGATGAGATTGTCCTATTCCTCGCGGTATTGACCCAAGTCTCCATTCTGTGCACGAGATGAGCATCCTTAGCCATATTGTCCTGACAAACTGGATGAAGAAGCCAAGAGGACACCAAGAAATTTGGTCCTCTTTACCCAGGTAAGTGAGAGAGAAGAATTATGAAGTATGTATGCTGATAATAATCCTAGTGATGGCGGATAGTCGTGTACCCTCGAACCCGAATCGCCCTTTAAGTTCAGGAAGCCAACTCTGCGTCTTCGGGCTTTGGATTATAATACTGTATATTACACCCCCTCTGATGCTGCTCTGCTTCCATCTCGCTCATTACCTCTCCTGAACAGAACGCTTCTTGATATCAACACCTCTGCGGCGTCGAATTGGAACGAGCTTTACTTCGCTTCTGAACCGGCCATCATTCATCAACGAGATTCAGGCCTGGTGAAATAATGATTCGTGCTTAGATGGAATACTTGAATCAACATTGATAGCACTCTGGAGAGGAACTTGTCCTTACAGAAGCCAGTGTCTTTCTTATCATGGCATTTCGAGATGGCACAAGGCTCTCGCGCTTGATTATGGGACTGTCGGTATTGAGAGATTAACCAGCAGGCATTCCAGCTCTGGAATATGTCCACTACGACTGACCAGTGACAATCACCTCCGTAGCTGTGGACTCAGGAGTCACAAAGCCTGCAGTAAATGGTCTCCCAAGTCCAGTGTCTCTTTTGTCACTGCGAGATACTAATTCGTTTCCTACTAGAAGTGGCGACGGCTTGCAAAATGCCTTTTTGCAGCAACTGAATTTCACCATCAAGGTTGAGGACTCGAGTGACAGAGCGGTTGTGAGGGAAGCCACAAATGCAAAGAACCATCGAAATCCATCATCACGGACCCGAAATTTGCACTTGAGCCGAAACCCGAAAAATTAATCGGCCCGGAAATTGCGGGAGGCTCGGTAGCCTCCAGCCAGAGTTGACATCCCAATTTCTGCGATGAGTGTGCGCGTGTAGACGAATATGACTGTTATATCCCTTATTTCCTAGTACAACAACGAAGCGTACCTCATACTTGCGTCCCCGTAATGGTAGTATGGAATCTAGCTGGATGACAGACTCCTCGGTTTTTTCTTCCATATTGGAAGCTGATCAAGTCAACATGGCGGAATCTGAGTGATTACCATTTGCGAAATGAGATGTCCATGTCCCGTAGAAAAGACGTACCGATCCGAAAGGGGGAAGTCCATCCTTGATTCTATGAATAGGAACGGTCAGCAACCTGAAGGTAGATAAAGCAATCGCCAATTGCAAAGGCTCACAAGAACTATAATCACTCTCACAATAAAAGCGAAGACCAAACCGAACGGACTATCACCCTGATAACCGCGAGCCTCAGCCTGATAATAACCATCCGACTCCTTATTTCTCGAACCGAAAACCAGCAGACGGAGAGATTGTCACTCTGCAACACTCAATTAGATACCTAATCTAGGTGATCCGAAGATGTGTGAAGCGATGCCAGTTGCAAAGGCTCGTAGAACTAGAATCTTTCTGTTGAAAAAGCAAAGAACAAAGTAGACACTACTGCGTTGTAAAAACCATGAGCCTAATACTCAGCTTAACAGTGACCATCCAGCTTCGAGTAGTGCAATATACTGTGTGTGCCATCTCACTAAGGAAAAGCTTAGCATACTGACTGTGCAGTTGGGCGCTCCTTGATGACAATCGACTGAAGGTATTTACTCTGTATGATCTTTACGTCCAGGTGACTACCTATAGAGCTACGAAAGATGAAGACAAGTCACTGACGAAAGATCATGTTGTATTACAATAAAAGTAGAGAACCACTTATTACATCAAGTAAAGAAAAGGAAACTAGTTGGTGGTCTCTTTTTTAGCTGCTCGAGCAGCTTTTCTCTCATTTATTTTTTTCTCAAAGAACTTTCGAGATCTCTCTTTTTGACTCGCTGAACGACGCCTCTTCTTAGGAGGCTTGGTGGTATCCGTGGCGCTGTTATCGTTGGTGGCGGGGGGCTTGGTGGTCTTGTCCTTCTTAGCGTCCGGCTTCAACTGTATAAACCAAATTATTAGTATCCATGCTCACACAGAAGATGATCACCCAGGATGTCAAGATGTGGTTTTGTCTTTGATAGACTTACCTTCATCGCAGCAATGAGGTTCAGGAGGTTCTTCAGCATCGCACATTCTTTGCCGCCAGGGCAACTCTGAACAGCACAGGTATCACACTCCTATATTACATTCATTGAGCAGTGATTATGAAGATCCCATAACGTTACTTACAGCCATGATAAAAACAGGCCTTGACGTAAGTGAAAGCTTTGGTGGAAAAAAGAAACTTTGATGCGGAGGAGGAGGAGGAGGAGGTGGTGGTGGTGGTGGTGAAGAAAAAAATTCAGAGACGGGGAGCGGGGGGGGGAGAGGTTTTATTCTACGTAGACACCTAAGGTATTCACACCGGAGACGCGTTACACGAACTCGTGTCAGCAGACCAAAACAAACAGGTATTTTGCTCAGTCTACATGACGTCTTGTCATTTGACGAGACCAGAAACCGGATTCATGCCTGCAATTGAAGCCACATCAACTGAAGTCATTCACTGCTCTTCAGGTTCCTATTCCCAGTTTACGCAGCTCGATTCAAGATGACCCTTGCCTGTATGACGTCTGTTAAGTAGATGCTCTTGATCTCGAGGATTCTAAGTGCAGGATCTCAGATTTTAGTATCGCTAGCTAGATTAACAACTTTGCTCTGATGCGATGATGACATGCTCATCATGAGCAGGTTATGTACTATTAGTTGTGTTCTGTATCACTTATCTATACAGTGTTAGCATCACATACATTATGCTACGCAGATGAGATCAATGCCTAAGGCATGAGCTGTTCCTTGTTCTCCTATTCCATCCACCGCGGGACTTCGCTCAGCGGTTTGTAAAGTGCAAATCCGGCTTGATTTAGGTTTATTGCCTCAGTGGATATAGATGGTTTACAAACAGGCTACGACTTCGATATGATTAATAGAAGAAGCATATTTCTCCATCACTTTTTCCATAGGGCTTCAAATCGGACCGTTCGGACGTCGGGCATAGGATACACTAGATCTGAACAATAGTATAAAGTGCTTACATGATGTACCACGTGCAGAAAAGCTTGTTATTCTGTGGTATGTACTTCGCCGCCATGCATATGTAACATTGGAATGTGGACTGGGCGACTAATTGCGGACTTATCCCAAGACTAGATATATACATTGTGTAATCTGCAAGTCTTCATGTGACATTAATATGCAATGAGGAGAAATGACGATATCTCTATCTGTCAGATCCGACTTAGAACTAGAAATATAGAAATGGTACCTGAGTACCTTACTATATCTTAGTGCCCGTTGTCGAAGCCGCTGTCCAATAAGATCAACATTGCGGCGAGTGTATAGTATCACAAACCCACCACGAAGCGGATGAGTGTAGATCTCCGAATCCACCAACGGAGACTAGTCCTCGCTTCTCTTTTAGAGCATCTTAGCTTCAAGAGCTTAATCGAACATAATAACTTTGTCGATTATTTGATATAAACTATAAACAGCGCAAATATGAGTGTCCGTTCAATACACATAATTTATATAACAGTTTAATCCGAACTAGTACACATATCATGCAACGGTCCAACTGTATTTTGGAAGACTTGATGACAGCTAAATAGAAATACCTCGGTCTTAAGCTATGCGATTATGGATGCGTTGATTACATCGATTTATCATTTCAAGATCAAACTCTAGATACAGAGCCATCTAATTTGATCACTAGGGTGCTTACAGCTTCAAAACTCGAAGAAACCATTCCAGTTTCCCATCTGAACCCATAGGGTAAATGAATCCGTCCGGACTTTGACAGGCTTCAAAGGGCTCATCGTCTGATGACCGCAACCATCCTATATTGTGGCCGATACAACTCGCTGGATCTGTGGAGTTGTGATCTAGTATTAGTTTAGCCTTATTCGTAGACAATGCGGACTACGGTCGATCATCATACAAGAAGGAACTGAACGCAGTCGTACTATTACTATATCCACTAATGATAGAATAAATTCGGTCATCCTCATGGAGCCAGTGGATGTAGTCTTTGTATCGTCATGTAACACCGTCCCAGTCGGGTACTATATAGATGACTCGAAGTGATGCCTTACGGTTTCAGTAGCACATAGGATTCTCTAATCTGGCTTAATCCGTCTTTGCAAACAAGCTCACAGACCAGAGCCATAATTTGAATAATCTAATGCTTCGATAGCGTCGATAACATAACCATATATTACAACAGCTAGTTCCGTAGAGTAGATCAGTTCCATGATCCTAATGCATACCTGCAATCGAAGCAGGCTATAAGTACATTCATCATCTATCTATACTACTGTAGACGTTCAGAGATACACTGCCGTTTCCGAATAGTGTTCTTGTACTGAGGACTCCGAGAAGCCAACAAGAGTCACGCCGACCCCTCCCACCCCTCCCCGGGCCCCCGGGCACGCAGCTCACACTTCTCAAGTCGGCCTGTTTTCGTTTCCCCTCCTCTTCTTTCCTTTCCTTTCCTCAAGACCCCAATTCTTCGAGGACATTTGCTTTCTTTTACTAGATACTTACCGTGTCGTTTCAAAGAAATCGTATTAATTCTCGGGTTTCTTTCTTCTGAAATAGAAGACATGGAACCAATTGTGGTCTTCATTGCCCGTTCTTCTACTAATCTCAATGGGCGTACTGTTGAAGCGACGCATGAATTCCTTCTGCAGAGCCTGCAGTTCACCCAAAGAGCTTATGAGAAGACGTATGGGACGCTCTCTCAGGATCCAATCTTTCTTACATTCATCCAGTCTTCTGAGGATTTCCGTCCTCGAGGACAAATGGTTACTCGACTGTTAGAGATTCTCAATAAGGCCAGGGAAACCAGCCATTCTGTCACTATGGTTGTGAATGGATGGGACGGCATATTTACAAATCCATTTGTATTTGCCGACCTCTTCAAACCATACAGTGATATTGAAATAAAATTGAGATTCTTCGTCGATGTACCACGAGTCTTCAGAGAAGCAGATGCTCAAGCAGCTATAAAGCTGCTAAGATGTGAGATAGATACTGATGAAGCCCCGTTTGATACAGCTGAGTTTGTGAAAAATATCCAGATAGTCAGCATTATAAAGCAGAACCTATCGGATTTACGCAACCAGCTCATTCAGACGACCCATAACCGCAACACCCCCCCGGACTGGCACTTGAACGAAGATGCGCCAGCCAAGTACTTATGTGATAAGTGTGGTGAAGGATTTGATAAGTCCATTCATCTAACCATGCACAAACAGCACAATCATGGCAATGTGTCTGAGGAGGAAAGGACTTGTCGCTACTGCGGCAAGATCTTTAAACGGAAGGACGTTCGTGTCAAACACGAGGACAGGCTATGCAGCCTGAAACCTGGATATGTCCGTCCTCCTCCTCGCACTCTGAAGCGCTCTTTTCCAAGTGCAAGTGGATCTACAAACGGATTCATTCCATATGCAGAGATCCAGCAGTACTCAGATGAGTGGCCTGCTATCGATGCGGAGAATCCAGTGATCTATAGAGGTGAGGTGTTCTGTCGCTGGTCTGGGTGTCAGCGCAAGGTCAGTGTGAAGTTTCTACCTGCTGGTGATTAATACTAACCTTAACTCTCTTTACTTTAGACTCCTTTCGATGAACCATGCAAGCTGGTCCGACATCTCAAACGAGAGCATAAGCTGAACTTGCCGAACAAGAAACCTGGTAATCTGAATGCACGGGAACAACGGCTTCATGATGAGGGACTTGAGTGGCTTGCACGCTGTGCCTTCTTTGGGAGGGATAAGGTTGACGACGACGCACCTGTCCCTACTCGGCACTAGGCATCTGCTTGTTTCTGAGTCTTCTGGATGGAATAGGAGTGATGATATTATAAATACTCACTCCAACGTATTTGAATGTATATGGCTAACCGTGGTCAGGATCTTCGAATCTTCCGCAAGATTTGGTGGCTTTGCCACTTAACTCCTTTTTTTTTTTTTTTTTTTTTTTTTTTTTTTTTTTTTTTTTTTTTTTTTTTTTTTTTTTTTTTTTTTTTT